>NC_143448.1:4051666-4363333 GCF_987193195.1 Phasianus colchicus
TATACCAAGGTAATTCTGATGGTTACAGGCACTGCATGTGTTGCAGAAACTGTCTGAAAAGGCTGCTAAGTTCATCAGTCTCATGGCTTTTATTTAGCAGCTTACGTTCTTTGTATTATTAGATATCAAGGTCAGCTTACTTTCATTTAAAGAGATGTACTAGATCATTGGTCCTCCACAGAACTCTCAGGAACAAAGCCACAACCTCAAAGATGCCAAAGGAGAAAATATAAGGGAATAGTGAGAATCTCAAAAGAGAGAAGTGAGGAAAGTCTAACAGCCTTCCATGGTTACAAGGGAGCTATTGAGTGCAAAGGAGATTTCCATTACAGCAAAAGCCTGAACCAGCAGCACCACGTGCCTGTCTTTCAGTGGTCTGTGTTAGCTCTTAATGGGAATAATGGAATAAAGGCAGCATTTGAATGGTCAATGAGACTGTTTCTATGAAAAGATTAAATTCCATCTTTTTATCTTTCAACATTTGTATTAATCTTCCTATGGTCTTTATAGGCTGTTCATTTATTTCATGCTTGACCATTGTTATTAGGGGGCAAATAAATGGCTAAACTACCTCCAGAAGTAACTTGATAGGCCATAGAGTAGTCTACATTTTCCTATCAGGGAGACTGATTCTTGGGCCATTTGCACAGATTTTTATTCCTTATTTTAAGGTAGCTTTAAATACTACTGCTCCATACAAAATCTACATCACGTTGTTTTCTGTTTGATAGGTGTAAAGTGCTTAAGGTTTTACTCTGAAATCTAAATGGAAGTTTACTTTGTTTCTGTTTCTTTTTATACTTAGTCCAAGACCCATGCCTTCCTATCCACCATCTCTTTCTGAGTATAGAAATACTTGACAAATGTTTGCTGCCAGCAAAGTTATCTTTAACATATTCCTCAAAGAACAGATCCAGTACCTTTTGTGCAGATAGAATTTATCTTTTGTGCAAATTTATAATACTGGAGTTTGGAGGATGACATGGCTCAAATGCTGTATTAGCTTTTGCATTGTGTCCATTAGATATTTTTACGAATTGGCTTTTCCAATTTTCTGCTCCTAAGAGAACAGACCCAAATTTTCCAGACTTTGCCATTTTAAGGAATATTTGCATGGATGTTGCTCATTAATTCAATCTTGCGATGTTTTACTTCTATGCAGTTCTGTGCTGAGCTGTCACATAGATACATTAGCTTGTATCTACGGAAACTTCCATTTGCATTTGTTTAACTTAAGTTCATCACATTTGTCTTTTAAATAAGACTGAGGAGATCATTCCAAGATGCTCTTTAAGGCCCCCAGCACTGGGTGTGGAGCTGGAGCTGTATTTACCTGGTTTGTCGTATCTCAGGATTTCAAAGTTCTGACATGAGGGGAAAAAAAAAAAAAGGAAGAAAGAAAAAAGAAAATCATTCCTACCCTTCTGGTTTTAATTCTAATCAAGGAAATGTACTTTCATTTTCAAATCCCAATAACCCAAAGTGTTGCAGATTACAAGATCCTGACCTCATCACAGTGCATCTCTGACCTAATACAATGTTTCAGGAAAATGAGTCTCAGCATTGTTTCCATTGCTTTCTGGTTTATTACAGAGATAATTAGAACTGATTCATAGCAATTTTTTGTTATTAATTTGAGTAAACTAATATGAACCAATGAAACATGTATGGATATAGCTTATTGCATGTGCTCCGGAAGACTCTACAGGTTTTCACCTCAGTGTTTGCACAAACCTTACATCCTTGATCAACTTTTTGATTGCTTTTCCCAAAAGTAGTATTCAGCCTTCTTATATAAAGACAGCAGAGCTGGCAAAACAAACTGTTGGTGTATTTGATTCTCCTAGTTTCACAAAATGCACTACAGCTCAGATAACTATGAAAGAAAACCCAGTCATTGTAAGGGCCACAAAGGGAAGAGTCTGTCTATTGCCTCAAACTTTCTTACACTGTTAGTGCAATAGGTGCCTCTCTTACTTCCCAAGTTGCAGCAATCTGTAACAGGGAATATTGCAGCCCTAGGGGAAGAATCAAGACTGTGATTGACTGGAAGTATCTTTTTGTTATTTATTTTTTAACCTACATGTGTGAGATAGTACAACATGGCCCTTCCTATGGGATGGTAACCAAATTATGAATAGTTTACTCAAGATTTGAAAGAGAATTTTTTTCAAATCTTAGGGATCAACTGGCAAAGGCAGTTTATTCTTATGGCCTCAGTTTGACAAAGTGCTTAAGCACTTGCTTTTACTCAAAAGTGACATGAAACTAAAGGGATTATTCATATGCATAAATGGTGGATTAGAATGCATTTGGGGGAGGAAAATTAAATATATTTATCATTGCAAATAATGTAAATCCTATACTATCAACTTCTAATGGGCTGAAGTTCAGTCAAAAGAATAGTACTACTCATAAACAGTGTGAAGAGGAAAGCAGGCATAATAGCAAGACGAATCTTAATACCTTCAAAGCACCTTTCACCCAGTGAGTTCACACTGCTGTATGAACAACAATGATCAACGTTTCAACAGCTCTATGAACTAAGCTGAATATCTCCTTTCTCAGATGGGAAAGTCAAAGCACAAAGACTTTGAATGATTTATCTGCATGAATTGGTAGCAGAGCTAAGAATCAAATCTTGGCTTGGCTCAACCTGCTGTGGTATTATTGCTCATCCCAACTACTCAGTCATTTATGCTATATGGAAGTGACAAGTTCTGCCATTCAGCTGGAGAAAGATGATTTTTAAGTATGATTTCTGTACAATTCTCATCATTCTGCAGTTTTGATCGTTGTTTTTTGTTTGTTTTACAATGAGTTTGCCTGTTCCTCTCCTAGGACACCAAGCTGTGGATTTAATTTTTACTGCATTAATTCTGGTCTTAACTTTGATTGAACAGAACAAGCCAAGTCAACTTGTTTGGTGATGGTACACTGCTAAAGTAAATATGTGACTTGGGAAAGTCATTTCTTTCTTACTGGTATATAATAATAGCTGTGCATTCTGTAACTTGCTTCCCATTCTGAGAGTTGTGCAGCCATATTTCTTTAATGGATGTACAGTTCTCCCCTGAAGCATGGCAGGCTCTTCTGTCCTACAGATCAGAGACACTCCTCTCTTTCCCAGACCCTGTGTGCTACAGATGCTAGCTGTCCTTTCTCTCCTCTCTGAGAATGGATTTTTAGCAGTTCTTCACATGTAGAATATACTACTAGAAATACTCTTCTCATCATGTAGTAAACTCCGCAATTTTTACTGCTCAAGGAAAATTGCACAACTAAGAACCATGATGTTATGAGTTCTTTACAATGCAAATCTTTGTCAAGAACTTTCCAAATGTGGTGAAACACAGCTTGTTGTTTGCTTTTCACAGTTCTGATAGAGGACTCTTCTTTTTGCAGACCTTGGAAAGTTGGCCATTCATTTCTCTGGGGGGGAGGACAGAGTTTCTTACTTTAAAGACTTTTCATTATTTTACGGTTTAAGATTTCTATCGTACAGCAGCCAGAGGCTTTTCTTAGCCCAGCTGTCTCTCACGTGAGCTGTACATGCATATCTCACTTCTAGTAGACGTGCTGTATGTAACTTTCTCAAATCCTGTAACAGTGAAGGAAATGACTGTAAAACAATGGCATACACCACAGACCTGTACTTCATATGTCTGACATCTGCTTACTTAAAAGAGATGAGTTTTTGTTGTTGCTACCAATTAAGAGACAATATTTTGGGAAAGTGAGTTGGTTTTCTACTCTGTCTGGCACATTAACAGCATCACTGTCAGGTAAATTTCGGTTAGCAGATTTTTATTTGATGATGATACTTGCGCTCTTTGGATAAGACTTCAGGTTCTAGGTTATGTCTGAAGTGCTGGCGGAGTAAAAAAAAAAAAAAAAAAAAAAAGGAAACCTACTTGTTTTGTAAATTGAGTAAACTTAGCTTGGAAGACTCTGTGGATGACTAATGTTCATTAAATCACATTTTCATTATTTTGAAGTTCAGAGTTTGAAGGGAAGAAAAAAAAAATCTGCTTATGGTGATTGTAGAAAAATATATTGAGGTATGAGAGAAACTGTGGTGGACTGTGGGCCATTCCTTTTTAATAAGTATGACATCCTCTTACTCTGTGACCTATTTTGTGATATGACTCTCTAGGACTTCAGCCTCATCCAGTCATCTTGCTGTGTAAAGATGCTGTTCCTTTTACCCCTCCAGCATACTATATAGAGGCACAGCTCACGGTTGGCATTCAGTGTAAAACTCAATGTAGTGATATCTCTGAGCACCACCATGGTCATGCAGTGCCTACTTCTGGTTATGCTGATATAGGAGACTTCTATTAGCAGCACTTTTCAGAAAGTTATTGGTTGTTTCAGAGTTTGGTAAGAATGCTTTGCACCAGCCATAATAAACCCAAGCTGTTGCAGCTTAACCGCTGGGTTGTTGGTGATTCAAGTCCAAGACACTTGCTAAATGGTTATTAAGGTGAGTCAGGGGCCCCCCACTGCATGGGTTAGCCACATCCCTATCTTCTTCCTCAAATGTATATGTTACTTGGAGGACCCAGTCTGCAGGTAGCCAACACTGCTGCAGTGTTTTGCAGAATAACCTTGTTACGTCTGAAAACATGGCATCAAATGAACTTTAGAGGAGCTGAGCCACTCTGAGATTCTGAACGCGAGATCTCTGCCATGTCTTTGCTGTTCAGCACGACTTTAAATATACAGAGCTAGAGCCGGAAGGTTTTTGGTTTTTTTCCTGCCTTATAATGCAAAACAATTGTCAGCGCTGTTTAGTCAGCCAGTTCAGCTGAGGTTATGGTGATGGAGCAGCCAAGGCTGGCGGCGTCTGTCCCAGAGAGCAATACTGACACCCTTATTTGTGTCCCCATATCTACAGTACCGGAAACACTACATTTTTTACTGGACACTGCTGCCTATTCCTTCCTGGACTTTCAGTAGTTGAATGAATAAGGCGTGGGGAGGATAGTAATATGACAGACAGCAGAGGCAAAGTTAGGAGAGAGCTCGCCAGCAGTGTGCGGAAATGAACAAGACAGAGTAGAACCCAACATCTGTGAACAGACCCATCATAATAATAACATGGGAAAAAACCCACATATAATGGTGCTGGATTTTCAGAAACAACACGGCACGGTCCAGATGTGATTAGGATAATACCAGGTATAGTTTGGTTTGGTCTAACAGACAACATTTGGGTAATCTAAATATGTGGTTAATTGGTAGGTAAAATATTTTTGCACTCATGTGGTGTATTTGATGTGTTGGAGATCGTTTCACTCCCTTTGTGAGCTGTGGAGCTAACAGCTCCAGTACTGTGGCATGGAATAGTGACTATTGGTGACCACTCTCAAACTGGATGTTACAGAGGTGCAATTATCCCCCCAAAACCACAATTTTATAGGCTCTATGACTCAAACATACTGCTGTTTCCTCCCTGTGCTAGACAAAATGCAGGCAAGTGGGCAGATCAAGCTGTGATCTGATCCAGATGCATCTTGACTCTGTCTCTGGATCCCCTGCAGCCAGCACTTAGCTGTGGCTCTTACCAGGAGCCCCGGCACATCTCCCATGGCTGATGTCCACATGCTTTTTGAGGCTCAGGGCTGATGGGTCCACTTGTTGCTCTGCCAGTTTGTTGGCATTTCCATTCTGGGGTTTACTTTGCAGAAGTCTCCAAAGCATTGACAAGTGGAAAGCTATTTGTTGTGTATCTGTCTGAGGGTGCCAGTGGGAACGTAGTGAACATGTCTGGAGAGAGCTTGAAATGCAGGACTGACTCCAAGCTGAGAAATGATGGGTTGGATAGCATTACGTTGTAATTTGATTTGGTATAGAGCACAGCATTAAAACACTTCCTAAAGTTGTGATAAAAATTGGCCGTCACTCATTGCTTTCCTTTCCCTCTAGGAAGTATGTGTGATACCAAAAGAGTTGTGCCATTTGGTTTTGCTTGTTAAATCAAGTATGTTCAGTTCCTTTGCAATGGATAGTGCCACAGTGAAAATATGAACTCTTAAGTGGCCTTTCTATAACGCATGATGGAAAAAAATAGGCACCTGGTAGTTAGACTGGTGTCTGCAGCAGCTCTAGGTATAAAGCAGCTGGCCAAATGTCAGTGGATAGGACAGTGCAGATTCCTGTGAACTCTCAACTCTGTGCTGCACATCAAAATTCTTCCTGCAATGAGATGTGAGGTTACTGACTGTGTGACTTGTTACCAGCATAGAATGCTGCCATGCTTCACTCACGAGTATTTGCGTAAATGAACACATCTCACTCACTAATAAGGTGTGGAATGCAAAGATCTTAACTTAGGGTGGAGTTGCTACTTTCCTCATCTTTTATGGAGCACGTGGACTTGATTTTTAAATGTTTAATTCTAACACATCTTATTAAACGTGCGAGCATAGAGAAGCACCACCAGTCAAAGACATCGTTATTATATGCATGGAGGGTTATCTCATGTCTTTCTACCCTCATCATTCATTAATGATGCACAGAGGCTTGTCATTTGTCTTTTCAATTCTTTGACTTAATCTTATTGCTCATATTTTATGCCACATGGAGAGCTCCTTAGCAAGCATTCATCATCAACCTTTACCTATTTATAGAAATAGCATCTCTGTTAGGCCAGCAAAAGCACCTTGTGTTCTCTTTGTATTTTGCTTATGAACTTAGTGTAGCATCAGTTTCTTATTGATGCTGTTTCTTCCAATCTTTGATTTTCTATGATTAGTAAAAGAAGAAGCTAACACAGCCTACCTTTATCTTATTTGCTAGCAGCTTATCTCTTGTTACATACCAGGTATTTTCATTTAAACCTTGGTTTTAACTCCAGTTTGCCATTCAGAAGTTCCTTAAGCATGCTTAAGTTTTTGCCCAGTCTTTGTAAAACTGTCAGACAGCAATGTCTTCTGTGAAATACCTTGGGTGTGTGTCTTTGTAACACAAGCTGTGTCCTCTGGGAACAGCAAAGAGACTATTAAAGTGGTTCTGACTTCCACAAGTCACTTTGGAAAGGCCCCCAAGATACTCTCATCATAGAGTTGTTGGAGTGTTTTAAGTTTTTCTAGCTCAATTTAAAAAGCTTAATCAAACTTTTTGACACAACTGGCACACATTAACATTTTTGAGCTGTAAACACACAAAACAGGAATTTCTAATTGCCAGTAATTAAAGTTTGTGGTTGGTTTTGAAATGTTTTCTTATTTTGAAGAAGTCTGAAGTGGTACAGCTCCCCAGTGACGTTCCCAAGGAGACAGTGGTCTGCCTGAGGCTGTCTTGCTGTCTCTCAAAAGGTAATAGGGAAAGAAGTGGGCTGTGTACTCATCCTGCATAAACATTTGAGCTAGGGCTACTGTTGTGTGTTTCTGTAGCAAAAACTTAGCTCCTTTTTATAAAAAATGTATTAGCTTGCCACACGAGATATCCCTTACTGCCTGTTACAAAATTTAAAAGGATGCCAGTGTGTGCCCATTTTTTGCAAGAGAAGCACCTCACTGCAATGAGGTGCTTCAAAAACTCAGAAACACAAACCCTACTGTCCCAGCAGAACGTGGGTGGTTTCCCTCGCTTTATTAAAAACATTTACAAATGAAACGTTCTTTGGACTAGAGCTAACCCTGAATTACTCTGAAAGGATCCAGAGACCTACCAGCCAGGGGCCAAGTTATATGCATTTCCTCTGAGCTCTTTTGAGCACAGAGGGAGGCAGTCCTTCCCTGATGCTTCAGTGCTTTATCCAAATGCTGACTACAGAAAACAGGAGGGGAATGTCTGCTGGGGAATACAATATACCAGAGCTGTCTCGGCTTCCTCTGGAGCATCTGGTGTTGATGACTGCTAAGAGGAACTTGATAGGGGGCATAGCCTAATCTAATATGGTAATTCCTAGATTTTCATGATAGCTTGCTGCTTGACAGAAGCCACTGCTGCTTTTTCTGCTTCCTGGCTCTCGCAGAAGATTCTTGCATAATCTAGCTCAAAAAAAGAGCAGAGCTGCTGAGCCAGGGCTTGCCAGTCTATTCTCTGGGGATGCACTTTCAAGTAATTTTGCTTCTGAGAGTGGTATTTCTGGTGGCCACGCCACAATTCAGTTTTCAAGCGCTTGTCTTTCATTATCTTTCACAGGGTTCCTTGATTTTTTTATTTTTATTTTTTCCCCGTCTCTTTTAGTCAGTTAAAAAATACAGTAAGATCAGCCTTTATTGTGGTACTCTGGCACTTCTGTTTTCAGTTTCTGCTGTAGTGAGGAAGCCCAGAGGGTTGTTTTTTGTTTTTCTTTTTTGGAGGGTTTCTTTTTTTTTCCTATTGGAAGAGGTTAACTATTTGGAGCCTAAATTGGTTCTGCAAGTGTGGGTGATGTTTCTCACTCTGAAGATTCAAACTGGAAAAATCAGGCATCATCTAAAGTTTTTGCACTTAAAGCAACATGAAACTCATTAAAGAAAAAAAAAAAGAAAGATTTTTGTCATTAAAATGTTGTATGGTAATGCAATCCAGTAATGCAAGTCAGATCATCTTCTACAGGTTGACCAGTCAATAAGTGCACGCTGCTCTGTCATGCATGTGCAGCAAATGAGTGAGACCTTGAGAAACGTATTGCCAAAGGGCCTTATGAAGCCATCTGGTTCCTTATGTGCCATCTTTTCTCTCTGCTTCTGCTCCAGCTCAAAGAATTATACTTTTGATACAGCAGAAGCACTATAGTTAACACGTGCACTAGGACTGTGAGTACTTTCATTGTAGATGTCATGTTTGCTCTAGATACCTGTGCCTATGAAATGAGTAGATATTGAAAATGTATTTAACTCCTTGAGAAGTGGGGGAGAGAATAGTTTACCATGAGGAATAAGCTTTTAACTAAGCACTTAAAGGGAATGTATGTTGGGAGATTAAATGTAGTGTTAAATTCCAATCACTTCATTATTCTAAGACATTCTATAAGTATGTGTTCTCCAGAGTGTCATTTTCTGCTAGCTATGCACAGTCACCTATCAAGAGAAAACATTAAACTGAATGCATTTCCATGCAATGCAAGTTGGAAAAGAACAAGACTCAAAAGCTTGACAAAATATTTGTTACCCACTAAGAAAAATTGATGCACAACCTTTTTTTTATTGATTTGTATCTTATTTTGCATTCTCCAGGCAAGTGAGCATGGGGTTACAGGTTTCACAAAGTGTTTTTGATTGTACAAGATCAGCTTGCCCCTGCTAGTAGAGAACATGCATTCTGCAATACTTTGAATCACCCTGTGATAAAAGGGACTCAGGTGTTAGCAATTCTGCTGCTTCCTTTGGAAGCCTGTTTCACAGCTGAGTAAACACTACTGCAGGAGTTCTTCCTGCTACGCTTTAGAGAAGTATAAAGGCTCATGGTGCCCCTTGTTCTGTAGAGCAAAATCATACTGGGATCACTGGGTGATTGTGAAGGTGTTTGGAGGAGCAAAAGAGAAAGTCTAAACGCGTGGGAGAGGTGATGTATATTGAAATGACATGCTTTAAAATTAAACCAGACACCAGTAGAATGAAAACAAAATGTCTGTTCTAATGAAGACAGTTGTAGAATATCAGACAGATAGCAATTATCAGACGGTGAAGTTTTTGGTTATACTTCTGCTCTCATAGGTAGAATATCTGGAGTGGCAACACTGAAAGCTCAGACACTAATCCTCCATCTACAGCCAAGAAAATTGCTTTGCAAACAATGAAGTCTTGAAAGAATGGGACTCAGTGTCCTGCTTAGAGCTTTTCCATAGCTTTTTTCAAACTCTAATTCTTACGAGTTCAGACCAGAATTCCCCCATCAGCTTTCCTGAAACCCACTGAATAATTTTACAGGGATTTAGTCAGGAAATGGCACTGCATCTGCCCCAGCTTTGTGTAGCCAGACTCTAGCTTCAGGGCTTGAAGCAGGTCTCTGACAGTCCAAGCAAACAGGGATTACATGATCTTGGCAAAAATTGCTTGCAGCTAGTATCCAAGGGGGTGTCTGCCCTGCTTCTCTTGTATCCTAGGGTAATGAAAAGTTTTCCACTTAAAGTTTTTTAATGAGCATAACAACTACATATGCTTACTGTATGTAGTTTGTAATGCTCTGACTTCTCATCTCATGTTTGCAAAACCACAAATCAGAGCACTATTTTTAGATGGAGACACTGTGTTGGAACTCATACTGAGTATAAATATTTATAAGAATATGGAGCCCAAATAATTCAAGAATGTTAAATTCATCTAAATACTTTCAACACATGGGTGAAGTTAGTTGGCAAGAAGAAAAGGTAAAAGTGAATTTCTTCATTCTCTTACCAGAATTTGCTGAAGTTACTGTTAATATATATTTTTTAGGCTTGTATTTATTTACTCAAGGATCATTTATACAAAAAAAAGAAAGAGACATTCTGAAGATTTGGTGTCGTGATCTACTTTGCGTCCTCTATATTGAGCAGTGCAACTTAGTTTTTGCTCTGCAGACAGCAATTAATGAAGGAGTCACAAATGTCTGAAGTGAATAGATACTACCATCTCTCTCACAGTTTGTTACAGCCAAATATGGGTCACTTTCAGGCATCTACCACCTCTTCTGCCAACTCTTGTGTACTGCACATCAGCTGGAACTCTAAGGGAAAAACATGAATGCTTTCACTCTTAGGAGGTATCTGAGTCTGGTTCTCTTCTGAAAAGGTTCTTTGCTGAAGTGTCAGGAGAAAGGAACCATGGTAGTGCTATCAGGCTGGGTAAACAAGCATACATTAGATGGTGACACAACTGAGTGGGGTAAAAGAAGGAAATTGCAACTTTTTCTCCTTGTTAAAAACTCAAAATGAGTCCAAAACAAACAAGTCCTGTACTTCACTTACACTGGCAGCAAAAGTACTTATGACAGTCTCCTATGTAGGCTGTGCATGGCAAAAGGAACACATTTAGAGAGCAGCACATTTAGAGAGAGTGGCTTAGTACAGCCCCTCAGCTTTGCAAGCTCGCTTGTGACCCAAATACTGCATTGAAAATTCTGTTTCCTTTGATTGTGTTATGGTGAGTATGCAAATAATGCTTCACTGAACTATGAGAAGAAAATGCAGAAGTGATGGCTGTAGAGAACTACCATGTAGGCTGTTTTCTCAGGAGCTAGAGTCACTCATTAGGAGTATATGTGATGATGAAAGCTCTCGTACTACAGTTCTTACACGCTAGCTCTTATGAGCAAGATTATGGTTAAATCAGGTTGTCAAGGTGAGCTGGCTAAATGTATATCATTCAGTTGCACTGAGCAGTGAAACACAACCTCTATGGTTGGTGTTCACAGCCCACAGATAAGGTAAGGAAAGGAATGTTTATGTTAATTAGTATAAATAGAGCCAAGATGAATAATGCCAGATATGATCGTAACTCCAGTACTAAACTTACTGAATTCATATAAAACAGATCAATCAGTTGCTGTCAAAGTAGTCTAAATGCATTCTATAGGCATTTATTCTTCAGGCAGCCCCTGAAGCTCTGACTTTAAGAAGCTTGTACATTTTATACAAGGAAAAATCAGTCTTTACATTTCTCATCTCATCTATTACTTTCTAAACATGTATTTTTGACCGCAAGAGAGAACCACAACAGAGATAAGCGGGATTTCTTTCTTTGAACTACCATAGCCTTTCTTATATTGTTAAGCAAAAGGCACTAAAGCACTTAACTTCAGGTCCAAAAAGGGATGTGAATACAAGGATTGGGAAACTGGAAATGTCTTTTGGCATGAGCTTAGGAACATTTTTGCATATATCCTGGTGAATTCATTGGGAGTGACGCTGCTTTGGAGGGAGATTCAGTTTCTCAAACTTAGCAGAAACCCACCCCTCTAATCTTTTCAGATTGAGATCATTTTCTGTTGTACCAGTCAGTAAATTGGAAGCAGGCATGAGAGGTTCGATATAATAATACATTAGTAGGAGAGGGGCATTTTGCACCAACTGGGCAAGAAATGAATGAAACAAAGGCCTGCCTTACAGCTTATAAATAACTGCAAGAGTAAAGCAAGCAGACAAGCTCTGGGTAAGGAGCAGAATGATGATCACAGTAGGTATTCTGCTCTCGGGTACTGTCTGGGCTGCAACATCAAAAGGAAAAAAAGCAGTCACCAGAAACAGATGATTATGAATTGTTTTGTAACTGCCTCGCATAGCTTTTAGTAAATTAGTGAGCGATCCTTTTCTTTAATGCTTGGTGACACGTGCACAAAACCCCAGTACATCTGAGTTCTAAGGCTTCAAATAATGACATATATTCCTATGCCATCCAGAACATACATAAATATGAAAATGCCTCTATCTAATACTGTTGATGGTCTCAGTTCTGAGCAATACAGAGGAGATTAAAGCCTGATGCTTCTGTGTACAGCCTAAGGCACTCACAGTGGGAGGATGGCGGTCCCTTGTTCTGTGTGCTGTTCCAAATTTCATAAACGCCTCTGTGGCTGCAGTCACTTGCTACCATGTAAAGATCACTCCAGTACTCCACATCAACTTTGCTAAGTGCTTGTTCTTATTAGCCTGAACAGCGGCAGTTTGTTGCTGTGGGCTGCTCTGGGACATTTCCCTCTCTAATAGTACACTGTTTGCCAAATCTACATGTTACTGCATTTGTCTGTGCAGTGCAGACTGCTTCTGAGGCTAAAGTTATTTTTTTTTAACTTGGACATTTTGTAGCTTTAGGCTAAATTATATTCTCAGTTACATCTGATGAGATCAAGGCTAGCTTTAGTCATATCATACAAACATCCTCGCTCCTTCATTTACATCAGGGTAATTGTAGGCAGAATTTATTGCTCAGCCTTGATGACTCATTCATCAAAATGTATCAAAACGCCTTCTCTGAGAGCTTTATTACTATAGTTTTCAAAGAGTCATTAAGTCCATCTAGATGTTTTAGATATTATTGAAGTATCTCAACGAAACAGTAGATCTGTTCTCCACATAAAGGACAGCAGAGCTGTTTGATAAAGCAACCCAAGCACTTCTGGAGTCTATCATAGAAAGCCTAAGACAGCTTACAAACCAAACATGACCAAGAACTGAACTGCACAAATGATTTCAGATCCTGAGCATCCCTATGGCAGCTGATAGGTTCTGACTAACAGCGGTGCAGTGCTGACTCAAAACTGATCAGACAAGAACATCATTCCCTAAGTGCTCTGTCGACTAGGTCTTTATGAGTAAGGACACATACGGCGATGGCCTCATTTGGCGTAACTCAAAATGAGCTCCATTAAAGCCAAAGGATATTGAAATGACTTGAGCTACCTAAATATGAAGCAGCTGAAAATCTAAGGGAAAATTTTAGCAGATAAGTAATAAGCTTAGCGGAGCTAAGATTTCTTTTCCTTTACTCCAGAAAGATTGCTTTTGCTTGGGTGGAGCTCGTTCTTGTGAGTGCTGTAGTGGTGCCTTGGAGTCTTTGTTGGAAAAAAAAAAAAAAAAAAAAGCCTGCTATGGAGTTTAACTCAATAATAGCTATTTTTAGTGTGACTTTTCCTATGTATTTCTATGTATTTCAAAGACACGATTAACGTAGGATTTTTCAGAGTGGTTTTCCTCTAAGTTTCTCCCAGTAGAGAACAAAAAACTTCTGTACATCTCTAAAATAAAATTTCATTTTAACCAGAAGTAATCTTCATCTCTGGTTTTAAATAGAAACTTGTTCTTCAGTTAGCAAATCTTTGGAAAAATGTTTTCTTTATATTTGGGATTGTTTAATCAAAATCATTATGAAATTGAAACCATCAAGCATGCCTTCATTAATGGCAGTGGCTAGTTTATACCAGTTAAAATTCCAGTCTCAAACATGTGCCACAGATACAGAAATGAAGTAAATATATATTTCTTTAAATGAGATGTAATACATTTTATGGATAAAGGATATAAAATAAAGCGCATAGTAGCTAATTTAAGGCAATTGTCTTATAAATCATGTTAGTGACTTTAGGGAACCTGGTAGCAATTGTCACTCTTTCAGAAAGAAGAATTTGTTTGTGGGTTGCTGGGTTTGTAGATGTCTTGCATCTTTCTTTTACCTGGCAGGTCTTATACAAAACTGCAAGACAAGAGGCAGGTAGCAGACCATTGGCTGACCTGAAACAAACCTCAGGAAATAGGGAAAAAATTCTGACATGGTAATCTTGAAAATTGAAATTTTGCAATCTTTCTTTTTTCTTTTTGTAAATACAGTTGGGTCTGGGCTGATGATTATCACAGACTGCACTTCTGCCAGGAGACCCTGGAGGTTCTGCAGACACTAGCTGGGCTTCTCAGCATCTGAAAAGAAAACAAATGTGTGGAATGGAATGTTTCCCAACAAAATATTATGTCTCAAGTATTGTTTTTTTTACTATTTAAAAATTATATCTTCTATCAAGGATTGGTGTAATCAATCTTAATGCGAAGTTCAGACTTTAGTCAGAGCAGCTGCTTCTAAACCCATGTGTTTTGAGTAGCAACTATCATTCATTTCTTCAGTGGAGTTGTATAGGAGCTGTTGAGTCACAGCCTGAACCACTGATGGAGCACCTGGGGAAAGGACCCGGTCAGCCCTGGGAGCACAGGTGAAGGCAATTCAGCTGTGTGATAGGAAGGGGTGGAGCCTGGCTGCACCTCTCTTAGACCTCATTTAAGGGCTGACTGCTGCTGGGGCAGGATCTCCTGTTGGAGATTCTTTCTTTGTGGAGTCCTCCTTTGAGCCTAGATCTTCAGCTACAGGTGAGCATCCTTTTTGTAACACATCCTTTTTGTCACACTTTCTCACTGCACGCGTTTGAGACTGGTTCTGTTGCCTTTTCAGGAGTTTATTTGGGTTACCTTTAATTAGGTAGGAATGTCATTATTAGGTTGGTTATGTGGGCAACATAAGTGCTACTTAAGTGTGATTAATGCTTTTCCTACTGCTACCAGCCTTAGTTTAGACTTCTCTGCCTTTAGCCCATTGGGTCTTTAGACCCAATTTTGCTTTGCTTTGCTTTCTGGGATCGCATCTCTGTTGAGAGAAATCTGTAATAAGTCACTTCAGAATTTTGAGAAGCATAAATTTAATGTTTTAAAATGTTTCTTAATAGTACTAAGTGCATAAACTCTCAAAGTGAAATGGATGTTGCTGGGTGAGCTAAGCTGAGAGAACTTCTGACTGTATTTTCAGGTGGTTTTTATTTTTTAATATTCTTGCAAGGGGACACATTCATGCATGAAGGTAGCTTCACCTACACCACTGTCAGTAAATGTGCATCTACCTTGTAGAGCTGAAACAAATGTTTTGGTGTTGGCTCTATTCGTAAAACAAAGTTTTTGGAGTACTTCTAGCATTGCCTGGAAACGTTCTTGGAAGCTGTGTTACCACTACCCTTGCTGTTTACAGTGTATAAGTGGTAATCTAGCTCAATTTGGGGAGCAGATTTCTAGGCAAGGATAGAACTCTGCCTCGTTTAACTGAATGAATTGAAGAGTATTTTGTGTGTGGCTTTATAACAGATGCAAAACGCATTAGGAGCACTAGAAGGTGATGCACAGCTCATCTACCATTTAAAATGGTTTTCCCTTAAATTAGAAGCTATGAAAGTAGGTTGATGGAGAGGGAGAGAATTTGGCAATTGGAGTTTTCCAAGCAATGGAAGCTATATTTGCAAACTGAGTTTACTGAGCCTGAAGAAATCTTTTGGGGGATCTTTCAAGGGGGTAAGTGATCCAGCATTATAGCAATCGAGTCAATCAGTAGATAGGTTTTGTTGTTGTTTTTACTTGATTTATTTGGTTCTATGTGATCACTCAGGTCTGAATAGGAGCTATGTGGTCACCTGTGTCTTACACCTAACTAATCTGATACAGTCCAGCACAGAGAGAGGTATTATACCTTAATGTCAAATTCACTAACTGCTGATGATTACTTTTCTTACTGTCTCATCCAGTTCCAACCCCCTGCTATGTTCAGGGTCACCAACCAGCAGATCAGGCTGCCCAGAGCCACATCCAGCCTGGCCTTGAATGCCTGCAGGGATGGGGCATCCACAGCCTCCTTGGGCAACCTGTTCCAGTGCCTCACCACCCTCTGGGTGAAAAACTTCCTCCTAACATCCAACCTAGACCTCCCCTGTCTCAGTTTCAAGCCATTCCCCTTGTCCTATCACTGTCCACCCTCATAAACAGCCATTCCCCCTCCTGTTTAAACGCTCCCTTCAAGTATTGGAATGGCCACAATGAGGTCTCCCCAGAGCCTTCTCTTCTCCAAGCTAAACAAGCCCAGTTTAATAATGCTGTAACTCATTTTTCATCTGAAAAGAGAGGGGAAGGGGGAAATCCCAGCTCTTCTACAATACTTTTCTATTTGTTTTAAGCAATTCTGTAGCATTTTGGGCTATAGATGAGTGTCAGTACAGTTTGGGAAGTTAAGCAGTTAGTCCATTAATGCATTTGATACAAGCCCATTGTGATTTTCTTTATCATCTTATATTACTGTTGCTGAAGTGAATGATAGTTGTTGTTCTGGCTCTAGTTGTTATGTTGTGAGACTTCTGCTGTGTGTATTGTGCCTTAACATTTTTTGTTAGTCTCTTTTCTGTGTGAGGCCACACTGACCTGCACATTACAGAGTACTTTATTACTGATTTGACGTAGATGAGCTTGTGGCCATGATGTGCAGTGACGAGTCTTGTAAATTTATTTTTTAAAAGGCAAATTGGTATTCAAAATGAAATAAAAAGGTGAAAAAAATACTAATTTGACAAGCAGTCATATCTATTAGGAATGTCTGAATATTTCCTCATAGTTATATCTAGGTTATATGGTTGCTCACGTACGCAATGAGAACGGAGGTACTGCGTTAATTTGACCCAAACAGCTCGGCAGAAATGTAAACCCTGCTGAGTTCAGGCCATGGAGATGTCACCTGGTGTTGGGTCAGTGCGAGTGGCAGCTGTGGCAAAGCCTGTGGAGCAGCTCTGGGTGCTGCCCAGCTGCAGTGACACTCTGCCTTTTGGGGTGCAAAGATGCATAAGACTGCATTTTGTTGGGAAGGAATGTCCTGTTGTGATCTGCTTCAAGCACTGTGATAAATGCCTAGCTCAGTAGATTGCAGCACGCTTGCCAAAATTGGAATGCAATTTAATGCACCTCATCAAAGCTGGGAAAGTGTTTAAAAATTAGTATTTCAGCAACAGAAGCAGGTGTGAAGGAAATTAAATGGCGCTTTTGCTTGATTGTTCACACATGAAAGAGACAGAGGAATTGAGCTGTCTTAGGATGCTTGTACATTCTCATAATTGGCCAGTACAACCACAACTCTTTTCTCTCTGAGCTACAGGTCAGTGCCTGGCAGTTCAGGGTCCCATGACAGACTCTGAAACCTTGGCTCTGTTTAACATCAGTCCGAACTGTGTGATTTAGGCCTGTCTTCAGGCTTCTGGGGTTTGTTGTTTTAGTCTTTCAGACAACTCAAGTCAGATGCAGCTTTTTCTGCTGTAAAGCTATCAGGGGTGAGAGGCATTTAGTTTATCTCCAGGTTTATTGTACGCGCTTCTCTTCCTTGACTTTAAATACAGGCCATCCTTAAATATTTTATTAGAGTGCAGAGGAAAAGTTTTGGCATGATAATGTCAAAAAGTTGCAATAAAAGTAAAAATGTGAGGGGATGTGTACCTGAGTGTTCCCTTGCTACTTGGAGCAGTTGTGGTAACTTCCATGCTTCTATTTAAAATAAATAAAAATAAAAAAGCCTAACTATAAAAGCAGGTATGAGGTAATTTTAAACTGAAGGTACTTTTTGGTGCAAGCTGGGAACCTTGAAACAGGATGCTGTTAGGAAAGAAAAAGCTCAGTAGATACGCTTGCTGCTGGAACCAGCACTTTCAAATTCCAGGCTTAAAGACATTATAGAGCCACAGAGTTGTTTCAGTAAATATTTATGATCCAAAGTTGTTTGCTGTTTGGGTCTTTTCCTGAGGCCTTCAAAGAGCCTTTGTGTGTGTTCATTTTGTCTTTAAAAGCAAAGAGCCTCGGTGTGTGTTTGGTCTCAGTTTGAAAGCAAAAAAACCCCACTGTATTTGGAATGTTGAAATGTGGCAGTTTCTCCCTTGCTCTTGTCATGATGGTTGCTTTCTGCTTCACAAACCTCTTGATAAGAATTGCAGGCAGGTGGGAGGGGAAGAAGCAGAGCTGGTGCTTGGAGTTCCCCTCTAGCATAGCACAGCAGAACTATGGCTTGTCAGGTCTGTACAGTGTTATTTAACACATCATAAACACTCTGAAATGCCCTTTCCAAGGTCAGATACCTGCAGTAAATTCTGCAGTGACATTTCACAAACGTTCTGACAGAATGAGCATGGAAAACAAAGGCTGGTTTTGAGAGAGCTTGGTAGCCCCAGTTCATTCCCACTCCCAGTGATGGTGATGTGGTCTTGCATTGGGGCTGTGTGAACTCAGTATGAGCAGCTCTCATGGCTTTCAGGCTGCCAGTTGGCTACAGCTGATGGAGGTGTCCACGAATCTTACATAAGTCCTGATTAGGATATTGCATTTCAAGTGGTGTTTGGCCACTTCTGCAATTAGCAGGTGGCTGTAATGATTGGGCTCACTGAGATAGATGCTCCTGTGTGTATGGCTGGGGTGACAGCAGGATGGGGCAGTCCCAGCCCCAGAGTGACAGGGAAGCTTCCCTGTGGGTGACTGTTCTTCCTTGGCTGTTCTTCAGACTTCACCAATAAGCACATGCAAAAACAGAATAGCTTGACTAGAAGACCAGCAGAGAACTTTTGATCTCAAGTATGAATGTGATCCAATGTCTTTTGGTGTAAGAGTGTATAAACACTTGCCTGTCCCAAAAATGTCCGTGATATTTCACCTCTTAACAGAATTAGGGTTTGTAGAGCATTTCACATTCTTTCCATCACCTCTTTGTGAGATACCTGACCTCACAGATAGCTGCAAAATCTTTTTTTTTTCCCTATGTGCTTACTGTGGTAGTCAGTAACTCTGTGTGGCTCTGCCAGCGTGGGGCAGAGCTTGTGATCTCAAAAGCCCAAAGAGCACTCATGGCTTATGTGTTTGGGCAGATGTGTTGAGACATTTTGCTTTGTGATGGGTTGGTGCTGGCTGGCACTTGTCACCCCTAAAGGGCTGTTGGGGGGCTCTCATTAAGTTACTGGGTACTGTGACAAAAAGTCTAAAAGCTGCTTATAAACACAGGGAGGATGTTAGGACTGGTCTTGCCTTCCTTTTTCTTAGGTTTATGCTTTAGCCTTAATTAACTGAGCTATGTTGAAAGCTTCATTACAATTTGACAAATCTGCTTTATCCTGAATGAAATAAAGGAAGCAGGATGTGGCTTCCTATCCATTCTCAAGTACGCTTGGCCACACATTACAAAGAAAAGGGAGAAAGCTCTTCTCTAAAATACTGAGTTCCTCTTCTGGAAGAGCATTGTCTAATTAAATCCTGCCATGAAGGAGCAGGTCAATTGGGCAGGGCATTTTGATTTTTTTTTTTACTAAAATTTTTGGCTTTCTGAGGATTCTCAACTGAAATGACATCATGTAACACTGTGCTGCGGCTAAAAGATGAGGGCGATGGAATTGGGGATGATGTTTTGCCCTTTTAATAGATGAAAGAAATCAAGGTCATCTAAATGAATCCGGGGAATTTACAATAACAAAGAGATACATCAAAGCATGGCATAACTTTATCTTTCTAACATTTGTAAAACTCAATATTAATATCATTCAACTTAAGGAGTAAAATTTGGTGTGCACGTGTCAAGTGCAGCAACTCCTCAGACAGCATCATGAAATTGAGCTTTTTCAGCATTTCATCAAAGGTTAATTGCGCAAGTTTTTGCTTTTTGTTAATTAATCCATTTCCTTCTTTGCATATTCTGTAGGAGTTCGCAAACCCCAGAATACACTGTCTCAAACTGACAGCTATAGTCAGCCTTTAGAGAGTAATTTATAAGCTATTGCTCTAGTTTTATTGTATGACCTTCAGAAGAGAAGAAAATATTTGGAAATCTTTAAGGGATATTTTTAGGATTGTTTCTGCTGCTGCTTATTTGGGTAAATTGCATTTTCTTTTCAACAAGATCTCTCAAATAAATTGGAATTTGGCTCTTAAATGGAGTTGTGGGAACAGAAGGCATAAGATCTTTTTGCAGAAAATGCTGAAATAGGTAGAAATCAAAATAACCTAAGAAGGAGGAAGTTGTTTGACCTGAATGCTGCTCTCACTGGGCTGTGGGGAATTTTCTGTCCAGAAATTCATCCCAATAGAGTGTTGCCATCTGTATGTGCGTAGAAAATATGTTCCATAGCAGGCTTGTAAAGGGACTTGGTAGTCCAGGAGACCTAGGTGGGTGTCCAGCTTGCTTCAGAACTTGCACGCTCTTCCACTGAATTGTAGGATGGAAGTTTCTTCCTGATCTTAATTCCCCCTTTGAAGTGCTATTTTTAAGCTTAAAGTTACTGCTTTGCACATCTAGTGAGGTCTGTCTGGTCAATTGATTATATAGTTTTATATAGTATCTGATACAATATTCTTCTAAATTTAGGAAAAAGAAGAAGAAACTTGAGCACAGTAGAACTGATTAGTAGAGCTGAGTGCGAAGTGATTCTGCACCTGAGGGTGGTGAGCATGGAAAGGCTCTGCAGGGCAGTGCTCGTGGCTCTGGGCTGGTTCAAGAAGTGTTTGGACAGTGCTCTCAGAAATAGTTTCATTTTTGGGTGGTCCTGTGTGAAGCCAGGAGTTGGACTCAGTTCTTGTGAGTACCTTCCATCTTGTGATAGTCAACAACTCCGTGATGTCACACTGCAGTCGTCTTACTTAAGGTCTGAAAACATGCTGCAGTTAGCTATTGTCACGCTGTTCTGGGTTGCGGGATGGAATAAGACATTAAAAAAGTGAGACACTGCATGGATGTGTAATTACAGAAGCATAGAGAATAAAGGAAGAGAACTGGTGCTGCCCAGGAAACCTTTGTAAAATGCTGTGCTCATAAAGTCGATGCAAGTGTTTAGTTCTAATTCCTGCTCTTTGTTACTCGCATTTCAGAGCTGGACAGACCTACCTGAGCAGGGACTGGCTTGGGTCTTTCCTAGAACTGTAATTTCCTCCATGCTTAACAACTGTCTTGTTTGTGGCCTTTGGCCAAGAAACTGGTGTGAGCAGTGACTTTGTTTGCCAGCCCTAAGTGTCTTCTACTGCTGTAAAGATTTCTGCAAGGCTATCCCAATCTCTTCAAGGTTGCACAGTGCTGCTGTTATAGCATCTGTGGTAAAAATCTGCATGTGATGAAGCTGAAGCAATGCCCTTTGTGTCCATGTTAGTCCTGGCAAGCCGCCTCCCTTAGCTTGATTCATACCACGAGTTCATTGTTTGGTGATGCTGTAGCTGAAATAGAAAAAGTGGGGTATGTTATGATGCCCTTGCTGGTAAACAAGATTCACAAGTGGCCATCTAAAATTACAGGGTTTTGAGAGCACTGAAGGTTTACATCTTGTAACTTGTTTCCAGGTGTAAGCATTCACAATGCGTTTTTCATGCATTTTGGAAATAATAACATTTAATTTCCTTGAAATCAACACCAGCTGAAAAAAGGGCCTCGTGTAGTTTAGAAAAAATATTGTGATGTTTTGATAGTGACAATCAAATTTTACATTAGCAATTAAATGAGCAGGTTTCCTTCAAATGGCAAGCCAAATAAACTGAGCCAAGAAATATTTGAATTAATTTTCAGTTTCAATTAACTGTTCTTTTTCAGGGTTGATAATTCATTTGCTTAGCTCAGTTTTGCTGGTGTTGGTCAGTTTTACTGACTGGCCCCCAGTCAAATTTTGGAATTCATTGAGGTTGAACAGTACAACACGATAAAATTCCTATTGTTCGGGATTATTAAAATGCAAATAACTTCTTGAAATACAGTTTGTGCTTTGCCACATGCTTTGTTGTACTCTTGTATTGATCTTTTAAAATTGAAACCGATTTAGTAAATGTTAATAACCATTTAGAGTGTCCATATAAAATGTTTCCATAGATACCATATGTGCTTTGCCTATTTTCTTATATCTAAAAGCTTTGTGTTCTTCTTTCTCGGGAACAGGATTCTCTGGATGAGGCCTGAAAAGACACAGCATGTTCCCAAGTTACATGCAAGTTTTGCTGTATACCTACGTTTTGATCGGCACCAGCATTTGAGAGATCTGTTGAGAAACAAATCTGCTTCTTCAAGGTAAGGCACCTCTTCAAAATAACCCACTTCAGAGGCACCCGAGGGCGTCATAATTCACTTTAGAAAAATTGTCACTGTGATTTCAGTGGTTTCCTTTTCAGCCCCATGTTTTTGTGAAGGTGTCACATCAACAATTGAGTATTGAGATGCAGCAGTAACTGAACACTTCCCAGTTCTGTGTATAGATCTTAGAAAATGTGGTGATTTCCCCTACAAAACAAAGAGAAAGCGAGTTAGGTAACAGTACTGGTTGCTAGCTTCTCAACTGTGCTTGTACCAGAGTTTTATGTAAGTGTATTTTACAGTGTTCTCCATTTTACTCAAGTTGAAATTCCAAAGCTACTTTCTGAAAATAAGTTTCAGAAAAAAAAACCACTTTTTTCTTCTTTTTTTTTTTTTTAAATTCCCTTTCTCTGTAGAAATAAGAGCCAGCCTACTTAATATTTTCAGCCCGCTGGGCAACTACTGTTTATGTTACTAAACCACAGGGAGCTGGTCACTCCCACTTCTACATGACTGGCAGGTAATCTGTCTGCTCCACCATCTTACTAATAAACTGCTTGTTTATGTACTAAGAAGTCAAATGTCAACCAGACTTAGAAAGGAATCTTTGCTTTCCCCATGTTTTAGCTTTTGACTGTGAAAGCCCCTGGGTAGGGCAAAGCACTGCCCATCTACTGTAGGTAAGACTGGGTCTGTTAGGTAACAGTGATGAGAAAGGTTTGGTTTTTGCTTTCCTGAAAATGATTTTAAATTGTTTTATACTACCTCAGCCTCATCTAGATTTGCAAGAAAATAGTACGGACCCAGACTGAATCTCCAAATATACAAAACATTTAAGTAAAACTGGCATTTATCTTATGAGAGAAAAATTATATTAGCGATGCAGTACATGTTTACTAGGTACCAAAGCAACTTTTTTCTAGGCTTGGTATAACCCTCTATTTGTAAATTGTATTAATTTGAAAGGACAGCTTGGTTTGAGCGCCCTCTAGTGACAAACGGCATTTTGGTTGAAGCGTCTTAAAATCAGCCGCAAAGCTTGGTTGCTCTCTGAGAATGACTGAGATCTCTTGCCCTGGTGCATTGTAGCACACGTGTCAGGATACTCACTGGGTATTCTTCTAGTGAATTTTGAGAATATAAGGAAATAATCTGAGAAGATGCAGCTGACAGAATTTGTACGATTAGATCCAATCTAAAGCAAAATTTGGCAACTAGAGGTGCCAAAGCTTCACTTCCCATGTGTGTATTCTGAATCAAGGGTGGAGTTTGCAAGTGAGAGTTGCATCTGTCACTTTCTCAGCTGGTGTGGTTTAGAAAGATACCACATTGTTCTGCACAAGAAGTGTGATGTCAGAGTGGGGCAGGTACTGCAGTGTGGCACTATGCTCAGGGGGAGAATGGCTCCCAGCCTCTTGTAAAGCCAAATGCTGCTGCTGGGGGCCATGCTCCTGGAAAGCATAAAATCAGAGCATGTTTTTAATGGGTCATAATTATAAAACTGGCTCTGAGAGCAGATATCATTACTGCATCAGCTTAAGAGAACTATGGCTTTAGGACAATATAATGAAGGTATTTTGTTGAGAAACGTCACCAGTAAATTGAATGGATCATGTGGGGACAGTTGCATTTCTGACTGTGGATGATGATGCTAGAAGAGGCCTTAAGTTTGTACTGCCTTTTAAAAAACTTCTCAGAGGTGTGGCTGTATGGTGGTTGCTAAGGGTCCCGTGCTTCTAATTGATGAGTAGATAGATAAGGAAAACATTCTGAGCAGTAAAATAAAGTGTATTCTCACTTTTCATTGAAGAGCCTGTTTTTCTCACTTACTAGTTGCTAGCACGATAAAAACTGACGATGGCTGGGATACTTTACAAAGCCAAAGACCCATCCAGTTATATTATAGTATATGGTGGCTGATTTTTTGTTCTAGGAGGCAGATAAGGAAACACTGTGCAGCATGAACTATGTGCCAGTAACAGAGCTATTGACACTTCTCTCATTGCTGGTGTCCTGCCTTGAGCCGTGCTTGAATGTTGTCATACATGAGAGGTGTAGGCAGTACACGTGCCAGGCTTCAGCTATGGAAACACTCTGATGTGCTGCTCATGGTGGTAACTGAGTGCCATAAGAACTCCTGGTATGTCTGCTGTTAGAGAACTGCCTTTTCATACTGAAGGCCACAAAAGCTCACTGCTGGGATCCTCAGTACAGGCAAAAGAAGCCTTTCTAGTATCCACACTTGAAGGAGTATTAGGATTGTGCTTATCTTAACTGCAGGATTTTGAAAATAACTCAGCAATTACAGTATGGAAATGCAGAATTATGCAATATTTATGATGTTTATCAGCTGAAATTAGTACAACAGCTTCTCCATGACATGAAACACTAAGCAGTAGAGTTTCAGGCCCTCATTTTTATTTCATTGCACCATCTAGTGGCCGAATGCACTCACATACTGGAAGTGCCTATCACCTGCACTAACTCGCATATCACTGCTTGTTTGCCAGGAACCTGAGGAAATTCAAATAGATCAGTAGAAGTTCATAAATTGTTTTCCTCCAAATTTTGACTGTGGGAATGGTGAGGTCTGAGACACCAAATGCCAGCATCCTGTACACCTGTATGGTTGCTTACCAGTATGGTGAACAGATTCTCCCTTTGAATGGGATTTTGATGAGACAGTGCTAGAAGAACATTTTATCAGCCTATTTATGATGATAGCTGGGTTTCCTGATGCAACGTGGTGGTTTGCTGTTGCTGATATGCAGACAGATAAGAAAGAAGTTGATGCAGTTGTGTGTGTCATTTAGGTTAGTGAACCTGTTGAAATACAGTTAACAATACTGAACTATTTTAGCATGTAAAAGTAGAAATTATGGGGGAAACACAGGCTTTTTTTCTTCCTTAAACAAAGATTAGGCTTAATTTACATTTAACAAGAATCTATAACTGTTGTTCCTTTCTATGATTTGCTGTAATGGTGTCTGTCTTCTAGGGATCATCAAATGCTTTTCAGATGAAGCAGTTACTGTACTTTCTGTAATTCTGCTGCCTTATCTTAATTGTGATGTCTTCATCTTTCCTAGAAAAGTAGCATTGAACATTCAGTGTATCTTTTAGTTTAAAAAAAAAAAAAGCCAAAAAACAAACAGAAGTAATTGGTTTAATATCTGAGTAAATTTTTGTATTGAATTCAGTTTGAAAGAAGCTCAAACAAGTTCTGTGCCTGTTACTAAAGTGACAAACAATGTAAAGTACTTCTGTTACCACAATGGAGGGTATCTTAGAGCCAGTCCGGGTAACAAGTCAAATGTTATGGTTGAAACTTGATCATATAAAGGGTTTTATTCCTCTTCAGGAAAAGCAATGACCAAACTTAAGCCAAAATGCTTGTCCCACACTGTGCACTACCCTTTTCATCACTTTCCTTTGAAGGATATAGCTAAGGAAATATGGATTTATCAAAGATTTATCCAGAGAAAAGGAAAAGCTTCATCAAATTAATATTACTTTCATCTTTGTAAGCTCAATCTGTTCTACCTCACCTGAAAAGATCTTTTAATCAGAAGCCAGGTACACTGTAGCATACCTGGCCTTGTGCAGAAAGAGGGACAAGCTGACTGAGAAGATGGCCTTTGCTTTGACAACATCACACGTGCAGTGGTACAGAGAACTCTGGCTCAGCAAAGTTTTGTTTTTTTAATAAAGTGTTCTGGGAACAGAAGGAATCTCAGACCTTATAATGCAGTGTGCATCGCCTTTGTAGTTTCTGGAGAAAAAAAATCAGAATGAATGTATAGAATTGTAGAGTAGAATCGTCAAGGTGGAAAGGGCCTCCAAGATCATCTAGTCCAACCTTCTACCTACGCCCAATATTTCCCTGTCTTTTCTGGGTTTACAATAACTTTTGAGTTGGAAATTCAGATTAGTAAGAAAGTACTGAAACAAAATATTTCATGAAAAAAATGTTCAGTTTATCTGGCCTACATTTTTTTCTTGTTGATGGTGTTATGAAGATCTTTGTCTTTTCACATGCTCTGCGAGGACAGGGGCTGATTATTGCTGCTCTTCTGGTTTTATGTGGGTTTGTGGGAAGAGGGAATGGGGCAGGTCTGATCAAAGCTATTGCTGCATATGCTGTCAGTAGCAGGCTCTCTACACCATCCTGGGGCTGTAAGAGTGTGGAGGTGTCCGGTGCTCACAGGAGGCAGTGCATGGGAGGTGCCCTCAGGCTGGCTTTGTCGTGAGCTGGTAAGAACTAAATCTCTTGTTTCTTCAAATTTTGCCCAGAGAGCAGTGGTTTTGTTTCAAACACAAATGGCCCTTTCAGAAATGTTCCTGAAGCACCCTCTTTATTTTTAGTTTCTGTAGTGGCTGTTGAGCAGTTAGATGGTAATAGTATTGAGGAGGGTATTTGGTCATCAAGCTGTGTGTTCAGCTCTTCATTTCTGCTGTGGCTCCAAGTCTGCTGAGTTTGGCATACTGAGTTCAGAGTTGCCTGAGCACCACGTGCAGCATGCTATCTGGTGAACAGTGAGGTAGTGATACCTGCTTGGCATACCTCATTGTCTAAGAGAAAACATTGCATTTTACACGAGCTACATCACTGTTCTGCTCTGCGTGATTCTGGGCTGAGCTCTTCTCTCAGTGGTTCAGATTTGGGTGTCTAGATTCATTTCAGCGTGAAATGTCAGGATGTCAAGCCCATATTGAATGCATTGGAACCGAAGAAAAACATTTCTGCAATGCAAGGGTTTGCAGAAGCAGCTTCACATGCGGTTCTACTCCAGAGCCTTGCAGCCTCACATGTGCCCCACAGGCAGCCCTTGCTGTGTGGGTGGACGCAGCTGTGCTGCTGGACCACGGGCTGGTTTTTTTTAGTTTCTGCCCTGTGAAATTCTCTCCTTTCTTTTCTGCCGTGTCTGAAATCAGTTGAGATGGATAACTGCATTGTCCATACTGCAGTGCCCGCTCTAAGGGATTTCTGACTGCATTATGCAGTTTCTCAATCTACCTCCTGGACTGTGGTAGGAAGGTGATCTGAGGAGCTTGCAGCTGCTCTGTCACTGCTGGGCAGCCTCTCATGCAGGGGTTTGGTTATCCCAGCAAGATGCTGTAGATGTGTTGGGGCTCATGCTTGAAGCTGCTGGCCCTGTTGTGCTGAGGGCTTTTATAATCTGTTCAAAGCCTCTCTTGCTGGAAAGTATTCTTAAGCGCAAAAGCTGCAAGTGCATGTCTAAAATTGGTGATTTTTGAAGGGCAGCACAAGTAAAAATTGCCATAGCTGGTTGATATCACTTTGATCAAGTCAAACTTCTATAAAATTTTATATCTCCTCCGGTATTCTGAAGTGTCAGTAGTTTTGAGGGACTTGCACTTCTGTTTGTGATGTTCTGCCCCGTTCTCTCCTGGATTATGCTTTTTCCTTTTCTGTTTTTCTGGGGAGGGGCTGACAGTGGGCTGGGGGGGGGGGGGAGTAGGTGAATTTCACAGCGGATCCTCCCCAGGGTGGTTGTTTTTTTTTTCTTGGCAACACTGAATTAATCGGGCTTCTCCTATGAGACAGTGCCTAATACTGCCCTTTGGGGCTCTGGCTTGGGGTTTTGCCTGCACTCCTGCAAGCAGAAAGAAGCTTTAAGTTTTGCCATTGCCCGGACATGTGCATGGCAAGCAGCCTGTCTGGAGGATATGAAATGAGATTAGCTCCAGCAACTGAGTCTTGCTTTAATGGGAATGCTACAAGTTAGGATGAAGATGGGGAACCAGATGTATACCACCTTGAGAAGGCGTGGCTGCAGTTTTAACCTAGTCCATATATGCATGTGTAGTAGTTTGTGTGTTTAACATGTATACATACACATGTTTAAAAAATGCTCAAGCGTCTTTGACAATGTAGGAGACGTGTCAATCTGTTGAAAGAAAATAGATGAGAGAAAGAAGCTGTGAGGGTGAAAAATGGCTGGTTGCAGCAGATAAGTAGTGGCTGGAAATGTCTTATCAGAAATCCTCTAGGCAAAGCAGTTGAGCACCCCTAGGGCTAAGAGAAGGCTGCTCAACCCATCAAACTAACACAAGAAAATTGTGCAGTGAAGCCAATGTTCGGTTTTGCCAGATCTCGGCCTCCTCCCCAGCTGTTTACTCTAAAGTAATGCAACTGAACCTGGCAGCTTGGGCAAAGCAATTTGTGCAGAGAAAGGAGGGAGAGATGCTGGCTTATAGTAAGAACTGCTCATCCACAGAAAGCCCCCAAGCCCTTATAAAACCACCTGGCTCCATATGCAGGCTTATACCAAGCTAGCATTCATCTCTGTGGCTGGTAGCCTGCACTACAGGGAAGTTAGTGCTTCAGTTGTCAAAACTAGCCAGGATGTAACAGGGAAGGCAAGGCCTTGGCTGTGCTTCACACTCTGGTGCAGACTGTCCATGTAAATGGCCTCCAAAGGAGAGCAGGCTTAAGTCCATCTTCAGAACTACTAGGAGGGCTGCATTTGTTTGCTGAGATCTGAAGAGTTCAAGTGAAATTCTGGGATTCAAATAGCATGATGATACTTTGGGTTCAAAATAGGAAAAATCACAGTAAAAAGTTCTAGTTATGTGAGGTTTTCAGTTTTACCCATGCCATTTCTCTAGCAAAGCTTCTTTGCTTGAAATCATTGCTGATAGTTATCATCTTTGCTGTGTTTTGCTCTAGCTTTTCAGTGGTATTAGCAACGAGAGCTTTACAGAATATTCCATTTTGGTCTGATCTTACAGACTTTTTGTCAGTGCTAGATAAAAATACTTATACCTACTGATGCCTTCATTTAAAACTTGGCCTGACTGCTTCAGGAAGGTCACTTCTGAAATGAGCAATTCAAAAGGCTAAGAGCAAAGTTAGGTGTGAAACTAGACAAGATCCTGTGGGCTTCATCAAATGCAGCATGGTCCTATCAAATGGTCCTTCGTGCGAGTTTCCAAGTCAGGTTTCAATGTAGAAAGGGCCCACTCAATAGTGTTGCACAGAGACCTGCCTGTTAGAAATAGGAATGATGAGCAGCTACTAAGCAGAAATCTCCCAGTTGACTTTAGTTTGCTCTTCACAGCAGATCCAATCCTATGTTAAGAGTGAATATGCCTTCAAACTTCTAAAATCTTTCAAAATGAAGGTGATCTGGTGGAAGTTCTGTCCTTCTTGCTTCCTTTTTTCCCTGATAGTTGCACAGCAGCATTGAAGGCTCTTAGCACCAGCCAGCCCTCTTCTTTCTGAATTACCACATCTGGAAAAAGTTCAGGCAAACATTATTGTAAAATAGAGTTGCTGGGACCTCTGTCTGGTGTCTTCTGCACACTTGTAAGGCTGAGCTGGGAATTTTGGAAAATGAGCTTATATAGGGGCTGAGCTCATAGCTATCCCTTGTTGTATGGCTTGTATGCTTCCTGCCACATCACCAGTAGAGTGTTTTAGCTGAATATCTGCAGCCCGAAATGGACTGTCACCTGAAATAAGGACCACAGGGGGAGTGTATTGAGTAAAGCAGCAATCAAGAGTTCAGTATTTTAACTTGCTCTTGAATAGTCAGAATTTTTTTATGTCTACTAAGAACCCTGAATCCAATTAAATATTTCTAAAAGGCAGGGAGGCTGACAGAATATAAGGGAGCTTAATATAGAACATATTGCATCCCTTTGTTGACTCTGCTCCATTATGCCTCGCTCATTTGTTTTCTTGATAGGAGGCACTGTATTATCACTCCAAACAGACTTCTAATTTTGATTCAGTGACATCTGAAGAAGCTAAATCTTGCTGTTCTATATCTAGTGGAAGTTATTTCTTTTGGCCAAAAATGCTGAATACTTCAAGTGTTCAAAACAAAGCCTGGAAAACTACATAATGGTGTAAGTCTATCTGTTTCTTTTGCCTTAGTCTTACTATCCATTATCCTTATTTTTGGGGTGCATCTGCTGATAGAACATTCCACACTTCTGTTTAGAGAAGCATCTTAAAATCTTCAGTGGCACTAATTATGAGATGTTGGTCAAGTTATACTGTAGTCTTATCAAAATTCCTGTTAGGACATCAGTGTATCGTCAGAGTAATAGCAACCAATTTGCTTCATTAAAGCTATTTTTGAGAAAATAAACTGATTTAATAGGCAGCAAGTTTCCTTCTCCGTTCTTACTGTCACTGCACCTTTTTAAATGTAAAATGTGGCTTCACTGTAGAAACCCATTAAAGAGAGATAATATTTCATTCAGGTAAGTATTGCCTTTCTGCTTAAAGGGAAAACACCATTGTGAGCTTAGTAAAGAATTTAATTTGATGTATATCTGCAGGAAGTAAGCCTTACATCAAAAAGTAAGTACCAGCAGCTGGGTTCAATATGGGATTTGACACTGTTTTCTATAAGCTCTTTACCAAATGTGTGCAGTTTCTGAAATAGCCACATGCCCACCTTATTATGATCCTTTCCTGGAAAGAGAAATACCTTTAATCTTAAATATGACATTCACATGCTTATTTTTTAAAGAATTGATTTAATATGAAGGATTTTATTTCCTGTTTTTTATTAAGATCCAGGTTCCTTGTCAAAGTACTGCCGTAAGTAACAAGCTATTGCACATCCTGTTCTTCATTAAAACAGGCAGGATATCAAAGTAAAAAACATAAGAAACATAAATGTAGAGGAATTTTAGGATTGAACTGTAATCTATACCATGCAAGTGACTTAATAAGGATCTCAAATGATAAAGGAATTCAAGTCTGGGCAACGTAACCAGAGCAACTTACCCCCCTCATTCATGATCTAAACTACTATTTTTTCCTGCACTACTAAAAACATCATATTCTTGAATTAATATTTATGTTAATTTGTAGAGAAGCTTTGAAGAGTTATACAACTATCAATTCCTGCTAGCACTGTTACTGTCCATACGTTGTTATTTTTCAGGAAGCTAGTCTTCTTCAGTCATATCAGCACTATTTCTGTTAGAGATGAGTGAATATAAATATTTTCACAGATGCGTGGGACTAATTTTGGCCATTCTAATATTTACTGGAAATGACTGTAAATATTTATTTTATTTGTTGTTGTGATTTTTTTTTTCATGTGAAGTAAACCTGAGCTGTCTAGGAACGATATGTACTCATCCAGTCAGGACAGACAGTAATAAGCAAATGCAGTTTTATTTGCACCTAATGAACATTTTCCTGCCAAGTATGCCTGTGGTAGATGTGAAATATAGAATATACACAAAAAGATGGAAAACATGGGTATATCTGCATATACAGATTCATTAGGTTTAATCTAGACATCATGGCTAACCAGAACAATGCAGGAATATCAGGACAGATGTCCGTGCAGACTTACAGCTAGAGGATATCTCCAGCAACTCTGGTGGGCTTGGATCAGATGTTTTGACTGCCTTGTCACTAATACTGTTAGTTATTTTGGCTGGCTGAAGTTAGTGTGAACATAGCTAGCAGAGCTGCGTGCTTAGCTGGAAGTGTGGCCTGATGCAAGTGAAGTTGAATTTACCCAGGTAAATATTCTTTGCTCTTTATTCCCGCGTTGCTTCAGAACAGAATCAAATTTCCACAAATCTAATGGAGCAAATAGAGGTAAAACAAAATAGTTTTTTTGTTGTTCTTTGCAAATGTGCGTGTGAGGAGGAGAATGACCTGAGCTAAACAGGAGCAAGTAGACTCGCAGCATCCACGAACCTGGAAGAGACAGAGTTTCTTTCAGGTGTAGTTATGTGGTGGGCAGGGAGACCTTGCAGCAGCTGGGGTTCAGTGTTGCAGGGAAATCAGCCTTGTGTCTGAGGTAATTAGAAGGAAAGTGGTTACTTCGTGAAGTACTCCTAATGTAAAACAATACCAGAAGGGTAAAGGATATGAAGGACAGACCAGGAGGGAGCTAAATATATAGTTGGGCAGGTGCTGACTTTTTCCTATAGCATATAACAGAAGCTGCTATTCATCTCTCACACAATGAGTGTGAGCACTTGCACTGACAGTGTGTGTGAGGCGTGCATGTGAAGGCAGTGCTCCTGGGAGCACAGCCTAGCAAGGGCTTAATCCTCTCTAATCCTCAATTCAAAAATTATACAGATACCTCAAACACTGAATGAAGAATACATTGGGAACCCTTGAAGGAAAATAAAATCCACAGGTGAAAATGTTGAGGGACAATGGGATGCTGGAAGCAGGCATTTCCAGCAACATCCAGGTCTCAGTTTTTGCTCCGTTTGTCTTTCTTTCTAAGGACTGCCTCTCCTAAAATGTAATGAAATCAAACTGAAGTGTGGAGTAATCCTGTCTTGTGAGCAGGAACACTGTTCTTTTTCTTTCTGGGGTGAGAATGTCCTTACAGTCTTGCAAGTCTAAGGCAAGTGTCCTTTATGCCAGTGGGTGATGTGCAAGTGAGAAGAGCTGAGGAAGGTGGACAAGTCTGGAAATCAGAGCAGGGATGAACAGAAGCCCACCCCATCCCAGAGCTGGAGGCTGGGTGCCTGCTGTGGCCTGGCCGAGGGCTGAGGTCAGTGGAAGGCTCAGGCGTGCCTTGGAGTGGCTGTGGTGCAGGGGCAGCTCTGAAGGCTTGCCCTGTGCCATAGGAGTCTAACAATTGCAAGCGCAGTCCTCTGCTTGGTTTTGCTTTGGCAGCAGGAGCTGGCAAGTGGGAATGCCAAATTTGTTCCCTTCTCAGACTGTTTCTGCATCTTGTCTTCACTCTCTCTCTGCATATAGATTGAATTTAGAGGAAAGGAAGGAGGCAGGACAGCTGTTTGTGATAGCATAGGGCAGAGCAGCAAGGTGCTATATGCTTCACATTCCTCCTGTTCAGAGGTGTATTTTCTAAGACAACATCTGGACTCCATTGCAAGTAGTGTTGTGAGTTCCCTCCAAGCTCTAGTTTTCTTCCTGTTTGCTTCTTGTGGACCTGTGTACAGTGGAAATGCATCAAATGGGAGAGGAAGATCCCACAGGAAGGTCTCCTTATCTGCAGATGCAGTTGGCTTTTGATGAGAGGGTAGCCAGGATATAACTGTGCTGTTAAATGTGGCAGAGCTCTTCTACCCAGGTCAAATAAAGATTCTACCCTTGGATGTAGTTATGCTGCTGCTGTTGCAGCAGCTGGAGAATGTGTGTATTAAAATGGAATGGGCAGATGCTAAGGGAAGCATCAGCTGTCATGTCTCCAGTTTATATGGGTGTTGTGCTATTTCTTCAGAAAGGGCAAAATGCAGCCCTAAGAAAATAGTTGTGATCTATTTCTAATGCCCGCATGGGAAAATAAACAAAACAACTTTGAATTGTTTTTCTTAGGTAATTTTCCCCATCTGCAGGTTTTTTTTAATGCTAACAATGTTATACAGCTTTCATAAAGCCCTGAAATAGGTCATGTTTTGCAACCAAAAGATGCTCACCAGTGTTCTGCTTATAGTCTTGTAGCAGCAAATGTAGACAATGTATAAAAACATGGCACATGTGTAAATTTGCCATCTCACTGCTTTTGCTGCTCTGGCTCTATTGTCAGTAATAATACCACAGCAAGGACGGTTGGAGGGAAGCCAAACATTTATTTGGTCTTTAGGCTTTGATAGTATGTTGGCAGCTGTGTGATCTTTGTTAAATTCAAAAATGCAAAGTGTGGCTTGTTTGTAAGAATCAGATGAGACTGTTGAAGCAGATGCCTTTTGGAGCAATACCGGCGAGCTGTGACACATGTAAATGGGGCTGTTCGACCACTTGCCCATGTATATTGAGATTTGCCTGGTCTCTGGAGCTTTTTAATTAAGTTGGGATTCAGTGTTACACAAATGAAACACTGTGAGCTTGGACAATGGCAATATGCTTTTCCACATCCCTGCTTGCTGGGCAGCCCCTCTTCTGGAGGCAGAGAGCACACTGGATAAACATTAGTCCAAGCTGGGACACCCATAATGGTAATCTTTGAAGAGAACAATGCAGATATGTTATTTTCCAATTAGTTAGCCCTCTGCGTGTGTTGTATGGTATGTCTGTAATTAGAAAGTCTGGAGGTAGTGGCAGCAATGGTTTGTAATTACTGTATTTGCAAAAAGCGGTGAAGATGTTGTTCCTTTCCTTGTGCTGTGGCTGGTGTGGCCAAACTAAGTGAGGATTTCTATAAACATGAGCATGCTGTTGTGTGTTTTGTGAGAGTGGCAAGTTCTGTATTTACGTGGCTGGGAATGTGATTTCCTATGTCATCAACACCTGTAAAGCGTGTTTTAATGTAGTTCTGAAGGGATTTTTTGAACAGTGCAGAAGAAATGGGGTGGAAATGGTTAAATAAGTGTGTGAACATCCTAAAGCTTGCCACCTTTTCCACGGTTTCTGCTAAGGTAGTAGTGAGTAGCTCCAGCTCTGGTTGCAGTTGGACTTTAAGTAGAAAGTGCTCTTGAAATTTCTTCTTACTCAAAAGAAAACGAGAAGGAACTGTTCCAAAGCATTTGTGCTCCTTTGCCATTGCACGTTCACAGCCAGCTGGGTACACTAATAGCCAGAATCACACAGTTGAGCAGATAAGCAGACTTAGAGCATCAGACTGGCTTGAAAGTGCTTAGCGTTTATTCATTGTTCTTAGTGTATGTGATTTTATTTCTGTAGTCAATTGGGGTATTGAGTTGTGATTAATTGCACTGATAGTTGCTTGCTGTGGCTGGAGTGTGGAAAGGAAGAGTTCAAATACATAAACTGCATAAACTAAGGAAAAGTCCAAGGAGTGCATTAAACTGCACAAGCGAGATTAGCTCCGCCAATCAGAGGCAGAATGCAGAATATTAAGAGGACCAGAATACTTTTAAAATGAGAACAACCAAGTTAAACAATAAAAACTGAGCCAGGAAACCACTTATCTTTTGGGTCTCGTTAGTCCCCTTGAGATTCCCAGAGCCACGCTTCCTCCTTTGAAATAGCAAAGTGGCCCAGAGCCACTGTCGTGCAGAACTGCAAGGTCAACTATAAAAGCTGTGGGTTGCTGAACTCAGCAGCTATTTTTGTTGTTGAGGTTGGTCTTTATATGCCAACATGTTCCAGCTGAAATGTAACTTGCCCGGGAAATTAGTTAGTGTGCACACAAATACAGGATTATAATTACTGCTACAGAATGCTGCTCACTGGAGAATTGAGCTTGGATGGGAAAGCTAGTCTGTTTCTTTGCCCATTTTATTTGGAAAGAAAGGCAGCAGTGAAAGCTGCCAATATTTTGATGTCAGCATCCTTTGTTTTTTCTGGCTATCTGAGACCCCTTTGATTCTCATGCTGCCAGAAATGTTTGCTCTGGCCGTGTTCTTTTTTTCCCTAGCAGATCAGCTATTTATCCACAAGTTGTGAGAATCAAAGTCTTACGTTTGATGAACTTTAGAGAGTACATCTCTTAGACACCTGTTTCTGTAGAGACCTCCCTGTGTTTTTACACGTGTAAATCAATTTGTAAAGCACAACAGTAGGTGGTCCGTGTAGAACCCAAATGCAGGTCCTCTGCCTTTGCTCAGTGATGACACTCCACTTGGCACTGTATTTCTGGATGTATAATGTTAATTAAATGCAGCGACTGGGGTATGCTGACACAGTGTTTTCAGGTATCAGCTTACAGTGCTGAAATATGTAATTCATGGGACTGTCCTGCTGCTTCTCTGGGGCTTGGTGGGTGAATGTGAATAAGTCTCCAGCTGTAAACAACTCTGAGTAGTTGCTAAGATATATCATCATAAAAGTCATCTTTCGTGTTTTGTTTTGTTTGCGTGCTTTGTTGCTCTGCAGTGTTTTACAATAAGTTTTGAGGTGGGACAGAACAAAAAACTTCCCACTAAGCAGGGAGCCCATGTTAGTCAGGCTGGTTATTCTTGGTACTAGAAGCTCCAGCTATAATCTTCTAGGAGACAAATCATATTTTATATTATACAAGAAGAATATATTAATTTTTCATATTTGTCTAATTTTTCTTGTCTGACCATCTGTATATATAAAGTATTAGTGAGATTAATCTTGTGATAGTTGAAATCCAGTAGGATGTTTTTAGTTGAAACACACATAAATAACTGAACTAGTATCACACCATAATCCAAAGCACTGATTTACATTACAGTCATATATCAGAATCTCTCTTTTGTTTTATCGGAGATGTTTTATAACATTTAATGATTACAACAGTGTAGGTGGTAGGATGAAATTGCACGTTGTGCAACGGGTACTGCTGATGTAGGAAATTGCTTTTTGTATCCACAGATCAGAATACTAAATCATTTAAGAATTGGTATGTATCCAAAATGCATCTGTTGACCCAGATTCTGTCCTCTGATAACAAGACTGAAGTGATTGTTTTTCTGGGAACCCAGTAGATTTTATTTACATTAGTAGAAGTGCCAATAAGTGCTTGCTGGGGGATTTGTAGGATACTGCTCTTCTTAAAGAATGTGCTCGTGAAACTTGCCTTTGTGTTATCTCCACTTACATTTCTGATTTGGGGAAATACTATGCCAAGAATTTAATAGCCATACTAGCATTCTAACAAAGAGATGGGGGGGGGAAAAATGTGTTCTGGGCAACTGCCCATAGTAATGTAATGCTTCCGGGGCAGCAAATATTATGTAAATGCCATGAACCGAGTGCTTATAATGCTGATTTCTTGAAAAATACCACGTATCCTTTTAATTTACATTTGCACAGAAAATGATGGGGAGGAAAGAGAGACCTGAGGATCCTACATGAATGCTGTTGATGTATGCTCTGTTCTGTGTGTTCTCAAGAATGGAATTCCACCCACTTCCTTTGTTTTCTCCAGTAGTTTCTTCTTATGGTGTCTATGCTCTTTCTTGCTGTCTGAACACATGCTCTCTGAGAACTAGTCCTGGCATGGAGCTCTGTACTGTGACCTGCAAAGAGTCAGCTGCTGCGCAGTCATAGTTCCTTTCCCTCATGGAGATGTATTTCTGTCTCTCTGTTCTTTGTAGAAAAGTGTAAGCCCTGTATAATGAAAATACCAGATGTTTGCCTTTAGACAGAATTTGCGTTATCATGGCTTCCAAGCTGCCAGGAAAGTCTGGACTCCAGCAGTGGGTTATTTCCTTACTGAGAGAGAACTGAGTAGAGACATGCATGGGACAGTTTATCCCAGTCTGTATTTATTCATAATAATCTACACTTCCCTAGATATAAAATACACGAGGGCAGAACAAGTAGAGGTTACAACTCTTGATGCTGAAGAAAACACGTGCTTCAGTCTCCTGCTGCCCAGTTTCTTACTGAAAATGACACCAGGCACTGAGATTCAGCTCAACTGCTCCAAGAGCCAGATCAAAGCAGTAGTTATCGGCAAGCCTGCAACGTGAACCCAGGAGGAAGGAAATATTGATTGCATCGCATTTCCTTGCTCTACCTGCAGGGGAAGGGCAGCACGGTGCACCCAGGGGATGTGTGTAGCCTGCAGGGTTCTCAGGGTTGCCTTGTCCTCCTCATAATCTCTGTATGACCTCATGGTTCTGCTGGAGGTGCAGGATACCAAAGGCTGTCCTGGCTAGTGATGGGCCCTCAGTCTGGGTCATAGAATCACAGAGTGAGTGGCTTAGGCTGGAGGTGACCTTAAAGATCATCTAGTTCCAATGCTGCTGCCATTGGCAGGGTTGCCAGCCACTGGATTAGGCTGTCCAGGATCCCATCCAATCTGGCCTTGAATACTTCTAGAGATAGGGCATCCACAACCTCTCTGGGCAAGCCGTTCCAGCACCTCACCACACCGAGTCAAAAACTTCTTCCTAACATCTAACCTAAGTATCCCCTCTTTTAGTTTAAAGCCAGTCCTCCTAGTCCGATTGCTAGCAGACTGTGTATACAAGTCAGTCCCCCTCCTGCTTGGAAGTTCTGTTTGAGTACTGGAAGCCTTCAATGAGATCTCCCTGGAGCCTTCTCTTCTCTGGGCTGAATGAGCCCGGCTCCCTCAACCTTTACAGAAAAGGTGCTCCAGCCCTCTAAATCATCTTTGTAGCTCTCCTCTGGACCTGCATCAGCAGCTCACCATCTTTCTTGTGCCAGGGGCCCCATGCCTGGTAGCAGTACTCCAGGTGGGGCCTCACAAGGGCTGCGTAGAAGAGGACAATCACCTTCCTTGCCCTACTGACCCCTTCACTTTTGGTACACCCCAGGATACTCTTGTCCTTACAAGCTGCAGAAGCACGCTGCTATCTCATGTCCAGCTTTTCATCTATCAGGACCCCCAGGTCCTTCTCTGCAGGGCTGCTTTCAATGAGTTATTTTCCCAGTCTGAACTCTTGAGGATTGAGGTAAAGAGCTCATTAAATCAGAGGGGGGGTCTGCTCTCCTTTGCCTGTCTCTTCTGCCCAATGAAGAAGTCTCTCCTTTCTTGCTGTTTTTCACATCCGTTGTCAAGTTCAGTTCCACCTTTGCCTTAGCTTTCTTGATTCCATCCCAGCGCATCTGGACAGCAGCCCTATATTTTTCCCAGGTGATCCATCCCTGAATCTAAAGGGTTGGTTCATTGCTGTCTGAAAGGGGCCCCAGTAGGGCTATTCATGTCATCATGTTATTTCTATGTGACCACCCTTCCTTACAGCATATGTTCATTAGGAGATGGTGCTGAGTTAACATTTTGATTATTTGGTTCTTTATTTCATGGGTATTTTCTGAGTTCTACCATTTTGTACGGTGGATAGTTGTTGGATAACTTGCAACAAATGAGACTTGAAAGAAATGAAACTCTTCTTTCTTCAGTAGACTTTTCCAAGAGGCTGTGGGGCCAAGTACTGTGCTGATGCAACTCCTGTGACACCTGAGCTGGAGCTGGTGTGGGGCCTGTGCAGCCCAAGCATGGGCAGAGCCTGCTGGCAGCTGTCAGTATCCATCTACAGAGGCATAACCAGTAACATTCATTGTGTTTATGAAGACCCCTTGCTGGCAAATGCATTCAGTCTTTTGAAACAATAGTTCTTCCAACTAATTAGAAACACTTTCCCAGCGATATTACATACTTGAGAAATAAACAAACCGTAAAACAATCAGCAAACACAGCAGTATTCAGCAGTATTTATTTAGAAGTGTATTGGCTGGAGCAGAGGGTAGAAAATGAGCTTGATTTGAGGCTGGAGAGTATTCTGTGCTCCTGGAATCACCACCCAGGAGCTGGGGCTGCTTGCAGGCTCAGCACAGAGCTTGGAAGCAGCAGGTGACAGAAGAGTGAAAAAACCCATCTGGCAGGAACCAAGGAGGTGACACCAGGAGCTCTGGGCTCCAGCAGTTCATCAGAGCATCCATTTAATAGGTAGCAATTACGGGAACATAAATCATGGAGAATCTGATCACTGTTCCCCTAGACTCTGATCTAGTTTGTCTATGAGTCATTTGTAACATATCTATGACCAGGGCTGTGCAGGGGAATCACAAGGGAAAGCTGCAGCTTGGGGAGCTGCACTCACAGCTGCCATAATGTCAGTGGGCTGCACTAACTAATGCAGGCCAACAGGACAGAAGAATGGGCATTTCTTGCTTGCTTTCTTGTGCCGAGGGAGATCTAAAAATCAGTATTGCCTGTTATTTTGTTTAAAAATAATGAAGAACTGCAAAGCTGAAAACTATTCATGCCTTGTTTGGCTTGGACTTTGTTTGGAGAGGATGTGATGAGGACTTATATTTGAAAACCGATTGTCTAAATGAGTCCCTTTGGACTGATCAGATCTGAAGGAGTGAGTCACCTTGTCAGGACTGTCTCAGTCCAGTGAGAGTCCTGTCTCCTCTGGAATGAGGACAAGGCAGCTCTGACCTACTCAGCAAGTAGTTATGTACCAGAAATTGAATAAGCAGAGAATGCAGAACACATTCTGTGCTGCTCACTTGTTTTACGTTCAAAACATAAAACTTTACCTCTTTTACTTTCTGTAGTTATTGATGATTTGTAGCTAACAGTAACAGTCTCATCTTCCAAAGGGATAGAAATCAAGTTCTAGAAGTGTAACTGTGTTACATCGTTTGCCAATAGCTATGGGGTTACATGGGTGAGCAAAAGGTTTTGCTCAAATGACAACTTCAGCACTGCAAGACTTTGTGCACGTATTCCTGCCGTATGAGAACGTGGCTCAGGTACACGGACCACAAAAACATGCTTTGTGTGTTATAGTCTTACCTCTTGCTGCGTATGTGTGCACCGTGCCTCTGCCGGCTTGTCTGTGAGCTCCTGTGTATGTGTTGTGTTAGAGAGCCAAGCATAATTGTGTTTGCTTGGATGCAGTCAAATAGGTCGGTTATGATCAGTCGAGCAGAAAAAGAACTAAGAAAGTATGTAATTTTTCTTTTTCGTTTCTTTTGTTCTCCCTAAACAGCTGTTCTTTTCCTAGTCTCACGTGTTGCTTGAATTTCTCTTGTCACTGGCAGATTTTCTCCATAAGACTAATTAGCATGATAGCTGCTCACTTACTAAATGCTATTTTCTGAAATGTCCTGTGGGGACAGGCTGCTGGTGTCCAAGCAGTATGAAATGCCTTGGCCCAAATGACACAAGGTAGTGATGAGAACAATGTTTACTTCCTAGGCACCTGAAGGCAGCAACCTGAACAAGATGGTGCTTATAGGAAAGGGTAATGCCTTGTTAAGTCAGCTAGTATAGCTGCAGAAACAAAGCTTCCGACTAAATAAAGCTGAAGTCCTAACATTGAAACATACCTCATGTTCCTAAAAACTGACCTCAAACTCCACGTCTGCTCTTAGCTTTGCCTTGTGTCCCTTCAGTACCTGGGCTACAGTAGTCTGACAGGCTGAATTGAGGAGCAAATGCTGACTGACTTAAAAATTTGACGTCCATGGCTGCAGTTACCAAAAGATGGTGTTAAATGTGTGTGTTGTTACTAACAAACTATAACGTGCTGTTTGTTTTATTCATTTGAGGATTCTCTTCCCATCGTAACCTTCGCATTGGCTGAATTTGCTGTAGCAGTGCCTGGTTCGTAAGAGCAAGGCTTTATTGGTAACTGCAGTTTGCACAGGAACAATGAACTCTTTGTCACGTTGAAGCATTTTGATTAGATGAGCTCAGTTGAAAATGAAAATAAATTCTTCCAACTTAGGAAAGGTATCATCTGAGTTATAGCCGGGTCAGGTCAGAGCTGAGTGTGTATTCTAAGTAATTCCCCTGTGGAATTATTACCATCACCATAATAATATCTCAGTGGAATACAAATGGAGGTATTTGTCCTGATAGCCTTTCACTTTTTATTTGGAAAATCATTAAAGTTACATTATCTCAAGGTTTCTGGAGGGAAGGTAACACCTGCTCCAGGAATCTACTGAAAAGTTATTTCAAGGGGAAAACTATTGAAGTAGAAATTAGATATTAAAACCAGACCACTGTTTTCCTTTGTGACAAAACTCAGTCTTGAGTTGCATAACGCTCCAAGTTAATCAGAGCTGGTGATGGGGAGAACCATCCCTCCCATCTCACTTCTCTCTACATCACACTGCCTACAGGAGCATACACGTGGTGTGAAGCTGGTTGTTACCAGGGTGGGATGTTGGTTCTAGAGAGAAGTTTGCTCACTGCTCTTTCTCATGTAGTTTGTTTTCCCCAGGATGTCAGCTGTGAAGATAGAAATCTATTACTCATTTCTTTTTCTAGTCATTGCCTAGAATGATCTGTGTTTGAGCCCTTAAATGTGATGAACTTTGTCTCCTCATCTCCACTGAAAATTCAGTTTTAAAGAAGTTCTGAAGAAGTCTCCTTCATTTTGTATCCTTCTTTTCATTCAGCCTCTGGAAAAATGTGCTCACCAGCTCTTCCTTCCACTTTGGGCTTAAAATATCTGCGTGCTTCAGCTCAGCGTTCGATGCATTCCCTGATTGATAGCATCAGTGTATGTGTGGAATGCTATCTAGTATCCTTCAACGTAGTATTTTACTTAGTCAAAACAATATATATATTTTATAGTAATGTAGCTGTGGCTTTCAAGTCATGCGTCAGTGTTAAAGGAATACTTCTTCCCTTGTGTCTGATGTGTGAAAGTTCCTTTTGGAGGTATTTCTAATTCTCATCTCCTGGGTTCTGTATAGAATTATTTTTCTGTAAACTAAGAGGAAGTTTTTAGATTTTGATGCTTGCATTTCTGCTTGCTCTAGTTTTCTTTGAGCATGAAGAAGTTAATCCTTCCCTGAAAGAAGTCAGTTGCGTTACCTTGTGTAGAGAAAGCTGATTTTAATATTGCTTTACTTACTTGCTCTCCAAAATGACAGTTCCAGTTTTGTTGGTGACTATTTTAGGAGATAGAGAAAGGCAAAACCAAGGAGTTAATACTTTATTTCCATTGAAAACCAGAGAAAACAGCGGGCTTCAGTAGATGATAGAGACTTTTTATCTGAAATTTTGCAGTTCTCCCTCTTCAAAAAATAAAATTAAGAAATTTAAATTCAAAAAGTTCTCAAATGTCTGCAGCATCTTGGTGTGGAAGTGACTGTCTTCAGCAGGGATATATGCATTGCTGATAACATGGTGTTCTGTGTCAAGGATTTAGATGTGGAAGCTGGGAAAAAAGTGTTTTCTTGCAAGGAGAGACGTCTAATAGCAGCACTGACAAACAATGCAAGCACAAACCAAGACTCCATTAATTTGGTTTTAATCTTTCTTTATAAACTTAAGATTCTGGATGATAGAACACAATCATTTTAATTTAATGACCTGTACTTTTTTTTGAAATAGGTTTGCACAGCTCATAAGGACAGGATTACCATACCTGTACAATACCTGCAAATGACAGATCAGTATTGCACCACGTGCCGTTCATTGCTGTGACTCACTTACAGAAGTAAAGTTTGGAATGACGATCAGCAGAATGCTTCAAATCTCTGTACAAAATATCTGTTTATAGAAAATTAGGAGATTTTTGATTTCCTAATTAATCCTTTGGACTAACTCTTTTTAAATTTTATTATTTTAATTTTGGGTTATTCTTTTTCCTATTAGCAGTCATTGCTGGGGAGGAAACCTGTTTCAGAGAAGTGGAGGTGTCACGCTGCTTGCATGCAAATGCTCTGACCATAGCTGCTCATGTGTCCTGGCATGGGATGAGGTGAAGCTACTGTCACCTACTTTTTCCTCTTTCTGAAAGACACGCGGGGTTTGCAGCTCTGCCTGGCCTGGCATGGTAGCTTCCTACTAGAAATTGTAAACATCAGGAGCCATCTTGTGCTTCTTCCTTAAACTTCTTGGTTTCGTTGCAGTCTGTCATTAATTAGACCAACAATTGATAGCACGTGTTGTCTGAGTAAATGGTTTATTTTTCTTTAGCACAAAAGGTGGCGAGGAAACCAACAGGCCTTACATCGTATAATAACTTTCCTGGTTTGTTTTCTTCCTTTTTTCTCCACTGGAACTTCTCACATAAGCCTGCATGTGTGCACTGGTGTCAGCCTTCTGCACGCAGAAGTAATCTGTGTGACACTGTCATCACTGCCAGCGTCCAATGAAGTGGCTCCTATCCAGGGCAGTGGGATCAATTATTTCTCTAGAAGGTTACGTATGTGTTGCTGTTAATTTTACAGATAAATTACAAAAAGAAGGAAGCGTGCATGATGGATTCTAACTGTGAAGGAATTTATTTTCCCCAGTAATCCCCCCCGGAATTTATTTTTCCCATTCCTCCATTGGTCTGTGAGGAGGGGAGGATGTGCTTTTATTTTTATCATTGCTCAACCTGGAAGGTGAGATGGAGAATTCTGTAGCATTCTCCTATGTGAGTTGCTTTGGCATCATCTCCTAAGGAAATTTCTGTAGTGTGTGTGTGGACTGAGAGAGGCTGAGGGAGGGATGGTTATTTATTTTAGTGTGCTGATACTATTTCACAGTGGTCGTGCTCCAGTCTCATTGAGTTTAGCATGTAGCTGGCAGGTCCTGAAGGCAGAGATTTTGTGCAGGTGATTTTTAAGTAAATGTGGATTAGTTTCTTAAGTGAGGAACTACAAGCTTGTGTTCTAGTGGATCTTTGTCAGTTGTTGTAACTCTGAATTTGAATTGTAGGACAACTGCATCCTCCAAACAGCTTCTTTTTATTTCCTAGTAGGTAAATGTTGCAACAATTTTGAAAAAAAAAAAAAAAAAATTCCCTAACTGCTTAATTAGTGTGGACACCAGGTCACTGTCCCACAGGGCTGCTGGGCTTTTCCTTTCTTTTTGTCCAAGACAACACAGCTGCAGCATGGTGTGAGTGATGTTTCCAGACCATCCTTTTGAAAATCTGCCATAAAGTACCTTAGGTGAGCCTCTCAGCTGCTGCTTCTGCCCTTGCAGGCTGCTCATGGGCTCTAGAAAAAGCAGAGCTTGAACGCCTGCGGGCATTCAGGGAAAGGTCTTCTAGCTGAAGTGTGCAGGAGGCACTCAAGAGGAAATACACAGCCATCCCTGCTGCCATAATACAGAGCAGCCCAGGATCACAGAAGCACAAAGAGAGTTTAAAGTCACTGAGGCATAGATTTCTTTGGGAAAATACTTAAGCTCTGCTTCAAATCGACTGCCAGCCCTAAACAGCTTCAAGACATCCAAGCTACCTTCATCGTTCATTTATTCTGGCACAACTAAACAGAGCCTTTCTTCTTCTCTGTTAAGACACGAGAGCTTGTGAGCTTTGCACTCATCCATGAGATCACATACTGGGTCTCAGTTTCAGATCTCAGCAGTAGCAGCTGGTGGAATAAAAGGATTCCTTGCAATAGCACCACATCCATGTGCTGGTGCCTATGCTGGGGGAGCAGCAGCTCCCAGCTAAGCCCTGCAGTCTTGGTGCTCTGCTCATCCTGTCTGCAGCACTGCCAGCAGTGGTTTCCTGCCTCTCTGTGCATCGGTTGCTTTTGAAGAAAAAATCATAATGCAGTAGGAGCTGGTGCAGCCTTGTTTGGGATGAGCACGCTGGGCTGCACACTGAGCATGGCTGCTCTGCACTACAACTAGATGTAGCCCTGCACTGTGCCTTTCTGAGCCTGGAGACTCAGTTATTGAGGGCTGAAGGATCACAGGATAATTCAGGTTAAAAGGGACCTTGGGAGATCATCTAGACTCACCGTGTGCTCCAAGCAGGGTCAGCTCTGAATTTTGGTCAGTTGAGTAAAGATTGCAAGCTTTAAAGCATGACTGCCATCTGCCACAGCCCCTCAAAATTGGCAGAAAAAGAGAAGCTACTGGGGCTGCTGCAAAGCAAGGAGGCCCACGGTTTGGGAGGAAAGCAAATGGCAGTCATTTAAGAGGCTATTTATTGCATTACTAAAAATGGTGTTTTAAAAACCACTGATTTGGACCATAGTGAAACCTTTAAAGGAGAATTGCTTTCTGCTGGGGAATCCTCTGGGACTTGGTTCTCAAAACAAGGCATTTACATAATCATTGTCAGCATGCAAATTCCTGATTTTTTTTTAAGCAAAAAGGGCACGTCAGTGTTTAGTGATGGAGACCCTGATGTGCATTTTTTTTTGAGTCTCCCTCAGTTTCAAAAGAAACATCATGATATTATTGATATGCTGCTGAAATTTAAACATACTCATAATAGGAGTAAATCTATTTCCTGCACATCTGTTTTTATCTATCTGTAGTTTTCTTTGTGTAGGTACAATCTGTATACATGGGTGATCTATATTGTATAAGGTTGCTTAGCTGCTGAGTAATATGCATTGAAAAATATACTGTCAACCTATAGCCTGTACATTTTATGCTGTCTAAAGACAATTTAATAAAAACAGGTGCTTTTCCATAAGAAAAGTTCAGCAGCCATAAAGAAATACGCACAGCATGTTTCCATTACATCTTTACATATCTTGTAATTAAAGATGTGCCAAACTTCTCAAAAATAATTCACTTGATCAGTGAACCACATTATTCAATGATTTGCAGATATCACAAAAGAGAGCTGAGGCATTTTGATTCACTCTGCAAATCAGCATTGTACTCCACCACATTATGTCTTAACGTTGCCCAGCAAATTGACTCTCATTGCTTCACACTACATTACTATGCATCAGGTCAAAGTTGCACAATTTTTTTCTGATCCGACGCAAAGTGTTAGGTGGCAAATATTAAAATTGCAAGAAATTTAGTGGAAAAGCTATTTCTAAGGTAGATCTTCAGGAAATACTTCCTGGTAGAGTAATAATTTATTGATATCCTTTAAGAATATAATCAGTGGGTTCTGAGACAAGAAGTAAAATCAGTCTTGCACACCTTTAGGGCAAGCCTGGCAGGGTTTTTAGAAAGCTTGGGGATTTTTTATGTTAAGGACAGTGGAGTCACTGCACTGATACCTTATGTCCTGTCCTCTTCCAGCAGTGTGATCCCACTTGGGGGTCATCCAATGCAGCTGCATCCAGGGAGATCTCAGTGCAGCATTCCTGCTGCTGGGGCTGCAGCATTCACAGGCTGAGAAGGAGAGAGAGGCTATTCTGTGATTATGAAAGTGATCCCTGGGGCAGCATCCTGCAGGGTCTGTGTTGCAAGAGGCTTTTGTCCTGAGTTAGGCAGGAAGAGCATCATCCTCAGAACCTCAATTTTCTCCTAAAACACACAGTTTTCTTCACTGATGTCCTTATGAGCTCAGTATGCAGGTGAGCCAGCTCTGTGCGCAGCTTAACTGAAAACTGTTTTGTTAGAGGCTCTCAGAGTTATTGCAAGCAAGAGAAAGGATTTACTGCTGATCATACAGTAATTTTTCCCTTATTTTTCTTTGTCTGGACATTTAGAATGTAGTCTATGTGTTTATACTTCACTAAAGCACTAAAGTTAAGTGGGTGATCATCTTTTACCTACAGCTGAGCCATTTTTCATGCCTTGGATGGACAGTACCACTGAGTTGTGGTCTGCAAGCCTTGCTGTCTGTATGGCATCACCTAGCAGCCTGATTAGAAGCATGGAAACTTGTATTTCTGTGTTAAAGTTTCTGTGTTGACTATTCTGCTTTTTTTTTTTTTTTTTTCCCCTTAACACCATAAAAGAAGCTAGTTGTGCTTTGTAGTGCTCAACGTTCCTCCTAGAATTTGACCTGAGATCTTGCAGGGAGAGAAGAGCATATGTGGGTCATCTTGAGATTCTGTACTGCAGCCACTGCCTTTATCCCAAGGTTATGGATGTGGAGCATTTTTTGTGGATTTCTTTTTGTTTGTTTGTTTGTTTTTTAAGAAGGTTTGAAAGAAAAGTCTAAAAGTTGGGTGAGGTTTGGAATGTTTGTTATAGCTGTGGATGTGGAGATGTTGGGTGGGTGGAGAGGAGTGTTGCAGCTTCAGAGCTTTAACACTAGACGCTTCAAATCTTCTTTTGCTGATCTGCTGAAGATTGTGTAATCTCTCTAGCATGCAGATGTTGAACAAAAGAATATTACTGTAACATCCTTAATCTGTCTTTCCTTCTTCCCTCCCTTCCTTATGATCCTTTCCGCGTTCCCTCAGGAATTGAAAGCATAAAATGGAATTTAAGGAAAGGTGCACTTCTACTTTCCAAGAACTAATTCTCTCCGAAGAGATTATCTGTATTACCAGGAAAAGCTACTGCTCATTAGATGTCTGGCAGTAGATGCAGTTTAAGGCAATAAATGAAGTATTCTGGATCTCAGTGCACGGGAATATAATTAATCGGCTATTTGTTCTAGTAGGGCTGCATAGGGATTTAACAGGAGATCAGCAATGTTTAGTAATTTCATTGATAGGTTTTTTCTTTCTCCAGCTGAAGGATTCCATCTTTTCCTAGAAAATCAAACTCTGCCCTAATTTACGTAGCATAGTTTTTTTGTGTGTGTTTATCATAGAAGAGAAGAAGCAAACAGGGAACAAACAAAACAAATTTAAATTATATGAATACGTGGGTAGGTTAAGCCTTCCTACTTCTTTTTGTCTTGGCTCATGCAAACCTCCCGCCAAAGTCCAGAAGCAATTGTTCAGGCCCTAGAAACGACAAGAAATGCTGTAGTAAACTAGTGGATAATAATCTGTTTGTACAGCTGTTATTAAGCAGCTACTGAAATAGGAGAGTCAGCACATTGGTTCCAGTAGAGGATTGCAGAGATTGTCCCTGAAGTCTCAGATTTGCCATTATTCAGTACTTCCACACTGGGGCCATCAGAGTTGTCCCTGGTGTGTGACATCTATAGGATGGAAGCATGCTGTAAGGCACCCTCCAAACAATGGCTGCCAACAGCTGCTCCTAGAAAGCAGCATTTCCTCCAGTTTCATCTGTGAGCACTTTTGTCTGTCCAGCTCTGTCTCGGGTGTGAGCACACACGTGGTGCTGCTGTGTAGGGGAGAACAGTCCCTTTCCACAAGTGGCAAACTGTCTATTGAGTGCAATCCATCACAGTACATCACCAAAGATCAGCCTGCTTATGAGACTGATGTGTTTTGAAAGGAAAACACCAAAGTGGAATTTATTTCCAAACTCCTAAGTCGGGGGCTTTGATCAAGAAAACAAAGCATGATGTTGTTTTAAGAAGACACTAATGACTGAGGAAGAAGTGATGTGTTTAAAAATCTTGATCTGCTGAGGATAATGGTTGCAGGGCTTGCCACCGGCTTCCCATTAGTGTCTGAAAAACTCCCATGCTGTACCCTGCTGCACAAAGCTAGCAGAAATTTTAATACTATATCTCTGATTTAACTAGAGCACATGCCTATGAAAGGCTTATTTTGTAAGATCAACGCATCTATTTCATATTGCTCGCTTCAGAATACAAAGCCTGAAGATCTGCAAGCATCAATGAACAGTAAAATGTCTGGCCAAGTGATTGACAAGGCAAGAAACTGACAGGTACTGTATGTAATAGGCTAAAACCAGCCTCTGGAAAAAACATGAAAAATGGAAATTAAAACAACAGGAAAACAAAGAGCATTTCAAATTCGTCTTAATTCAATTTCTGTAGCTTTGCACATGATGTTACCCAGCAAAAAGTGAACGTAATATGTATTTGCATGATCACGTCTTTTATTCTGCATCAAAGTTGAATGAAAATGGAAACGTAAAAGTGTTGACTGTGATAACGTTCAGGTGACATGACTGTGATAGCATTCAGGTCATGTCTCATACATACAGTTGAATGTTAACTGTGTCAGTTTGCTTACAGTTGATAGTGATACAAAGCCTTTGGTACTTTTTATTAGCGAGTAAAACTTAAAGATGGGCATCCAGTCCTCGTAGGAAAAGGTTTTGTTTTTTATGGGATTACCTGTAAACAAACCTCATTTCCTCATCCTAGCTTTGAATAGTTGCACAAAGCTCTCACTTTCAGCTGAGTTACCTCTGCACATTGATGGTCAGGTCTGTATCTCTTCCCCAGGTTCCCCTGCTCGGTGTCTGTACAGGCAGGCTAGTTGAAAAGAATCAGTAAGGTGAAACGGTACTGCTCCTGAATGCTGTGTGTCTTAATGTTTTCTTCAGTCTGTTTGCACTTCTTTCATTTCCACACAGGATCAAGGCTTTTTTCTTTCCTTCCAGCCTGCAGTCTTCCATTTCACACGCTAAAACAATAAAGTAGAAAAAGTGAAATTGGCTGTAAGTTGAAGGTTTTAACTGAAGTGGGTGCTTGCTCTCCCTTCCATGTTAGGAGATTTTCACTAATTTCATAAAGGTTCCATTCATTGTGATCTCTCAGTGCTGTGCAAGCACTGTATCAAGAAATCCCCATCGAGTAAACCAAAAGGTTTTCTATCTAATAACAAATTGGATTTAAGTAAGGACAATCTCAATTGTCATATCTTTCATAATTAAAATTGTCACGAAAATGTAAAGACTAAAGGCTGTCCAGGTACAGCTTTATTGTGAGCAAAATCCAGCAACTGAGGTGTAGTTTGAGCAAGGACCCAAGAAATGCACGGCCTTTCAGCTTTGGAGCAGGAAACTGACCTCAGTTTGGGCTCCGTGTCACAGCAGCTTCTGCTCCTCTTGGTCATGCTGCAGTGCAGAGTAGTTCAGCTGGCATTTCTTTAGTTGGAGTGCAGTTGTAAGGCATAAGCATTCATTTGTTTTGGATTGCTATTGCTGGCATTATTTGTCAGGAGACTTAATACATATATATGACGTTGATCTTTCTGCAGATCACATTTGTATTTGAGTGCTGAGTAAACCTTCTTTAGGTTCTGTATCCAATCTGATCTGAGTCCAAATATTGAAGAAGGGCAGTTGTGGTTCTTTGCTGCTCTGATCAGCACTGAGTTCTTGCCATAAGCGTTTCACCCCGAGTTCAACACGCTCTTTACTTGTGTATCAGGAGTGTTGTATTTCAATGTCAGACATATAAAACCTGAGGAGATTAATGGATATCCAAAAAGCTATCCATTTTCTTAATCCCTATCAGCTATCCCAGTATCATCTTTCTATGAGCATTACTTCACTTATCAATGTACGACTTCACGTTATACATATAATCACATCCATTCAAAATACAGAGAATAGGGAAATTGCTATGAAAGTGGTGAAAAGAAATGTTCTTCTCAGGGGGTTTGTTTGCTTTTTGTTTTATTGACCCAAGTGTCTCATTTGTAGGGTTCCTCTAACCATCTGTATGTAACTTGTATGTTCTGGTAGATCTGAAAATGTGAAATATGTGAATTTTTATGATTAGGATGGATAGTTGCTGAGGTGCTGACTGTTCTGGATGGCAGATGTAGCAGTAGGATAGGAGGGGCTTTGAGCAGTGTTCAGAAAGGCTGGCTCGCCTCGCTGTCGGTATGAAAGCAAACGTGATCACAAGAGGAAAGGCTGCCAAAAAAGCAATGTCTTAACATCTGTCTTGGATAAAATACCTTATTTTTTCTTCCATCATACGGTGTTCACTTTCTGGTTTCAAATTGTACAACTGCAAAGCTGGTAAGGCATTTACAGTTCCATGAATATTTGTGTTGAAAAGCTCAGACATTTTAAGAGATCTATGTTTCCAGCTAACTAGTGCTTTAACTTTTGAACCACGCTGCTTTTTACTGAAATGGGTGTGAGAGATTAAGTTTCTATTCTTAGGAATTAAAATCTTAAGTGCCAACGCTTATTACAGCTCCTTTTGTTTTTGAGACAGGCTGGTTGGGCTGTTCTTATTTGAAGTTCACTACCTGAAAGCATTCAGTAGTAAATACGATCTAGTTGGCAGCTTTCAGAACAGTGTGGGTCCCCTTGAGGGCACTCACAAAGGATAACTGAAGTAACAAATTCAGAGCGTAATTTTTCTAGGATCTGGATCTCCATTGAAAAATACATTGATGTTTGCAAATCAGAAGGTTGGAGACCATTAAACAAATCTGTTTGCAATTGCATCTGTCCATGCCTATTATCCAAATACTCATTTCTTCTGCAGTGACATACTGAATGATGAGCAGCAGCCAAAGTTTTGGAGCCTTCCTCCGGTACAGGGAGGCTTCCTTAAGCAGACAGGTGCTTTGTATCAGGCACTGGAGCCCTGCAGACCAGAGCTGTGCAGTCCCTAACCCAGAGGTCATCTGTCTAGGAAGATGTTAACATCAAAACCTGACACCAGGGCCCCTCAGTTCTTTTGACAGTAACTATATGGGAGATATACAGCTGGGTGCATTTTACACATGAGATGGGATACCTGGTTAATGCTGTGGCTTTTTGTGTGATGCTTGCTTTGAAGAAAGAGTTTTAAAATAAGAGTAAGACAAAGAAAGTAGGCAAAACTCTGTGTTTTGACAAACAGAATTTGCCTTGCAAAGACGTGACTTGTGAAAAGGTAGTTTTTCTTGGCAGTAAGTGAAAATAACAGTATGGAGCTTCTCATTAAATGCAGCCAGGCTGAAAAACTTTGTCTCATTTTTCTAGTAATGGGTTGAGAGATGGAGTGGTGGTAGACGTGGAATAAGCAAAGTTCCGTGCTTTTCTTTTTACCTGGAGCTTTGTTGGGGTGAAGTTGGTGCAAATTGTTTCCAATTACACCCAATGTGCCTGGAATTGGTGGTGGTGTGGGTACAGCTTTCTGTTAATGACAATAAACTCACCCTGCTTCAATCAGAAGCTACCCAGAAGTATGTTGTGTTCCTAACAGTGAAAAGCAGTTGCTACGAAAACTTGAGAAAAAAGTCAGATTTTCATTATAGACTTATGTTATGCTGTTCTTTCTTTGTTTTTGGACTTTTTCTCAGTGTTCTGCAGAAGGGATCTGAAATATACAAGCCTGTCATGCGTTTCTTTCTTGCCAGTTTTTCTTATAATTAGTTCAACATGGCACAAGACCTCTAAATGACCCTTGGTGCTGTGTCACAGATTGCACTTTGTATGTTTATATGAAATATCAGGATAAGAGTCAGCCTGGGAGCACTCTGCTTTTTTTCAAAGGAGAAAAGTCTCTGTGGGGCAAATGTTTGTGACAACTACAACTTTATTAAAACTTTTGAAGGGAGCGAGTCAAATGATTCTGCAGAACTTCATCAGTGATTGAGTTTTTCCCAGAGGTTGTCTTTTTGGCTGAAAATGGAATTTAAAAAGAGCCAGGCGCTGGTTTTTCATAGTGTTAAACCTCATTTCGTTGATTTCACTAGGATAAAGTGGGTGTAAATTGTTACCATTTTGGTTTAGTGCTTTGTAGTGTTACAGGGGACCGAGTGTGATGTAAAACCTGTGTGGCTGCACATGCTGTGAGCACACTGAGGCAGCTGAAGCCAGCTGTGTGACTCACGTTGCTGCTTTTCCAGCTGCAGTTGCCCAAGACCCTTAGATTATGGGGAATGGGCAACCAGGTTCTCTGTGTACCATGCATGAGCTCTAAAATAGTGAATGTAGTGTGGGAGACTTCTGCAATCTGTTGTCTTCATCCTTAATGGGAATGTATTGACCACATACAAGGTGTTTGCCAAAGAAGCAGCAGCAGCAGGAGCATAATCTGTGCATGGTCAGCACTAAGAAGGTTCCTCCAATACCTTTTTGGTCTGCCTGGAGTGCAGTGAGTGGCCATGAAGAGTGACAGCTGAGATGAAGTTGCTGCCCTTTCCCTGGGCTTTTGCATCCTGCCCGTCTCCAAAGACTCAGAGGGGAGACCCAACACTGTAGTCTTCAGCCCAAGCTTTATGGATGCTGCAGTACCACAGTGGAAAAAAAGGCTAAGAATATAGTCCAGTAAAAAGATGAGCTAAATTCCAGTCTATTTTGAAAGATTTATTTTGCAAATAAAACAAAGCTGTTTCAGATTGTGGAAAAGTCGTAGCATTTTATAGTCCAACTGTATGCAAAGGGCGAAGTCTCCTAGGCCTTCTGTATCCTGCCAGCTGTGCCAGAAACATCTGCAGAAACACATCAACAAGACATGTAAATAAGCAAGCTAATTCACTGAAATCCAGAATATCACAGTTAAATCTTTTCCCCTAGAGGTTTTCATATTCTCCTGAAGTGACTTTAGGCAGGGGGAACAAACAGTAACCCCAGTAAGCATAGAAACATGGTTGGAGGCAGCAGCATTAGATCTTTGCATAAATGCTACGTGCGAAAATAAGGAATATCTGAAATACTGATGCATGAAGTGGTGTTTTCTGGTCAGAGTGCTTAAAAATGGGAAAAGTAGTTTTCAGGTAGAAGTCTTAATTATCAGTAGACGTTTTGAGGTTATTTAGTTGCCATAGGATTTAATTGATTCAAAGAACTCTAAAGCTTGGTCCCTTAGGATTCCAAATCCTGTCCTTGACCTGGGTTCCACTTTCTAATGGCTAAAACTTTGCCTTTGACTCTGAACATATAAAACTTCATATAGAAAAAACAGTTGTGTGGCACTGCTGGTACTTCTCCAAGCTCTTCAAAAAACAGCCTGCTTCTAAAAACATGTGTAGTTCGAGAGTGTGGGAGCAGAATTTTTGATTTTCTGGGGAGGGAGAAACTTGGAGTGAGAAATATCTGAAGCTGTTAATAATCCAGTCCTGGATTTCATCCCTTCGTTTTCCTGCAGTTGTATTAGTTTGACGTTGGCTGATCCAGCAGATAAGTTGGTTTCTCCCTACTGTAAAGTTTTGTCCCTCTCTTCTTGCTTAATGGCATAGTTTTTCTTGTGCTGAATCATTAGACACTGCTTTCATCATAACAGCAGCGTAATTTGAACCAGAATTCATAAGCTGTTCATGTATTCTGTCAGATAACACAGTGCCTCTTGTATACCTTTGTTATGGTCTTGTTAGTTATTACTTACAGCTGTACAATCCATCTCATTTGGGTGTATTTTGTAGTTTATAATCTTCATAATATTAACAGAATTGTCTTTGCAAATTGCTTCCCAGTTGCTGTCACTGAATGTCTCCTTTAAAGACCCAAACTGCTTCTTGGAATTTAAATAACTGGCATTAATAGGATTATTCATGGATTGAAAGTAAAAAAGATGCCTATGAACAATATTTCAAAATCTTACTTAAATTTCCTTGCATAAAGAAAGTGAAAGCTTGTTTGGAAAAGCACCACCTCATTCATGCTGATCGTTGTGTTGTTACCTATTGCTTCCTGAGCTGTGCTTCAGGAAAATTCTACAGCTCATCCAGCCATAAAGCCAGAGTCAGTTGATGGCTGTAGTCATTCACTTCCAGCCCAGCGGCCTGGGAAGAGGTGGCTGAGTGTCTAACCTGTGTTGGAAAAGTTTCCTATCAGAGCAGCTGAAGGCGTGTCCTTTCCTAAATTAACAGCCTTGAAAGTATATGAGGCATGGATCAGCAAATTAATTCAAATTAAAAGGAGAAACGGTGTTGAATCTTCGCTTTAAACTCAAAGCAGGTATTTGTTCTTTTCTTAAATTGAGACTTCAAATACCTTCAAACTGTGGACTACGTTGTAAAGCAGTCTTTCATGGTCCCCTCCCATCTCACCGCGTAACTCTTAAAATCCCTGTGGCAGCTGTAGCTGTGGATTAATGGAAAAGTGAAACTTGGAACGTGTTTAGTGTTTGTAGCTGCCTTTTTGATAGAACGTAGGAGCTGGAAATGGGAGTTCCCCAGAGAAAACAACTTCAGAAGTTCGGCGTGAAGACTGACTTCTTAACTAAACCTTCCTAACTGAGCAATGGCTTGATTAAGCAGCACCAGTCAGTTTGACTGACATGCACAAAATGTGAGATTTTCATGAGATACGTGATGTTTCTTCCCATATGGTACCATACAGTGAAAAATTAATTTCTTTCTTTGCGTGCTGCGATCCAGTCTGTGTCTATTATTACATTTTGGTGTATAAATGAAAACTAACCCAAGAAACATGCTCTGCTGTTGAAAAGAAACTTTATATTGTTTCTCATCCTTCAGGATAGCATGATTTTGGCATCTAAAGTTTGCTCTTAATTCTCACTGAAAACCAGTGGAGTTACAGAGAGGGAATTTGGGCTTCTTGGCTAATATAATGTGACATTTTACTAGCTTTTAAATAAATGCTAAATTACAACAAAATTTAATCAGGAGTGCTCATTTTTGTTTGCCTTTGGTTATTTAAGATTTTAAAACAATAAAATGGGTTATTTTTTTTAAATACATATAAAACAAAACTTCCCCAGCAAACCCTAAATCATAATTATTCTAATGGTGAAAGCATCTGCCAAAATGACATTTGGAATTGCTTGAAGTCTCAGAAGTCACTGGGGGATGCACAGATTCTTTCATCTCTATAAGTAATTTTTTCTTTTGTTTTAATTTGTTGGTTATTCTTAAAGACAAAGGTGGGGAAATTAGCAAGATTTCTTTAGGTCAAACTGTGTTTTATTGTGATAGCATAAACAATGACTAGTTTGAGTCATTATTATCATTGAGTCACTGGTTTGCAGCCCACAAACAGGTGCCAGCCCCCATGGGTTAGCACAGTGCTGGAACAACCAACAGCCAGCGGGGGCTGCTGAGAGCTATTGGGATGCTGGATTGATCACCTGAGGCCTGCTCCAGAGTGACCACCCCAAATTCATCTCCTAAGGGTTTCTGCAACGATCAGTTGTGCTGTAGACACTTCTTTGAGACAAGGCTGGGTTCTGCAGGGCAGCAGAGGGGGCACCGGGTTGTCTGCTGCCTAATGAGAAAAGTGGTGGCTCTGAGGGGCTGGTGGCCAGCAATAGTGCTGGGAGTGAAGTTGTGTCCCTTTACTCCGGCCTCCAATCTTGTGTCTCTCACTTCTGTAACTTGGGACCACTCTTTTTTAAGGCCTAAAGACAAAGGTGGGGCATTCAGGAGTCCATCAGTACCTTTTTGTAAACAGAAGTTTGTTGTGTGAAAGTTAATCCTGGGTTACTTAAACCATGTAGGACTTTAATTTGTAACCAAACAAAAGTGCTTCTTGCAGTTACAGAGTAGCTGCCAAAATTTCACAAATGACCATGTTAGTCGTATTTTTTTTCATTCTTTTGAAGGAATATTTCTTTCTTTTATTAATATAAAACCACAGTGTCATTATGTCACCCATGCATCCACTGTGTAATTACTCCATTTTAAAGATAAATCCATTGTCTTGGGATGCATCCATCATGGATGTCACCTTTAGCGCAGAAGGTGAGACACTAAATGGACACCTTTTACTAATATTAATTTCTATATAGTCATCAATTGCGAGTAGACTATCCATTGTTCTCTTTGACAGAGACAGGCCAATGACAAAGATTAAATTATCCATCTTTGTGGAAGCGAGGGATCTGCTTCGAAGAGTGCTCTTCAAGATCTTGCTTTTCTAGCCCAAGTATATTATATTAATCTACAATTTGTTCATTTTAGCACAATCAATTACAGGAAGAGATTGCAGATTGCTTGTTCTTCATTGAAAGGAAAGGTCAGAAATCAGAAAAGCTCTGAGTTTCTCTCTGAAAGATTTTCAGTCAAAAAGAAAAGCAAGTGCCTGTTTTTGTCTCTTGCCTGCTGTGTTAATTTGAGTGCCAGAGGCTCTTGCTGGATCTTCTGCCAACCTTATCTCGGATTCTCATGCAATCTAAATGACAATTTATGGTGCTCATTTAAATTTTGGGTGAATGACGTGCTCAATATATGAAGGGTACATGTTTTGGTACATGTGAAGGGTACTTGCTAGAGCCAGTGCAGGAGCCCTCTAGGCCCCAGCACCTTTACCAGCTGAGGGATGCTTTTCACTACCTAAACTTTTGAGGGGTACAGACAGCCTGCATGTGGGTTTACTTCGTTTAATCTTGTTCTGAGGCAGGGTATGCCATGCTTCTGTGGATCTACTGAAGCTGCAACATAGGACGCATCAGATCAATGGCCTGTAGAGGTAATTTTCCATGCTATTGGGATAAAATTCTTTAATATTTTTGTATTTGAAAAGCGTGTAAAGTCAGACTGCTTTATTGTCTCTGGAAAAATTTTGGTGTTGTATTGCATGGTACAGCAACTAGCAGCATACCAGGTCACTGCCATCAATTTTTGGCGTTTTCACAAAATTACTTAGAGTAATTGAAAAGAAATTGAAAGAACAAAATCCCAGTTCAGGAGGGTTCTTTGGTGGGAAACAGTTCAGTCCATTATGAGTTCAAGCAACTATGGAGAAAGGACCCACATGTTACTGGAAGCATCATTTAAATGACTGGAGTTTTAGCAAAACCCAATAACCTTGTCATTTTCTATGCATTTATAATAGCGTGTGTGTGCTTTTAGAGCAGACATTTTTAAACACCCAGCCAAGTTCATAGGTAGCTTTCCTATAAAACAAAATTAAAGTTGTGTGATCACCTATTTTACCTGTGACCAGGTGATTGCTTTCCATAGCAAACTCTGTAGCTGTGACTGCATATGCACACTGCTGATGTGTATCCTCTAGCTTTAGAAGAGGAAGATAACTCTGCATTCCTACAGGTAGGCATTTTATGGCTGAAAAATCAGACTGTGTCCAGCATATTGTGTTAATCTTGCTTGCATCAATCTCAGGGCTACCTCTTTTGCAAACAACAGCAGCATAGCTCTACTTGCAATGGTGATTTGGCTTGCTGTATGCTCCAAGTAAATTTGACTAGGTGTGTTTGTATGGAATAATAGCACTTCTGGAGAAGACCGTGAGTAAGTAGACATATTACAGGCTGTAATGCTTCCATGATGAAATCTGCCAAAAGAAATTCAGTCTCTGCCATCAAGTTCTTCAAATTCAAAAGAGGCTTTTTTGCACTGAAATTTCCTTCAGCTTCTAGCTTATTTCAGCTTTACAGAGAACGCTAAATTAAATTTCAGAATAAGCGGAAATATTTTACTTTGGGAGAGTTAGGAAATGGCTATTTTTCCTATCCAAATATGATATAAATACTATATATTAAAATAGATTATTTATGAAATGTTTCTGTTGTTTCAAATGGAAGTGTTATGTTCTGCTACATGAAAAGTATTGATGATAATAATAATAAAAAAGGACAGAATATTCAACTTGTAAAATATGAGAAATTTTGTGGCAGGTTGTTGGTACCTAATACTTACAGTCCATCTTCTAGTGTCTCTACACAAGCACATGGAATTCTTTTCCATCCTTCATGGTGATTTTAAGTAGTTCTGAGGTGATTTTAACAATTTGGGATATTCTTTATGTGTTTGTGAATTCCTGAATGCTTTTGTAACTTGCAGTCTGCTTTCTTCTGTCTTTTAAATGCAAATTAGAAGGGGTAATTTTTGGTGCATGCAGATCCCTGTATTGCTTAAATCCACTGCTTGTGGCATTATCGTTTTTGCTTTGCTCACACCTGGCTAAGATACTATCCTTAACGTAAAAAGCCTTTCAAGCAAAACTGTTATTACTGCACTCCATTGACTCCCAACCAGTTGTGGTGTCACAGTTTGGGATCATTCCAAAGGAGAGACGTATGAATGAAGAGAAAATAAGCTAAGACTGATGTGAAAAGGAACTGCATTTTGATCGTATTACAGGCAGTAGTTTTAACATCACATTTACTGAAAGAGTAAGCTAATATGTGAGAAATATGACATAGATCTTGGAGGACACTTTAAAAAAATCTCTGTTATATGAGGATGTGAGGATTCTCAGATATGAGCTGATAACAAGTGAGAGGCAACGGTATACGTTACGCTTAGATTAGAGTTTGTGATAATGGCACTTTGTGCCATTACTTTCAAACATTGCCATTAAATTTACTTCTTAAGAAAAATTAAATTTCTTTATCAAAGTCATGTTTTTCAGACATAGCTTTTTCCTCATCCTGGGTAAAATGGTTATTCCTGATATCTGTTCATCTGCATTTTGTTAAAGGAAACCCAGGGACCAACAGGAGACAAACGCTGTCTGAAGTTTGGTATTCTGAACATCTGCTGCACATCAACGAGCTTTGTGTGCACGGTCCTTAGTGTATCTTGATTTCTTTCTATAATAATTTGTGTAGTCGTTAGGGGAGGAAAAATCCCTCTTGGAAGGACTACTGTTTCTTTTTGTCTGGGTGACCTACAGTGGACAACCACCACAAAAGGACATTAGTCACAAAGTTGGCTAGGAGTACTATTTTATTAGGAAAATAAGAAAAAGAAAAAGGGCTGTACTTGAGTGTGGATCTTTTCTTTAGTCCTAATTAGAACCACAATCCATCATGCTGGAAAGTTTCTATTCATTTTGGTGATTGGGGACATGACAAATGAATCTCAGAATAAATGGGATGTCAAGGCAGAGCAGGAGATGGATGTGTTCTGCATGGGATGAATGTAATAAGTACAGTTAATGTTGGCAACCAGCCAGTCCCATTGCTGCTCGCTGGGTGAGTTGCCCCAAGGCTCGACCAGGGGTAAGCCACCAGTAAGTGATTCCCCTCATCTCCCATTTATTAGCAAATGAACACCTTGTCAAGGTTCATTCTTTGTTTTTCTAACTGTCGCTTTGCTCCGGGAACAGCATCTAATTGAATATTAGTTAATTGTTTCTAATAAAATGCTGATAATTAGATATCTCTTTTCATGTTGCTGGCCTAGCTCTTTAATTTCACCTTCCTTTCAGTAGCCTGGGTTTCTCATGCAGCCACGTCGAGATTGATTATCTGCAGTAAGCGAGAGGCCAAGCAAGAAACTTCATTTAAGATTAATTTCAGGGAAACTGTTTTACAATTTTTCTAAATTGAATTTAGTCTTAATTTTAAAGTGTTAGGGGTTGTATGTCTTCAAAGGTTGCTTTTGGATAATTTATTATGTATCAAGTAATCAAAACCGCTCTTGAACCAGGATGCTCAACGTGTTGAAAGGCAGTACTGGATTTAGCCATGCTGACAGGCCTTCTTTTGCTCAGAAGTGTTGGGGAGGGAAGGGGAGGCATTCCCTGGCATGCATGATAGATTGCCAATACTGCAGCATATTTATTTATTCCTAAGCAATTTTTACTCTTCACATCAGATCCTCTAGTCTCCAAATATCCAGAGACCTTTGGTAGTTGCAGTGAGTCCAATGGAGGTAGCTGGTTCCCTTTGAAATCTTGAAAACCAAGTCTACAATAAAACTGTGTTCATGCCAGCTCCCAGAGTAGAATAAGTCTTACTCACATCCTAACACCAACCTGTTTGAGACTCACATGCACCTTCAAGTGTATTTGAATTGCAGTTTGTTCTTTGGATTCATTAAAAACAATTAAAAAAAAAAAATCTACCACCCTCAAATCTAAGCCCTGTATGAAAACTGCATGCCATTTTTCATGAAATGCTTACCAACTAACTTGCCCAGTGCCCGACCCTCATCAGGAATAAAATATCATGATGCCTCTAGTTGTACTTGAACTGTAATGAAATGATAATACAAAAGTATATCCCCATTTATTTTACTCACTAGCTGAGGACAGTATCATTGTAAGAGTGCTGCAAAAAATATTTCAGCACCCTGCTGCCGGGGAGAAGTGAGTGCCTGGTAAGAGCAGAATAACAAAAGGCAGCTCAGCATCCAGCATTAGCACCATATTGGCACTTATTTGGCAAAACGCAGAGCTGGAAGAGGCGCTCGTAAGATCTCTTCCCCCTTAGGCTCCGTCTTTCCCCACACAAAACTGGCTTTAGTTGTTTGAATTCCCCTGCGGAGGGGATGAAGCCATAGCATCGTTGCTTCTTTCAGTTCTTGACCTGCAGAAAGAGATGGGGAGGGACGGATATTTGTACCACAGCAAAACGCTGAGCAGCTCATTGTAAGAACTGCTGAGCCGGAAAAAGAAGCTGGAGAAGGATGAAATGAATACTGAAAATGCAGAAATAAGCAAACAGAGCATAATGCAAGCAGAATTAGGGTACTTGGAGACTGTCCTAAGATATTCCTGGCCAAGTTTGTCCCTTGAAGCAAATAAAACAACCCCAGGGAGCAGTTTGGCCTATCATGCATACATTTGGACTCTGAAGAGAAGCAAAGTAACCCAATTGCATGTATTGAGAACAACTATAACGGCTTTCCCATCCCATTTTCTACTCTGAGATGCTGAATATAACGTATGAATCGTACACAATCCTTGTTAACATCAACATTATTGCATTTTTACTAGTTTCACAGTGTACCAACTATTGAAAAACTTTTCAGCGTGAGAAAAGGTTGGATTCTGAATGAAGGCAGCTGAGCACTTCCCTTAAAGCTGGCAAAAAAAGTGGGCCTATAGCACTTCTTAACTTCCATTACATTTTTTCTATTGAAACCCTTGATTTTGTTAGCAGGAATTGGACTGGCAACTCCCTGGCAGCACAGGGTGTCCTCTGGGTATGGCTGCACAGCCGTGCAGGGCTGTGGTTTGTACAGACCCAACTGGCCCAGTGGTAGATCAGGGGTGCCTGGTTTCTCAGCCTGGTTTTGCTGTTTTATACCAGCTGAGGTGTGGAGGTAGAGCCTTTGTCTTTGTTAAAGGATGTTGAATAGATTTTATATTAAGAGAAAAAAAGGTCTGGCTCTCATTTTCATCCTGTTCTGGAGAACCTGAAAAGGTTCCTCTGAGTCGGAAGAGTGGTTTACACTGGTTAGAGAGATGGATGCAGGCTTTTCTACTTCACTCTCTGGGCAAATGATCTGTTGCTCCTGATTTTTCACTGCAAATAGCTAACTGATGAAATACTGTAATATTGGTTTTTCTAAAAAACCTTGCTGGATTGCTGGTGGCCTCCTATCAGTTTACTACACAGAACTAATGATTACCAAGTGCTGCCAGATTTTACTTACAGTGAGATTTTGTTTGAAGTTCAGGCTGTCGTCTGATCAGATTTTTTATTTATTGATCTATTTGTAGACACCATGTAAGAGTAAATGAGTGTGTGCCACGTGGAGCAGATTGATAGGCAGCTGAATGGCATCCCTGCTGAATAACATCTGGTGGTTCTGTTTTGTTTATTTGTTATTTTGATTTTGGTTCTGATTTTACCAGTACATTTTGATACTTTAATTGTTCCAGTAGTAATGTGCTTTGTGATTTCAGAAAGGAGCATATTATATACTATATATTTGGAATATAACTAGACTTCACAGCACTTCTGTTGGCCATTCATTCTGAGTGGGGATTTGAAATCAGCCTGGAGAAGGCAGAAAATCTATAAACCTACATTAGCATGGTTCTGTTCCCTGTTTTGCATCCACTTGGCCCACAGAGACCTGCATAGGGGTAGGAATCTCTTGGAGCCAGGGAGCCTGCAGGAGATCTGTGCCACCAAGTCACAAGTTTTGGCCCTGGACAGCAGCGCCCAGTGGCCAAAGGTCACCTAAGGGCAGGGAGCTCCTCACAAATGAATGGAGGTTATACCCAAAGTGATGTCGTCACTGTCAGGAAATAGCCAGACAGGTGTTCCCAAGATATATAAAAAGAATCTCTTGATTTGAACTATGATTCCTAACAAAAATCCAGATATTGGGCATCTGAGGAAATGGTTGGCTCCCCCACCCCAGACATACAATGAAACAAATCCAATTTTAACCACAGTGTGTGATATCAACCTGAAGTCCTGTAGGAAGGTTTTCTTACGTACACATCATGTATTTCAGTAGCAAGTCATTCTGGATCAGTAGCTCTCCTCATTAAAAGTCTTCCTAGTTGACAGATGCAGAACTGACTTTTCTTTACAAAACAGACCACTTCTTTCCCTTGTGGGAACCTCATTAGAAACTGTAACAGTAGTGGATTTGAGGGATACCTGTCCTATTCCATTCCCCATTTTGCTTAGTTAATTAAACACAGGGCCTTTTTTTGGTCCATGCCAGCCCATAGGGTTTGTTGTCACTTCTGGATTTGCTGGGAAGTTGTAACGTGCATCCATGGGGCAGAAGAGATGCATCCCAAACTATGGCTGCTCTCCACAGCTTCTTCCATCTGCCTGGATCATTCCTAGCAGAGGCAGGTAGGCTGTGTGTGTATCCTCTGTAAGAGAGAACCTGCAAATAACACGAAGCACCACTCCTAATGGCAAATGACAATCGAGGTGCTTATAGAGCAATGTAAATTTCATAATCAGCTGCAGTCTGCAGCTGGAAGAATACAAGTACGTAAAATGTTTTAAAATTATTACTGTTTGGGGATCATAAGACAAAGATTAGTTGTCTAAATCTGTCTCATAAACAAATTAACACAGCGCTGCTTTCTGTTCAAAATATGATTCTTGTCGGAAGGATTAAACATGTTAAATCCAGCTAGAATATGCTGTGATCATGTTTTTTAGCAAAGCTGCAATAATCAGACATTTACAACTAATAAATCAGTACTCTAATTCCTTTGCAATAAGGCTTTGAAATATAATCTGTCATTTCAGATTTATAGAACATGACTTTTCATAATTATAATTCTCAAATGCACATTACTAGTTATAATTAAATTCACTTTCAAAAAATCTGGAGCATTTTTGTGGATTATCTGTTCATATTATGTTCTAATGGTAAAATTAATGTATAATCTGTTGAATAAATTTGGTTAGTTCTTGGATAGAAAAATATGCTCCACTATTGATCAGGTCCTGGAAACTTAGATAAGAAGGACAAAAATATGTACTGTATATCTTAAAAGAGCTCTAACAAAGCCAGATCAAACTCAATCATAGGCAAAAAGGAGAACTTTCCTGCATAAAAGAAAAAATGAAATGATTTCAACTAATTTAAAAGAAATTAAAAAGTATTAAATTATAGCTCGATTAGAAAAGATGTTAAATATTGGCTCTGGTTAGGATGTAACAATGGATTAAATTATAGACTCATTCAACTGAAGAATTAATCCGTTTTTGTGGGAACAAGTATATTTATTTGTGGACGTTGGTTCAATAAAAGCTAAAGTGTATCACTTATTCAGCTTAATGTTTCTCATTAATAAGATACCTACGAACCTGATGTACTCCTTGCCATTATTATCAGACCTGCACTATTATTTCCCTAAAGCAGAAACTCAGGCTTTAACATTTTAGCTTTAAAGGCAGTGGGTCAGCTCCTCGCTGCTCACCTGGGGGAGCTGGCAGGATGTTCACCACGTGGCTGTCCCTCCCAGGGTCCTCTTGCAGATTTTAGGTTATGCAGCTCATTCGAATAAGTGTGCCCTGGCTGTGGGTTTGATTCCCCATCATCTGACTTTGCCGCATGTAGGTATTGAATTGCATCAGTATGTATGGAGCTGTGCAGGTCATCTTACCACTGGGAAGCTTGTGGGATGGCCCAAAGCCAGTGGGAAACTGCAGTCTTGGAGATGAAGCCTTTCCAGTGAAAGCAGGTTGTTCATGTGCAGAAACTGCTGTTGGGCTGGAGCAGAGCAGCAGCTTTACTGAACTCCCCCCCCCTTCCTAGATTTTAAGCTACTTAGCAAACTTTAACTTGAACTTCCCCTGTGCAAGTAGTAACATTGTGTTTCCGTGTAAAATTATATCCTTCAGTCTGATTTTGCCTCCCCAGCTGAAGGCAGTAAAAGAGCAAATGGGCAAGAGGTGATTGAATTGTGCAAATCAAACTGGAAACTGGAAATCTATGAGAAATGATTAAAAAATTCAATTTGTTACCAGTGGAAAAGGATGTAAAAGAGTTTTTTTTTTTTTTTCTTGCAAATTGCCTGAAATCTCAGGTGTGCTTTGGTGCAAAGGCAGCTGGATTCAAACAGGGTTAGGAACTATTCCTGTTAGCTCTGGGTGTTTTCTTGGAGGAGGTTGTCCTTAAGGGAGAGAGAAGACCGAAAACATTGATCCAGGAAGGATCGGGAGAGGAAGCGAGAATGGTGCTCCTGTGATCCATTACATGAAGATGCAAAGCTCAAAGTTGATCTCTGATGCTGAATGATTTCCCTACCCACAGCAAAGATCAGTAGTTTTCTTATTTTGGCAGAGGAGTAGAAACAGCCATCTGCTGAAGAACAGTCCTTGTCCTGTAGAGATTATAATCCCCACAGAGAAAAGCTGGAAGGTGTGACTGAGGCCTAGGGACATAAAGGGACCTGTGTGAATGGTAAATTAGCTGTTATCCTGGATTTATAACCACCCATCCTTGTGTGCTGAACTGTCCAGCCCCTCTCACATGCTATTCTTTCTTCGAAGCCTGGGAGAGAGTAGACAGCAGCAAATGCAGTAAATAAATAATTCAGGGGCTATTTGTAATGATCGATGGGGCATCCCGAGTTAATGCATGCTGGTCTGCAAGCAAAACTGTGGATGAAAACCAAGGTTGCTTAGGGACAGCTTGTTCGTGTGTTCATTGCACAGTCTTGAGTTTGTATCCTAATAACATGTTAATTGTGCAGTGCAAGTAAAATCAAAATCAGTTCCATGTTTAGCCAATAACCCTGGAGTGATGAGGAACAGGATAAGCAGTAGAAAATGGTGGGGTATTTATTCATACTTGATCAAGTACTGAAAGAGTATTTTTCACTGAAAAATGGGTGGAAGAACTTGAGCCAGTCCACCAGAGGCTGCACGTCTTGGGAGAGCTTCTAGATGGGATGTGTTCACATCCCGCATGATGAAAGTGTTAATTAGCCCTCTGAAAGAACAGATATGTATCTATGCTAATCTGTCCTTGTAATTAGGAAGCTGAAAGTGTCATTAAAAGATACAGTTACCATTACTAAAAGCAGGCACTATCATGACGGCATTAGAAATTGCTGAAAAGCAATTATTAAGATCTACAGCTTGGACCATCCCTGCCCAGTCACCTGGTGGCAGAAACAGACAGAAAATGGCACCTTCCCATCTTAGATGTGCAGCCATACCAACAATACCAATGTTGGAGATGGCAGCTTAGCCTTCAGCCAGAAAATTGCTCTATTTTTGTGTCTTCTGCTTTCAAGATGCAGGAAGATGTAGGGTGATGAACAAACAGCGAGCCATGCCGTCTGCTTCGCTTTTGAATGTGAATTATATGGATGATAAGATTGTTCTTAATTTTTATAGCTAAAGATATGGCACAGTAATATGGTGCCTGGACAGCGGGTTTAATTAAAATAAGACTTTGTTTCTAGAGTGACCACATAATGGAAATCTGACAGCTGGGTCACATAGATCCCCCAGCATTCTATAGAGGCACAGAACAGTTGCGTGTTCTGCTGCTCTGAAGGTTTCTAGGGGGAGTCCTGAACTCCTGGAGCAGTCCTTCCCGTCAGAAGGGATGGGATTGAGGAGGAAGTGATGTGTACGTGATGGCTGCAGAATCAGGTGTCTTAACAATAAAACAAAAAAACCACCAGCACCAACAAAAAACAAAACCGTGAAGGTCTGAATAATTGGGAATTCATGTGTATCAGCAGGCCTTGTGAAGGATGCAGCTATATATTTTCTCAGTTTATCTGTGCCTGCTTGCTCCAGTCCATGCAAGCACAGCATGATTGATAGGTGAATCAGCGCTGGGCTCTCGCCTTACAAACATACAGTGAGCTTTGAATTGTTACGTGCTTATGGAAATTATAGAGATGGGATCATATCCATCCTTATTTATGTCCCGCCTGTGATAGTGCCGTATCGCTTCACTTCCTTTTTGATCACATTCCTCTTGTTCCCTTTTTCTCTGAACATATAATGTATCACATCATAGTGCTAAATTTGTTATAAGGCTTGTGTGGTTTTGGGGTTGTTTTTTTTTTTTTCCTTCCAAATTCTGAAAACCTGCTTTGGCTTCTTGAAAAGACGTTGAGATCTTTCTCATATGAGAAATGTGTTGGAAATACTGTGTTAATAGCTTGCTTTGTGCTGCTTAATCTGGCTTTACCAAAAAAAGGAATATCACTGAAGAACAGCATTTTTCAGAAAGTACAGAACAAATAACTCACGCGTATCCCAGGAGCTGGGCAACTGATACACATTAGCAATGCCTCAGGATGGAGGAGATAGCTGTATCTGTCGAAGCAGTCTTTTTTTCCTCAGCAACAACAAAAAAAGTATTTTTCCTCTTGTAAGTGTTCATACTTCAGAAAATGGATTGCAGATGTGCCTTCCCCACCCACCACCCAAAATGCACTTGACGGTGTCTCAAATATATGTAAATATTTTAAAATTTGCCAATCTGCCTAAAGATGTATGCTAACACAGTGGAATATAAATACAAACAACTTCAGGGACTCACCCTTCCAAAACGTGACAGCCTTCCTGCTAAGGGTAGAGGACACTGTGACAAGGCAAGTCAGCAGTTTTACATACATACTGGAAACCAGTCTGTGTGCAGGTTCATGTGGCTGGAGTGATGGAGAGACTTTGTGTCCGTGGGCACGGCTGTGTATGGGTGCTGGCTGAGATGGCTGCTCTGCATAGAGCCCAAGCTTTCCTGAAGGCTGGGAAGGGGCAGAGGGTTCTACAGTATCTCTTTCACTTGCACAGATAAGGTAATCAGTGCTGCTAGGACCCTCTGCTGTTGCTTTGGGACTTTCTTATCCAGCTCTAGTTTTTCTTCTTCTCTTTCACCTTTGTAATTTGCCTTAAAAAAAACCAATAACACAGAAGATCTTCAACTTAACACTGAAGGGCTCTCAGTAAAGCACAGTAAATGAAATACAGACCCCCACCTTCACTGTGCTTTGAGCGGTTGCCAGTCATTTGATTTCATTCCAGCTTCAGAGGATGCCTACAGATCTCAGTAATATTCACGAGATCTTCAGCATCTTGCAGCATTCTGTTCCTGAGATCAGGTGCTTCTGTGTTTCTACAACTAATGCTTCTGCACCAGTTCCTGTTTCTTCTCTGTCCCTATCATAGCTTCATCTTGCATTTCTGTTTTGGGTTTTTAAAATACTTTGCCTTTCAGTTATGTGATAAAAAAACTCTTTGAAAGCCCGAGGCTGGGACTCAGAAAGAAAACCCACAACAAAAACCTTGAAAACTCTTTTGCTAAATGTTCTGATGAAACTAAGACCTTCACTTCCCTACAATAGATCATAGTGTGTAACAGATTTTTTTTTAATCCAAAAACATGTGTTGCTGTTACTCTCATGACTATTTACATGGTGCAGTTAGACTTTGTACCAAACTCGAGTCCCACTGATTTCAGCAGGACTTTGAGGCTCCAGCCTTCATGTATCAGAGACCAGGATGCGAATCATCCTTTGGGGCATCATAAAGGTTCCACCAAAGAATGAATATACTTATCTTCCTGAAACAGGTCTGGCAGAAAAAGAAATATTTCTGTTTTTAATCTGGAATTCACATATATTTTTCCTGAGCATCGCGTGCTCTTCTGGGAAAACTGTCAATTATTTATTTGAGTACTGGAGAGAAATCAAGGGCAAATCAAGGCAATTCGTACTTTCTGAAGCACTGTAAAATGTTAAAAATTCCACCCTGGCAAAATGCTTGCAAACTTTTTTCCTCCTCTGAACTTCAACAATGTTTTCCTTATTTTTGCGGGGATCTGAATGCATCTGTTTTCTTAAGAAATTGAAGTGTTTGACTTACAGATGTTGCCTTTCAAATCAAAGCCTACCAAAAATCTGATATGGACAAGGAACATGTGACATATTTTCCAGTTAGTGGGTGAGAACTTTTTCTGCAGCTGTACTGTGTGTCTTGGCACGTGTTTGTGCAAGTATCCCTTCCTCAGATTTATCAACACAAAGCCCCCAAAATCTGCTCTTGGAATTCAGTGAAGGAAATTGTTACCGCACTTAGGAAGGAAGAGCATGGGACAGGAGTCCTGTTTCCTAGTGTGCCAGATGTGGGTATCTCTGTTTCCTGCAGCTCAGAAGCTGTGAGAAGGATGGGTCAGGGAGCTCTTCCTCCCAGAGCTGCATGTTAGGTGCAGAAGGTCGCCGAGCTGGTCTGAGCAGTTTGAAATGCAGGCATTGTGCTGGACAGACAGGCTGGCTGTGCTGCATGGAAGGTACAGAGCAGTACTTCTGGGGGAAGGAAACGTGCCTCTTTCTCCCTTTTATTAAAAGGTGCAAGGAAGGGAAGGGTTGATGGCCTTCAAATTCCAGTGCTATACTTTGGGTCAGTGTGTGGGAGAGGGAAAAGAGGACCAGCTAGCATCGTTGTCCTTTACTGCTTCCTGCAGCTTGCCCGACAGTGTGCCAACTGGAAAGCTCTGCCTGTTGACAGTGTTTCATACAGCAAGCAGCTGCTGCTGGGTGTTTGTTGTGGAGGTCCTTCAAGACAGGATAAGCACCAGTGGGATGGCAGCAGCAGGTTCTTGTGGCTGGGCTCTCCGTTTGTTTTGTGACGTGACAAGGTGGCATTCGTGTTTGTAAGATTTCAGCACGTGTCTCTATTCACTTATCTACTGTTGAATGTTAATTCTGGTATGAGTGGGATGTAAATTAGCACATGAGCTATTCCTGAGTAATGTTTTGACATACTAGCTACAATGCTTTTGACTGCAGTGTTTTCAAAGATGCAACAACAAATTTGCACTCTGGTTTGAGTTTGGTAGTTTGTTAATAAACATTATATAACAGCAATTTTATCTTTGCTGATCCGCTTTTTAGTAAGCCAGAAAGTCAAATTTAAATATATATGTGTATGTGCTAGCTGCAAGCAAATTATTTTTTATTAACTACAACATTAGAAGCCAATCATATAAATCTGTTACTGTAGACTAGTCTCCGAAAGTCTAATTCAATTGAAAATTTGTAATTGTTCTGGTATGCTTGTCCAACAGTAATAATAAAATTCTTGGCATTAACAAGGAAGTTGGCTGGTCTAGACAAAAACAAGGAGATTCCTCCTTTTTGCATTTCTTCAGTTTTAATCCCCCCCCTTGTCACTGAAAGCGAGGCAGGTCTCAGAAAAATGCTTCCTATTGAATATGTTTGTATTTCGTTCTTAAAATCTCTCAAGACTGTGGCCAACTTAACAAGTTGCCAACTCTCCTCTGCAAAGCAGCCACCAGTAAGGCCTTCAAACTGCCATTCCCAGTAGGTTATACTCAGGAGAGATTTTCTGACATCTGTCACTCATTCAGATATTTCGAGTCTTGCATTTCCTCAACTCTAATGCAAGTGCACATCCCAGCATCCAGCACTCCATTTCCAGGGCAGCTCCATGCTAGGAAGGAGCACTTCCAACCTGCTCAGTGCCTTACAGCATTTTTTTTTTGTCTTCCTGCCAAGTTGTCGCCTCTGGGCTTCACTGGGCAATACTTGGCATTGCTGCATGGGTACAGGTAGCATAAAATAACCAAAACCTTGCATATGACAGTGACACAAGAAGGTAGAATCTCTATTTAGCTGAGCATGTAGTTTATCAAGGAAGAGGACCTAAAGAAGTTAAAAGATTTCCTCTGCCCTTATACTTACAACAGCCATTACATTTTTCCCCTTTAAGCTGGTAGAGCCGAGTAGGTTAGCAAGCTGTACTGAGCCTAACCCAATGTTTAAGTTCAGTATCTGAAGGCTAAACGACCTGTTGGACACTTAATATATTTTTCAAGTTTTCCTGCACTTTTACACCTTTCAGGAGTAACCTAGTCAAGTCACGATGTGGGAGTTTGTACCTGCGTTTATCACTCGTCATTTGATTTATTTTTTAAGCTCAAACTTGGTTCAGAATTTGACTGATGTCATTGGTACATCCTGGAATATCTCCCTCTGCCCACCAAACAGTTACAGCTACATCATCTAGAAGAGATGTCCATAGTAACATCAGATAAGACCACTAGGACTACAGAATACAGTATGCTGTGAGAAATGCATGAGGTGCATATGAGCTGGAAAGGAAATAGACAGTAGAGCATCTCTGTAATTAATAGTCCAAATCATCTATTATTTCAGCTTAAAAATTAAAAAAAAAACTAGCAACTGAGAAATATAGTGTGAATTATTCCTACCAAATGGCATACAAGATATGGAGCAAAATACCTTCTCCTTGCATACAACCCACCAAGAGGTGAGAATACTCAGCACACTGCACAAAGTGCTTCCTCAGCACCATACAAGGTAGGGCCTCATAATTACTTAAATTTCCTAATTCTGTTCACAAGATAAGTCCTTTCCAATCACTTCTTTTTTTTTATATGGAATCAGTTTTATGTAAGCAAGTCCTAAAAATATTAAAAGAGCACCAGAGCAGTGCATAAAATGTGTTGCCTGCCTCCTCCCCCTCTGTTCTTTCAAATAACTAGAGGTCATAACCCCCAAAATCTGGCTGTTGGCTGTTAGCTAGTAGAAACCAGCTGAAACCCTGGTAAGACAAATCTTCACAGCTGTATCGTATGTCTGCTATTGTCAATATATCTGCAAAACCTGCCAACTGCTTGTCACTTAACATAAAGTGGATTTAGAGGGGGATGAAGTAGAAAGAGAAAGAGATCGTGATGCAATCTGAAGGCATGTTTATCTGGTAAACATTTTTGTCTGATTTCGGGGTTTCTGTTTGGTTTTTTCTTCTTCTTCCTTTCTTTCCCTCTTCAGCCTACTAAAAAGATAGGAATGTGATATATTTAGACACTAGGCAGAGATTTCAAAACCAGCACCGTGTTTTGTTTTCTGTGTTATCCTGGTATGGGGAATGTGAGTGCTGCTCCTGCCTAAAGAGCTCGTGGCCGTGGCAAGTCAACACTATTTTCTTCAGCCTTTAAGAACCACAAGATCACAGAATAGGCTGTGCTCCCTCAGTTTATTTTTAGGGCAGATTATATATACAAACAGAATCAGCCTTGGCAGGCTCTCCCTGCATGGGAACGCCATCCTGTAGCCCAGTCCTTGCTGGTGACTTGTGTTCCTGGTGTTGTGGTTTTCTTGGCAGAGATCTTGGTCTGTGCTAACGTAGGCAAACTCCATTCCAAAGCTGCACTTTCTTTCCAAATGGGATTGCAGACTTTAGAGAGATATTTTAGCATGTTTAGGGAAGGAGGGAGAATGAACTTGGAAAGCACTTCTAGTGAAAGAGGTAGGGAGGATGGAAGAGAGGGAAAGAAAACAGCTTTTTTGCATTGAAGTTCATTCAGTATGGAATATCATCCTTCTGAGATTGAAAAAAGTAAGGGTAGAATCTTGTTTTCCCAAGAACTGAGTTTTGCCTCAAGTTTTGAAAAAATATTGCACGTATTGTCTTGTTTTAAAAATAGGAAGAATTTTTCTAATGAAATCTTCATTGAAAGAAAAAAAAATAGTCACCTGTTGACCACCTGTCATTCCTTTTTAATTTATGGTAGTTTGATATCCAATGGGAACTTGTGAGACAAATTGCTGCTCAGGTCAATGTATGCCAGCCCAGGGAAAGCTGCCCATTTCATGTACTGCTGGCTGCCAGGCAGCTCAGTACCTGCTTGAGGTATCTGGTCACAGAGGAAGGCTGCAAAAGATCTTGTTCCTTTTTTTTTAAATATACAGAAATGAAATGAAATCTGGGAATGTGAATCCCCAGAGAGCTGTTTTCTGGCCGCAGATAAGGACCTACTTTTTCAGTCCTGACTTCACCTGCCAGCAACTCCTGCAGGGAATTGTGCAGGAGAGACAGGATACAACTTGTGCTCAGATCTGTAGACTTCATGGCAGCTAATTATTAAAAATGGCTTACTTGTGTTTATTTTTAATTGCTCCAAACCTTGGTAGTGCAATGAAGCCATTAAGAAATAACTCTCTGAAAGAGTTAACAACAAAAAAAAAAAATTAGATAAGGTCCCCAATGCACTTTTGCATTTTATTGACATTTTAATTAAGACTGTAGTATACTTCAGGGATCTCTGCACTTAAATAGAAACCATTTTAATATGCTACACTGGCAAAGAGTAATGGATGAATACAGACCCATATTCCCATATGTTTTATGGTACTTAGTGATTCTTTTGTACAATGTATTATGATGTTAAGACATTTTATGAGTTTCTATTGGCTAAGCTGAGCCATATCAAATTATAATTTTGCTCAGTGGATTTTACTGTAAGCAGATTAAATAGGGCACGTTCGGTATTTATTGTACAGTTAGATCTGCCTGTTTTTGTTTTTCCTATTATAGTCTTCATTTACTTTTCCCCTTAAAGTGAATATAACAAGCATTATATGAAGAAATCACTTGGCTCCATTCACAGTGGGCTGGGGTGGTTGTTTGCTGGATTCTTTTTTCTTTCTTTTTTTAATAAAAGTTGTTGGAGCTGAGAGGATGTTGTTCCCCTGATAATATTGATCTGAATGGATTCTTTTCCATTTAACTGCACCACTGATATAGCTGTGGATATTTTTCTTTTTTAATAGACACGTTGGCATCTAGTATTAATATCTGGGGACTCCAGCAAGCCAAGAGAGAGGAGATTATTTGTCCCATTTTGGACCAGGAACCGCACTACGTGCAAAAGGGCTGACAAATGTAGTTTAATGATGCTTACTAACTCTGGTGTTTTGAAGGCTTGGAGTAACATGAAGTTGTAAACCCACTCATGAGCAACACGAGAAAGCGTGAATAGCAGTCCAGGGCTCAATGGAGGCAGCTCTAATGTGTCTGAGGTGGGAAAGCACTGGGGTGAGATGCACTGGTGTCTCACGCCTGCCCTGCTCACTGCAGTCACAGGAAGCAATTTGAGGGAGCTCCAAAGCATGCTATGAAACCAAGCTGATCGTTGGTACCCACGTTATTATTGTTGTTGTTGTAGTAATTATTATTATTATTATAGAATTCTTCTCATATTCAAGTCTGTAGAGCAGACCAAGTTAAAACCAGATGATTACAGATTTGAAATTTGATGAGAATCTCATCAAATAAAAGCAGTCATCCTCCAACACTTGATAGCAATGTCCAAACAACAAAGCAAGACGAGCACTTCTGTGTAGCTAGATTTCTGACACCCATATCCTGGAGCATACCATATCACGTGGGCATGAAGGGGCCATCTTAAGCTGATTCTCACCTCAATACTGGCTGTGCTTGCTGCCTCGGTGTCCAGGAAGGACACTGGGATGGAGCCGTGAAGCTGTCATGCCCCATCCACCCGATGCCCCTTCGACCTTGGTCCTGCAAAACAGGAATGCAGGCTGTCCTGTCCCTCTGCAGGTTTCCTTTATGGGGACAAGGTTTGGAATGTTTTGTACTCTTACAGCCACACTGCATGGGCAAGAGCTTCAGGTAAAGATCAAACTTTTCAGGTGCCAGGCAGATCCCAGCACCAGCTTCAAAGCCTTTGATCTTACCTTGTCCCTAATGAAGCAGCTGGAACCTGAGGTTATATCGCTCCTACATTAAATATAGTAAGTGGTAAATTTTGTGTTACTCTCTGTTCCCACCCTAATGCAATATGAACCATCAAAAAACTGATAAACTGATGAGTTAAAATAGGAACTGAATCTTTAGGAACCTTGGTCTGCAGGTCACTGATGGGTGACCAGCTATGGTTTCCAGCTATGGTATTCAATATGCTTCAGCCAGAAAAGGGTGAAAATACTTCACTGGCACGGGGTTAAGGACAACCCAGGTTCAGTAGCCGATTCCATTCATGTAGCTAATTTGGCTTTAAGTCTGTCTTTGAGCAGAAACATTTCTGCCGTGGTGCATGAGAAGATCTATCACTGCATGTCCTTGTTATCAAACCATCCATGGAAACCTCTTGCAGAAGACCAATGAGAAGTAAAAGCCTCGCATTAACTCAAGCTTTTAGCATTGAGTCTCACCAGCAAAGTTCCCCATTGCCAGGTTAGGCTCCCAGCACCTTAGGAGGTGGCTTTGCATAGCTGGTGCCAGCTGGGCATTTGGTGGAAAAGCTTACTCTGCAGCTCTGATGTTTGTTATGGTGCATCATAGAGGAGTTCTTTAGACTGTTAGTGTAAAATCCTGATTTCCCTCCATTCAAAAGAGGCAAGATACCAAAAACCATATCTAAATTTTGGGTTTTTCTGTCTCTGGTACACTGATATGTATATTTGGACATTATCTTACACATTGGTACATTTGAAAAAAACAGCACTACAGCTGTGCTTCTTCATCAGCCTTTGTCTACATAAATGTTTGGGTAGCATTCAGCTCCCTCCTTCCCCTTCATCCTCACTGATTCCTCCTTCTCCTGTTCCCATTGCTGCCCCTCCTTCCCGATCAGCAGCGGAGCAGCGCAGTGCCGGCCGCAGGGTGCAGGCATCCCCCCGCAAGGAAAGGCAGCCACCTACACACTGCCTGCCCCAGGCTGAGGATGCTGACTTTATCTCTGCGTTCGCATCTCCTGGCTCCCAGCCCCATGCCAGACGTGTGCTTTTTTTTTTTTTTTTTTTAATGTGCCTTAGGAATTCCTCGGTATTAAACTTAGGGAGAAGCAGGGAGAGTGCGGTGAGAATACATTGCTTTGTCTGTTTTAGCATGTGCTAACAATAATTCCTTATGCTTCTCACAGGGGAGGAACACTGCCATGGTAACTTTTAACACAAGCATGAAATCAGCAAGCTCCACTCCGATATCTCATGTAATTAAATAGCTAATAATGTACAATTGTAATTTATACTAATGCTTTTGATATTTCGTCTTTATCTCGGCGCCCTTACCTCTTGGCAAAGCATGGTATCAGCGTGGACACGGTGCCGAGGGTGGGGCGAGACAAGAAAGGGAACGGGACTACCTCATTAGAGATGGGAGGCTGGTGCACGAGCCGTGTCTGCAGCAATCAAACAGCTAATTGTTATGATTTCACCGATAGTGTCTTAGCTGTAATATCCTGCGCCGTGTCAATTTTTCAACCCTTAATGCAGCACATTTGCATATCGAGCCATCGCAGTGACTATCCTATCAGCTGTACTCGAGTATATGAATCAAAAATGCATTGTTCCCTCTGCCCTTCAGCGTATCGGATCAAAAAGCAAAGCTGAGAGATAATTTTTATTTCAATCTTTTTTTTTTTTTTTTTTTGACTTGGAGAAGTAATCGCATAGACAGTTTCCTTAAAGATAAACCCTTGCTCATGCATGCGTTAAGATTCAGCTTGCAAGGCACTTGGTGTGGCTGGAGCCTAGATAAAAGAATTGGATTTCTGAAAAAATGAAAAAAAGAGAAGCCGATGTTTAAAGTGTCCTGTGGAAGAAAGGAGGCATTTGGCCTTAGGCATGTGCATCCACCAGAGACGGCTTCAACTCTTATAAAGTGGGGAGTTTTGTGTGAGCACAGATGCATTTTGTTTTCCTATGAGGAAAAGATGATTAAATTATCAGAAACAAAGATAAAATAACAGGGCTTCCTGGATATTCTTCTCTTGCCTCCCTTGTGTCTCGCTTATTCCTACTGCTTAGCAAAGGTGCTGACTCTCTCTCTCTAAGCTTTAGTTTAAATGTCCAACACAGCTTATTAATGAAAGTAATAGGCTTTTGTTTATTACGTGTAATAATGGTGAATATGACTATTTAATATAAATCTGACATTTAAATTCCACTTAGTTCTGAGATACGGTTGGTATAAACGAATAACTCTTTACCCTAGAGTAAAAACTCCCTCAGTCTGCATTTTAAAGCATTGAAGTTTTCAAAGTAATCAGTTTTTTTCAGAGGAACCAAATTGTGAAGACATCTGTTATGTTATTAATTTCACATAAATCTTAAGCTCCTCAAGGCCTGAAATGAGGCTTCATTCAAGCCGAATTAATGAAACATGATTGTAAGTCCCTCGCATGGAAATGCTGTCATACAGTATTGAGTTGCTTATAATCACTGAGTAATCTTGCAGGCTGCCAAGGGAGAGCTACTTTAAATCCCTCCATAAAACAATATCTGAAAATATCAGAACACTAACTATATCCTGGAAGATTAATAGCAGATGAAAATTTCTATGAAATGAATCATTCTTTCTCAGTAAAGAATACAAACATTTCCAGTAACTGCAGATTGTCTAATATAAAGCACAAACTACAATCCAGATGCGAGTTGCATTTAAGCTCCGAGATTCATTCTAAATACAGAGTTGCTTAAGTATGCAAGAATTCTGTATAAGAGATAAAATGTTTGAAATTATATAGGTTTCTAATTCAATATGGCCCAAATCCTGAAGGACTCGGTCAGAACTCCCACTGACCTTTTCCACCTCAGGAAGGACTGAGGGATTTGGCTGGACGTGTGAATATTGCACCGAGCAAATGGTAACTAACAACAGTGAGATCTTTGAACGGTATTTGGGTTTTGGTCTTTTAATTGAGCAAATGGAACTTGCTATTCCTTTAAAAAAAATAATGGTGTAATGCCACACGACTTATTTTTAGTGTTGAAAGAGGAACTTTGGAGAGGCTGAACTGCCTTAATCAAACTTCAAAATACTACACTGGTCTCCAGCTGAATTGGGAAATACAAATCTGCATATGATATTTATTACACAAATCTTCTGAGTCCTGTTAGCTTTGATAGATGTTTTTTTCCTCGTGAAAAAATAATAATCAAAGATAATTAAATACAAAGGCAATCCTTTTAATGTAGTGGCATATTATGCAAACTTAATTATAAGGACAGTATATAGCTGGGGTATGGGATACTTGATAATGACTCCTCAATTAGAAGCCTTGGTGGCAGTGCCATGTTGCATAACATGGCTGGAGGTGCAGCCATTGCAGCCCCCCTCATTCCCTCCTCGCTTTTCATCCCAAAGGTTTTACACTTGTGCCCCTCAACACCTCTGTTCTCTCAGATTTTGAAGAGATGTTTTTGTCTCAGAGGCTGAGCGCGTTCAGTGCTTAATTAATGATAAATAAATAATCGTAACAGTGGTGCGTGTGCTCCTGGTCAGCAACTGTTGGCATTGAAGATTCTTTGATGTTTTCCACGAGGGAAGTGTGCACACTTCTAGGAGCTGTAGCTGCATAAGGCTTTCTGATATGTATGTGGTGGAACAATTGCCAATTGTGATCATATTCCATCATTTAGATGTTTTAGGTCTATAATGTTATATAATCATGCCTGTGTCCAATATGAGTTTTTAAGTGTTGCTGTAGCATCATTAGAGCTCCTATACGGATATAGTGCAGGATCCCAGGTAGGCAAAAAGGGAAGCAGACCTACAGAATTCATCTTGGCGAAAATTTTTAGATAAAATTTTGTGTGATGCACAGAATAGAGATGCACTAATCTCCAGCTGCCCTACTTGAAATTTTGACAACCTCAGTGCGGGAGAAAAAAAAAGAAAAGACAGCTAGGTCTACATTTTACCCATTAGTCAGATTCAATATTACTTCAAAGATGTTCTAAATCTGCATTTGAGTACCATATGTTGACACTGCGTTTTGGACACTGGAGATTACTTGAAGTGCCGCAGCCACAACTTGTACTCTTCTTCTGTAATCTGTGTTCTCCAGGGCATTACTGAGCTTAGAAAGAAGCCAACAGAGCAGCTTTTTAAATTTGTTGTTGTTATTGTTGTTTGGGTTTTACTGTCCATTTGGGGTGGTGCCTTCTCGTCCACCTCTGTGAAGTGGTATAAAAAAAAAAAGAGACCTTATCTAGAGAGTGCCACACTTTGAAGTGCGAGATGCAAATCCAAACGTTGCATCACACTGTCAGACACAGAAATTAGTAGCATCCTGCACATCCTTTGAAGTTCAAGGCTATGCTTCCATGGAGTGTATTTTCGTATAGAAATCAGATGGAAGCTATTCAGACTCAGATAGCAATAATGATTTACTTGCAGTAAATCTTACAGTTTTTGGCCACACTTAGGGTATGATTTACTAAATAGTTTTTGGTCAGATGTTCCTTATTAAGATATTACTCCCTCCCCCCAACTATTTTTTAATTAAAGGCTAAAGATCTAATGTGCTTATTTTATCTACACATATGTAAAAAATCAAATCAGTAGACCAGATTATTTGCTCCTTGCATCTTTTAAAATACTATGATTTACAAACTTTGATAGAAGATGGAACTACTTGACTACAGCAGCTGTTTAATCACAGTGGAAAGTATTTTAAAACAGCAACTCCAGTGGTGGTCTGCTGTGAGCAACAAACAGCGCGATAGGCTGGAATTAGAAGCAGCACATTTATAACAGCAAAATGATCAGAAGCACTGCAGCCTAATGTTTTAACCTTCTTTTTGAATACAGTCTCCCATCCATGGCCCTGCAACCTGCATGCTGTGTCCGTAGCTCCCTGCCTGTCCCTGTGCCTCAGTCTCTGCTGGCTCCGTGCGGCGCTGTCTGCATCTTGGGGTGTGTGTTGCACAGTGCACAGCACAAGAGGAAGGCCCAGCTTCTTACGTCTGGTAACAAAAATTCTTACAGCCCAGTCCAAGGTTTGATTCAATTGGCTTTGGGTCAGATCCAGCAGACCAGATTTTCTTTGGATAAGTTTGAAGGTCTTTGACACCCACAGCTGAGGCCAGATTTTTATAGATGCTCAGTGCTTAACATGGTGCTGCTCAGATGTTACTTGCAAAGCCCAGTCGGTAATAGGCAGAGAGAGAAGAGCTTCCAGAGACTGCTCACAGCACCTGGCTTTAGCATCTACTTTTTGTTCTGACTCTTAAGCCTCTTTCTCTTTTAGGGAGAGAAAATACTTGGGTGAATCTGTCCTTGGATGAGGTTCCCTTTGCTCCCAGTTTCAGCTTTTTGAGGGTAGGAAACTGGTGGACCCCATTCACTGTGTAATAGGAGAAAATATGATTTTTAAGAAGATTGTGTGGTCCAGGTTAAACTCCTATTCACATTTCCCTATCCATGCATCATGACTTAGAGACATCTCTACTCAGGTTCTCCTAATGGCTTCTAACATCAGAACAGAATCACCTTTTTTACAATTAATCAACAGACCTTCAATTCTCTTTTTCCATCCTTCTAGATGATCTCTCCTCAAAACTGCTAGAAATGAATCACTGCTGTTGCTGTAGGAATTGGGTTCTTGGCTTTACCCAGGGCCCACCGTGGGACTAGTAGGACTTTATGAAGTATAACTACAGTCTGAGCAATAGGCTGCTTGCTTTATCCTGGTGGATGCTGTTCTTCCATGTGTGATGATATCCTTTGGAGAGAAAGGGACTTTTCAAAATAGCTGCAAAACAGTAATGCGTGTATGTATGTGGATGGGAAGTATTTGTATCGGTGCATCCAAACCCTGAAAGGTGGAGGAAAGAATTAAAGAAAATGAGACTGCTTTGAAAAGAACAAGCCATGAGGTAGATACTTATTTTTCTCTGCTGGAAAAAAATAGAAGCAAGATGGGGAAAATGAGATTATTTCACATGGTTCTTGTTGTTATGCAGATTGCTGTTTTATATCCATACGGTCAGCACATCTGGCTCCCTTGTGGGTTTGCTCTTTGAGTTGGGAGGAAGAATGTGCTGTGAGATTAAGGGCAAAATAAGGCGGAAGGACAGAAGTGGAGAAATAGCTGTGGAGTGAGGACTAGCTGGAATAAGGAGGATTTCCCTCGGAAGCCTGCAAATCTGTCTTCTCTTCTCCCTTTAAGCTCTTCCATCTTGCTGGGGCTCACGGCTGCACATTCATACCTCCTCTCACACTGTGGCCTTCCTAATCACTGCAATCAAGCAGCTAACACCGCCCTTACTTTGGGCTGCAGAGGAAAGGCAGAACCTGAGGGCTGATGTAGATCACAGAGCCAGCCCTCGCTCGTGGTTTCATGCTATGTAGGGCCTCTGTGTGCTCTGGCAGCTCTGGGAAGCTCACTGGGAGCACGGGGCCATGACAGACGGGTGCTGCTGGAGCACATGGAAAGGGGAAATAGAAGCAGATGACTAGGGAAGTCTTGCTGCACCACATACTCCTTTAATCACAGGCTGTGATGAAACTTTGAGTCTCCACACATTTATCATCAATCTGTTGAACCTTCAGGAAAGATGATGTTTGTTAAAGCACCTGCACATTTTGCACAAGCGTGCACACAGGGGAAAGCCCAAAAGCCAAAGCCCTTCAAGTCAGGCCGCTTCCTTATTGAAATGCTTCTTCCAATTTATTCTTTATGCTGTAACATAAAGAAAAACTCAAGAATCCAGAGTGTTTCCTGCTGTGAGGAAACAGAGGTCCTGACTTCAGTGTCAGAAATCAGTATTGAGGCACATTAGATTCATCTGCAGTAGAGAGCTGAGTGTTGTGGTCTGCAGAACGTCTATGCGGGGACTGTAAGTGATGCTCTGCATCACAGTGTGAGAAGAGATCCTCTTCAGTGCAGCTTTCTGGCTCAGGGTTCTTTTGGTGAAGAATTTTCCCATGCAGTCCCCATTTACTGCTCAAAGCTGTATCAGAGTGGCTGAAATGACTGATGCTTTTTGGCAGTGTCCTTTCAGCTCCCCACACACCACATGGCAGAGACAATGCACCAAGAAGGTCATGTGTAAGTTCAATCCTTCTAAGATGTTAGCACCACTGTCACCCTCTCCACAACCTGTTCTCAAGTGAAGAAAACTACTATTTAATGCTATTTTAAGCTGCATTTTTGTTGGTTTCCAACTCCTTCCCGCTTCAAAGCTGAATGATATATGATCTTTTCTGAATACTTTTAGACACGGGAACACAGGGCTGTCTTTTAAATGCTTATGTGGATACAGACAGAGAAATCATATGATCTGTGACAGCCATATAACCAGCATCTGAGAGCTGATCCATGCAGCGTGCCTGTGGTCAAGCTCTCCCTGTGATTCCCTGCAGCAGTCCTGCCCAGCACTCCATGTGCTGCATGGCTTGGATGCTCTCCTGCAAGGCACAGAGCTAGGAGGAGCTGTGTGGTTTGGACATTTGAAGCTTGTCACTATGCTTGTTCCTCTCCTTACTGAACAGGAGAGAATTGCACTCTTGCATGCCGGTCCCTTCTGGAGTGCAATTTGGCACACAGCTTTTTGTTTTGCTGTGTGGTTTCAAGGTGAACCTGTTAATTCAGTATGACCCTTTTAAGAAGTCCAAACATTACATTCTACAAGAGGGAAACAAAGCACTTAGTGGTATGAATCATGTGCTGAGATGGAGCAGAGGTGGTATTTGTGTTGCCCTGAACAGTTCAATTGCGGTGCGCAGTCTGTCGTAGGGGAGGTTTGGATCACTATAAGTAATTGCCTTTTTTATGTGATTTTTTTTAATTATTATTATTTTGTGGCTGGCCTGGGAGCCTTGTGACTCAATTCACATGGCCCAATTGTTTTAGAGCTATTGTGTTGGTTTAATCTAATACAGTACTGCTGCATGGATTGCTTTCCCTTTCTATCAGGCTAGGACTCTGGTCCTGAAGTTTTGCCATCACAGCTCCTGCTCCACACCCTTTGTCTGAGGCATCTGCTGACAAAAGTCCTGGTGCAGGATGCAAGAACCTGCTCTCCCAGGTTGCAGTGTCTGTCCTCCAAGGATTGTTTTCTTTTATTTAATCTTTACAGGCTGAAATTGTACTCCTGTGACATACAGCAGGAGATTGGAGTGCTGGGGAGCTTGAGTTTGGCATCTGATTTTGGCTTGAGATTATAGAATGTTGCTTAGAGAATTTTCTTTTTGACCTGTCTGATAAAAAAAAAAAAAGTCAATTTTCTTCTTCACTTGCCTAGCACACAAAGGACAGTCTTGCCTTTCTGATGGCTTGCTTCTTATTTAGTGGGTGTAACCAATGCTGAGTGCATCCTATTCTGACAAAGTTTCTGCTGCGCTCTTGAATCCAGCCCAGAGCTGGGACATTCAGCAGGAGGGGCAGGAGTCATGGGAATTGGAATTCTGCATGTGTTCTGCTCACAGATTGCAGCCAAATCCTGCAGAGTACCCATAACAGGTATCTGTATTGGATGGGGAGATCCTCAAGAGGTTAAAAATCTTGAGGTTTTACACCGCACGTTTCAAGGCCTTTTCTCTAGTTGTTATCCTGCACTGAATTCTTGCTGGGGGAAGTTACTAAAAATGTAATTGCTAGGAAGCTATTGAAATGTTATATCAAGAACTCTTGGCATCCTGAATTTTTAAATACTGTTTATGCCTAGGAATATCTTGGAGGCTCTGATGGGCTGGTTGGAGTCGTGGCACCATGAGCTCTTTGCACTCAGTGCCAACTTCTGAGATAAAATAAGCAAGTGCTGGATTTCTTTGTGTTAAGGTGGAGCACAACGGAAGGAGAAATAATCTCAGGAAAAATAGGTAAACCTGAGATGCCATCCATGTTCAGCAGAGCCAGCAGTGTTAGTGGTGTGCTTTGAAGGAACGTGTAAGTGCTGCTCAGGTGGAGCTGATGGTATTATAGTGGGCTGGGGGCTCATTTTCTGCACGTCTGCAACCCCTAAACCTGTGCATTGTTTGATGACATCTATGTGGCTCACTCCATTAGAATACATTTGTGCTGTTTATATGTAAAACAATTTGGTAAGAGGTCCTCTGCTTACAACACTTCCCTTTGCTAACCACAACTTTGCTGCATTTTAGCACTCAGAAACAATTTTAGTCTAGGAAGAGCGGTCCCATATTTTCAGTGGGTCCGTATATTGTTGCAGTGAGACAGGAAGAGAAACTTTTATAATTCATAAGTAGTGAAAGCTTTCTTTACTTCTGGGATAAATATTCCAACCCGTTAGGTATACTTTGTATGTAACATTTACATCTTGCTGAGTGATTAGTTTAAACAGCTATTTTTATCCTGCATTTCAGCCCACAACTCTCTAATGTTAATTAGTATTAGGAAGGAAGTATGTTTTCTTCACATGCCATAGCAAATGTGCTTTATATAATGATTACAGAACTTGTTTGATCTTTTGTTTTTACTGAACACAGTCTACAGCACTGACGGCAAACTGTTTGGTTTTAGTTTTCTTCTGCCCTGGGCTGTTTTCCACTGTGTGAAATTGCTTAACTTTATTTTTTTTAGATATATTTTCACAATCACTGAAACTGTTGGAGTGAGATTGAATTTCACTGTAAAGTTGAAGTTGCTGTCTATCAGTGAGCAGTCAGATAACTCCTGCCTCTGCCCATTTTATCCACGTTGGAGGGTTAAAACTGATGACACCAGAAGCTTGGTGAGAGGTTCAGAGGTTAATCCCAAGCTGCTCAGATGTGGTGTAGGACACTAAGAGTGCACTGGGGGTGGGAATGCAAAAATGCACAAGGCTCTATTGAGGATTCCTTGGCAAATATTTAGAAGGTTATGTACGTCATCACCAAACTGGGCAACCAGGAGGGCTCCTACTGTTAATTCTCACTCCATCTTTGTGACTGTAAATAATAACGGAGGCAGTTTTTGCTGGTACAGTATGCTTCCAGAAATAGTCTTAATTAGATCTTAGAAGTCGTTTTCTGGCACTACTACAGGCAGAGCAGAGCTGCTGACTCAGAGCCCCTAGCTCTGAGGAGGAGAAAGGTATGAACCTGAACACAGATTCTTCATTTCCTTCCTGTAGTACCTGAAATTTGCAATCTAACGTGATGAATACTGTGCCCTATACCTTTTTTTAAAGACTATCTCCCCAAAATTTCTGAGGACTGCAAAAAAACCCATAGACCTCTATCACTAAAATCATCATGCTAGAGCTATATTAACAAAATCAACTTGAGATTTCTCTCAATTCAAGTTGAGTAGATGAGGTGTGTTATTGCAGTTGCTTCTTTGTTGTGAACCTGTTCGTACTTCAAAGGTGTCGACAATGCTAGTTTTGTTTTTCTTAAAGCCAAGGAAAGTGGCATATATGCTGTAAACAGCTACACTCGTGGATCAAAGGCCCGAGCCAGCATGCAGGCTGTGCTAGGTGGGGTGGGATGGAGGTGTCAGGGACCATCTGTGATATCCTGGGAACAGAGCTTCAGCTGCACTGCAGTTCTGCTCTGCACTGATGGACAGAGCTGACTTCTGCAAAATGTATGGGTGTTTTGCACCATCAGTGGCTACAGATGCAAATTCCTGGTGCTCATTCAAGTAATCAAAGTCCCACTGGCATCCAGAATTTCTGTTTGAGGCACACCAAGGCTTAATAACCATAGGGCAGCCTCCTTGTCTGTAGGGGGGGGGTCTGGTTCTGCGTTAGTTATGTGTTCAGATTCCCAAAGGAAAAGTTACAATAGTGAAATAATTATTTATGACAGGGCAGAAAGCAAGTGGAGCTCAGAAACAGAAGGGAAAGAGGCAGGGAGGTCCATCCGGAGCACATGTCCCCCTACCCCTGCTCTGCCACGTGTCTGATCTCAGGGGATGCTGTTTCTGGGGTCAGATGTGTCCTTTCAGAAGGATTAGGGATCTCAGCTGCCTGGGCCCATTTGTTCCTGGCTGGTGCTCAGTGTTATATTTGCCATCCCAGCAGAGGCAGCTGCTTGAACATGGCTGGTCTTGTGAGCTTGCGCAGCCCGTGCTTCACAGGGAGAGTTTCATCACCGTGCTACATCCCTCAGTTCAGCTTTTAGTAAAAGGGAGCCTGAGAGAGCTTTGTGGAGAGAGCAAAGCAAACAGTGCGCCTCGGCACAATGGGAGCTCTGGGAGCAGGTGAGTGGCACCAGCAGAAAGCGTCCTCCAAAGGCTGCTGTAGCTGCCGAGCTCTAAGTCATCAATAATGCAGAATGAATTCTTGCTGCCTTCAGAGCAGAGAAAATAACACCAGGCTGGGATCCGTGAGCAGCAGGGGACGCAGCACCCTTGAGACTGCCGCTCTGGAAGTCCAGAAGGGGGGAGCTTTGGAGAATTGAGTTTCTCCCTCCTGTACGCCTGATTTCTTCGCCTGCCCACTAGAAAATTGAGAAGTCAATTGGTCTTTTATTGTTAGGGATGAAATGGCCTTTTTTTTTTTTTTCTCAATTAATTTTTTATTGAATTTCGGGAAAGGTAGATTTACAACAGCCACTGGAAGGGAGAAGAGAGAGAAATAAGTATCAGCTATTGGGGCAGTGGGGCTGGGTAAGCTCCCAAGGCTGTGGGCAGGACAGTGTCTGTGGTTTTGGGGCGCACATTCCTGAGCATAGCAATGGGAGTGAATTGATGTTCATGCCCCTAACGAGGCTGGGCTGTGGTCATTTCTGTCTTCAGAGGAAAATATCCCATTCTGTGTGCTTACACTCTCAGCCTTGCAGGCTATTTTGCACAGTATGTAGAACTTTACTGCTGTGCCTTTACCCCTCTGTTATAAAAATACAGCTACATAAGTGTTCCCCCCACCCTTTTGTCCGCAACTATTTTAGGTGGAGATTGCATGACAGCAAAGGCCACCCCTGGCACGCAGGTGACACTTCTGATGTGAAGAATGGCTGGTGATGCTAGCAGCCATTGCTGCAGCCCTCACATGAAAAGAAGTGTAGGAGTCATTGTACTGAGTATATAAAGTAGTGACACTGAGAATCCAATTCATCAGTAAGCTCAGATGTTTATGAACGCAGTTTTATAACAGATGTCTGCAGGAGTTGGTATTGGTGCACAATCACAGCTACCATCTACCTGCAGCTATTTTCTGCAGCAAGAAAATCTTCTCGTGGTGCTGTGCAAAATAAAAAAAAAAAAGAAAAGAAAGGAAGCTGAGGTCACCTTGCATAGAAAACTGTAGAATCTGAGTAATAACCATCTCAACTGATTCTAATAAATGTAATCCTGGCTGTTATGAGCTGTGCCATCTGTAACATTATGCAATGTATCTCTTACGTACAGGAGATGTGTCTACGTGGCAGTGACAGTGCCTGACAGCTCTGCTCTGTGTGGTGGCAGCCATCTCCTGCAACTTCTCAGTAGGACTTTTATTTATTTTTCAGATATAAATGAGTTTCTTCAGGTCTAACATTGCCTATGTCATAAGTTCTGATACCTTTATTTAATTTTCATTTTAGTCTGTTTTTTAAATGAGCACAAGTGAGATGATAACCTTGCCTAGCTAAAGCCCTTAGCTTATAAGGAGTGGCAGATATTTCTGAGGTGATCATCTGATACAGCAATTTGACATGGTGGAAAGTCTGGTTCCTACTTTAACAAACTGGAATTGGAAAATGCTTCTCACTTATTGCATATCCCTATGTGGCAAAGCAAAGATGACTATGATTATGTACCAAAAATTGGAGGCATGTGTCAGGGCAGGTTACAAGCTCCTAAAAGTCTTTAATATTCCATTAAAAAAAAAAAAAAAGAGAGAGAAAATGGATTCACCTTAGCTTAGATGATGGATTCAGTTTGAGCTGTCATTCTGTCCTGTGTTGGCAGCCTGTGATTAGAAAAAAATTATTCCATGCTTAACATTTAACTGAATTCTGTAACGATGTGGGCAGATTAGCAAGAAGCACTGATCATGTTACTGCAGATGATATGTTTTTGCACATCTTTGTACTCGAGGACATTTTGCCAGCTTACATCCCTGCTGTTTCATGTGTTACATTTGGCTTGCTGAGAGCTGGGAAGGAAAGGGAGGCTGAAGATTACATGGCCTCCAGCATTTTGTTTGTGAAAACATCCTTCCAGCAATCAGTGCCCACATGGGACTGAAGCAGATTTTCCCCTGGAGATGAAAGTAAAGCAAAGTTGCCAAATGCACAATCTTCCCCTTCCTGCATTCTGCTGCTCCCGAAGCAGGGAAGTGGGCGGTGGGATAAACTCGAGCCACTGAAAGCCCTGACAACAGCCTTCCTTTCACTGCACCGAATGTGAATTGAGAGAGGTCCAAACGTGGAGTGAAAACCTGAGGTTCCCCTACAGGCAAACCCTTTCTTCTGTACTTTGCTTTTTGAATGGAGCCTGAGTCAGGATTTCATACTCCCTGCTGAAAACATAGAAGCCAAGTAAAACTCTGATCTCCTAACACAGGTTTAAGTGACCTTGCTCAGAGCCAGAAGGTCATTAGAAGTCACTTCTGATCTGCTTTTCAGCTCTCCTGCCTGGTTGGGAGGACGCGGGTCCTACAGCCTTCAGTTGCTGTCACTGGCTGGGGCTCCTCTGCAGGGGCTGCCTGCAGGTAGCTCCAAACCAGGGCTTTCAGAGCCCTCCTTACACACATCTCAGCAGTCTCAGGGTGGCTGCTGCTGATCTGTATTACACTTACAGCAGGGGGAACTTCTCCTTGATGCATTAACTAATCTCCAGCTTTTGTTGATCCCCCTTGGAAGGCAAGCATTGCTTCCTACATGCAGTGCAAAGTGCTTGGAACACAGGCGGTGTTGCCTGCGTGCAGTGAGCTCTCTATCAGCGTAGCTGTTTGTTCTGCCTGCTCTGCTAAGCATGGCTGCTGGCTTTGGGGCGGCTGGGCTCTCTGGGGTTGTGGTGCTCCTAGGCTAGCAGCTGGGGCTGGCAGGCAGCAGCCTTGTGTTTTGTGGGCAGCAGCCTTGGTAAGGCTTTCAGAGGAGGTGGGAAAGTTATTCAGGAAATGTCGTTCTGCCCAGCGTGTGAAACTGAGTGAAAATAATGCGTCTGCTCAAGAAATGTAAGGACTGCTTTGAGATGTTGCATGAAGTTCCAGAATTGCTGCTTCTGTTATCCATTGAATCGAGGTGCTTGCGTCCCTCTGAGGGTTCCTGCATTCTGCATTCATGGCCGTCCCCCCATCCCAAACACAAAGCTCTTCAGACAGAGAAATGCACGTTTTGATCTTTTGTAAATGGAGGGAAAAAAAGATGTATCAAGCTAAACTGCTAAATGTCCGTGCACTGAAAGAGATTTCCCTATAAATAGAGTGAAACCCCAAAGGAATTCATGACACAATATTGGGTCCTTTTGTTCATTCTGTTAAAAAGGGAGCCTGCCTTATAGCTGCTTTCCTTCTGAGCAGATTTTAACTGTACATAAAACACGGCATCTGAGATGTGGAATTTATCTCAGTCTATCAGCTGTACTGCTGTGTACGAGCTGCTGCTTTGTAATCCACTTGTGACAACTGTATGATGTGTTATCGTGCGTACGGATACAAATATCTGGGTGGATTTCCCTCATTCAGCTGAGGAAGTCACACTGCTATAGGCCTTCATTTAATCAAAAATATATAGCTGTTAGAGGAGGAAAATGAACTTTATTCCAGCCCTCTGTCTGTTAATGCCTGCTCCTCTTTGACCAGCTGCAGAATAGGGACTACATGGCACTCATAAGCTGCATTATTCAAATGCTATTTTTATTCCAAAACAAGATATTAAAAGTAAGAAAACAAAAGAATAACTTTTTTTGTCCTGTAGTGCCAGAGAATTTATGGATGTATAAATGAAAAGAGCAGCTAAACTTTAGAATGACAGCTTTTATTTAAAAAGCAGAAAGGCTTTAAAATTCTCATACCACTGTGCAGTGTTTTCAGCCACGTGAACAGGAAAGCAGAGCTCAGTGTTATTGAGGTTCGTTTCGAAGGGCAGCCAGGAGCTGCTGTTTAAGCAGTGCTGTGTGTGCAGGGCTCTCTCAGGGCACAGCACCGTACGTGGCAATGAAGCTCGAGGAGCAGCACACCCTGGGCTGCCCAGCCTTGAAACGTGGGGACATGGGAGGTGGTGGTGGTATCGATGCCATTCCTCTTGCTAAGGGCCCAGCCTCCACAGCTCACTATTATGTTCCTGAAACGCTCTGGATGGTGGCAGAGAGGGTTTGCCTTTGGGTTGGGGTGAGCAGTGAGTGAGGCTGAAGATCCCATGCGAGGCTGTGCTGGCCATGGCTGAGTTTTGGGGCGTGGGGCTGGGTGAGCACAGGCTGAGGGACAGTTCTTCCAGTGTGGGGAGTGCTTGAGCCCCTTAAATTCAGATAAGGCTAGAGGAGCCCTGTCAGAGCTACAGGGCATGCTGAAGTGGCATACAGAGATGCTCGCTAGCAAACAGAGCAGGCAAAACCTCCAAGCTTTACTGGGGAATTCACATGGAAGTGCGACCTCACCCTCTTCTAGGTTGTCTCTTCTTGCACTTACAGTCTGTCTTTTAGCTTCTCCATAGCCCTGGCTAGTAGGGGAGCTCCATTTCAGCAAACGAGCAACTGTCTTGGGTTTGGTTGTTCTGCATGGAGATGTGGTGAATTCCACTTCTTTTTTTGCCGAGAGACAGGGGTGGTGGTGCCCTGCCTGCAGGGGCAGTGCTGCAGTGACAGTGGGGCCCTGCAGCTGGGGCTCCTTGCTGGGGCTAAGGCATAGCCGAGCCTCGGGCTCCCCAAATTGAGAGATGTTACCTGCAGTGCCTGTGCCTCTGTAGCTCAGCAGAAAGTGTGCTCCAGACCTAACTGATCCATGTCACATCCCAGCGCCCGCTGTTGGGAACAGCCCGAGCGCACTGCTCCCCTCCCACGTGCTTCAGGCGCGCGATTCACGTCCTGCAGATACGTGGGAAGGCAAGCGAGGTGCCTTTCATCTTGTGTTTGTAACACAGAAAACCTTCAATATTGAGAACAGATAGGTTGGAAGGTAGGTTCACATCTCTCAGCAAGAGAGCTGTAACTTAAATCTAATACACCTGATCAAGGCTTTCTCTCTGCCTTGTAGGTATTTTAATACAAATGTGTCTTTCATTTGACTGATTGAAGGTCTCCAACCTGCAATAAATGAAACATCTGATCCCCTTGAATCCAAATCACTTTTTCTTTGATTTTCTTTTACTTCTATTTCTTCTTCCTTTGTTCTACGGCTAGAGTCGAATTTCCCTTTAGAAATTGAAAGAATGTGTGTGGGTTTTTCTGCTCTTCTTACAGTGAGCCTGTGCAAAGGTCGAGTGGCTAGTTGACTAGCATATTAAGACAGAATTCATTTCACAGACAGTCTGTAGTGATGTGCTTTACATATCATTATCACGCTGAATTGAGGGAAACTGATTATACAAATTAGTTACTGTACATTATTCTCCAAAGCCTTTTATTTGCATAACCAATAGATTTTATGCAAAGAATATCCTGAAAAATGATACACGATCGTGTATAGTTGAGAGAAAGTTGTTATTATCTAGGTAGGGAAGTGGGCAGGCGTTATTCACTATTTAAGTTTAGACTGTTGTGTATCATAACGTCCAGTGCATCAATTAGTTTATACCAGACATAACCTTCGAAATACATTTCCTCTAAACACAACCGTGCCTGCAGTCCCGGGCTGCTGATTCCAATGCTCTCCATAATTTTGTCTTTGTGTGAATCAATCAGCTTAAATACAGAGCGACAGCCTGGTGCAGCCCTGACCTCCGCCGGGGTTATTTTTGACTCAGGTAGTCGTGTCTCTTTCCAGATGTCAGTGACACAATCTGTGCGCTCAGCAGTTTTTTGCAGAGATTTTTGCAAGGGAGGAGGACTTTCAGGAGGAAAGGGGGGCTGGATATACTGAGCCCAGAACCATGGAAAGCATTGCTTTTAATCTCTAACTGTAACCATGTCTGTAGCAAAGTGTTAACTCCGCTGCACATGAACACACTTCATCTGCGCAAAGATATTGCGCGGCGTATTAAAATGTATGTCATGCTGGAGAACAAAGAGCACGTGACATTATGGACTGAATTCATAGTTACAATAAAAGGAGCAATGAAAATTCAATAAGAAGACTGGAACCAGCAGCGTCTTTGTACTTTTTATCTCTGCTAAGGTTCCAGGGGAGCTGGGAGTGATTAGGGGCCCATCCTGCCCAGCAGCAGCGGGAGCACAGCACGGGGCAGGATGGGACCCGCACAGGGGGAGCGGGAAAGTTCGCTTTGCCCCTATAAAACTTTCTGGGGACTGGGACCGTGCAGAAGCATCCCGCTGGCAGGGGAGATGGAGCACCGCTGTGTGCAGTGCAGCAAACCAGGCGGCATGGGTCGTAGGGCTCCGGTGCACAAGTGCTAAAAATACACCCTTAGAACTCTGCTGCAGCCCTGCTCCCCACTTCATTTCCCTTACGTTTTCTGTGCTTGCAGTAAACACATCTTTGATGCTAAAACTGAAAGTGTTTTATGTGCTATGATTTTTCTGACTGAGACTCTCGCCTTCCATTGTGTCCTGGGGAATAGGGTTGTGTTAAAAACATGATGCTGTGCTTGACAAGGAGCTTGGATGCATGTCTGATGCACGTCAGAAGGGATTGGTGCTCAGTGAAAGCCTACGTTTATTTTATTAATCACAGACTTCCAGTTTTGAAGAATAATTGTACGGAGCATTCCTTGTTGCAGAAGATATTTCTCCACACTTAAATTGGAAGGAATGTTTTGATTTCAATATAACCTGTTTTAAGCGCATTCTTTACGCACCTATAAACTTTAATGGCCGTAGACGCCGATATTATTTTGGGAGTTTGTGAGATTATTTGTCTAACAGGGTTTCATGGGAGCTACATTTTTATTCCCTTTAAACTCTCTAAATAACGATATAACTTTCAGCCTTTTGCGTTTGGATTAGTTTCAAGTTGGAGTAAAAGCCAGCAATTGTGAGGTAGCGTGGATTTGACATTTTCTCATGTACCCTGCATATTATTTTCAGTCAGATTAGCATCAGCAGGACTGACTTAGATCGGTTGTCTTTGCTTATGCATGCCTGATGTTTCTCAGATTTTTTTTCTTCTTTTTTTTGGTAATATTTAGTTTCCCTGTCCAAGCATATGAGATCAGCTCTAGCGGGGTGTTTGTGTCACAGAACCTGCCAGGTACAGCGTAGGTGGAGGATAAAATGAAAGCAAAGAAGGGAATGTAGAAAGTTAGAGGCATTGGAATGGGTACAAAGGAGAACTCCTGCTCTTTGAAATGACAGCTCCGAAAGGAGCAGCGTGGCTTTGTGTGGGCAGAGCTGCCGCTTGCAGTCAAGATCCAAATGAGTTAAGCATCTTAGTGCGTGGATTATTGTTGTCCTCAGCTAGGGGCAAACCCTGCCTTTAGCTACAAGTGCTCCCATTTAAAATCAGGGAAAGCTGGAGGTGTGAGGGAGCAAGTTTGGGGCTTTAGCTCCTGCCTGGTGCAACTGTGAGCTGAGATGCAGCTGGAGGAGTTGAGCTTGTCACCCCTGTGACAAGGATACCCACATCAGTAACCATAACAGTATTAGCTCTCGCAAAATATTTAAAGAATCTGGCCTTTGGCTAGTAATATTTTTCAGATGTCGCCTTGCTTTTAAGAAAAATTACATTTTTACCCTGGATAGTGAATTTATTTTGAAAGGAAGCAAATGGCAGAAATGCTGCTCTCTTCTTCACCTGAACAAAACCTCTTTGAAGTTCAAAGTGCTCAGGTAGGTAGCTCTAAGCTCTCCTCCTGCTGCACAGTGGGCTGCCCAGCTTTTGTACAAAATCCCTGTGATGGTCTCGGAGCGGGGCTGGCAACCTCAGCTCAAGTACTGCTGCTTTATTTCCCTGTGACTTTGGTTCTGGCTTAAGCTCTCAAAAGACCACAGAAAGCAGCTGAGCAGAGCAGGAAGGCAGATGAAAGATGGGAATGGTAATTAAAAAAAAAAAAAAAAAGCAACAGAAAACTGTGTTGCAGCTGATGAGTTCTATATCTGCCCAAAAGGCTCCCGGCAGTGCAGCTGCATGCCATCCTCTCCTCTGCTCTGAAAGTAATGCCTCCTATTTTATTTGTTGGCCCACAGTGTTAGAGCTGGGTATTGGGTAAGGCAGTAGAGGCTGAGCAATTGAGAGGTTAAGCAGAGGTTGGGGCAGCATTTTCTTGTTGCAATCTCTTCTAGTGCTGCCCATCAAATTAACAAATTCAATATTGCTTTTGTTTGTGTGTGAACATCACGCTTTCACTAGGCAATGGATTGTTTCTGTGCCTTGCTGCAAAGACTTCTCGTTTACAGAGCAAGGATCCTGTCCTTGTCTTATCTTTATGCAGGGTGCAGAGCAGTGGCCGACCCACAAAACAAAAGCTGAAAGGTTTCGTATGAAATCCTTGGCTGCAGAAGTTGCTCACCTTCTCATTTTGCAGGCTGGCTGGCCTCCTCACACCTAATTCCACCAGGTTATTGCAGCTCCAAGGAGTTTCACCAATTTCACAGGGTCTGCAGTAGGTTGCACAGCGGATGCGATTTCAAAGCAAAATGAAAGCACTTGTGAGTCTGGTTTACTTCACGTAGCAATGGGCTAAGCCTGAAAAGCGGCCCCTGGCCCCCAGCTGAGCAGGTGGCAGCTTCCAAATGAAAGGTACAGAATTGCTGGGACACTGGTTTGATTGCTTGCTGTGATCAGGCCTGCAGACAACACTGTTTGGGTGCCGTGGTCCTCTGGGACCCTTGGGAAATCCCACCTCATACAGGAGAGTTGGGATCCATCTGGCAAAATCCAGCTTCTGCCAAATGGAGCAGGGATTCCTAAGCTACTTCCCAACTCCTTGTGTTGATAAAGAGATGTTTTTGTAAAATACGGGCAAGATACAGCATTAGTGGAATGTAATCATCTGCAGCCATGTGGTGCTCAGCCCAGAGCCTTGCAGGAGCCCATCCTCACACCCTGCATGGAACAGGGTGCTGGGTGAGCAGGGAGGGGCTGCAGAAGAACCACATTCAAAAGTTTATTCTCCCAGTCTGAAGGACTTAGATAATTTTAATTAAAAAAGCCCAAACAAATAAACAAAAGTTATAGTTTCCTCTGAAGTAAGGCTAAAAAAAAAAAAAGTGATATCTTTTGAATTTTGCTTTTGACCTTTTCCATTGTATATTTATTTTCCTCACTGTAAATAAACAGTTTGGGCAGTCCAGAAGGGAAGCAAATTCGCATCTCTTCATTCGGTGGCTATATCGAAGGGTGATATCTCATCACAAATCTGCAGACCCACTAAAGGAAATTTAATTCATGCTTTTCAAGTGTGCCATTTGTATGAAAATAACATTTTTCATCAAATCAACCGACCTGCAATATTCTGACGTTTTCCAAATAGCTCTTCTGCCTCCTTCTGTCACAGGCAGAAGACACGACAGCTGAGGCTCACTCCTGCCTGCTCCTCTCCAAGTGTCAGTGCGTGCTCAGCACAGCCCTGGCAGTTGGTGGGTGCACAGTGCATTGCACTGGGGCAGTGCATGTGGGGAATGGGCTGCAGGAAGTGGGGAGCATGGCGTGCCCCAGCCATGCCTGCTGCAATGTGTGGTGCTGGTGGACGCGCCATGAACAGAGATATCACAGAGCAGCAGCTTTGGAAGCTGCACAGTTTAAGTAAAGGCTTGTGTGGCTTTGCTTCATGTTCATGAGGGCGATCCTTGCACATTTCCACACCCTGCATCCCTACCTGCTCCTTGATTCTGGCTCTTTGACATTAATAAACAGTCCTGGAGGACTGAAGTGGCTTTTCACAAAAATCCTCAATTTCTGTGCCTAGTCTCAGCCCGTCAGCTGGCTGCAGTCAGACCACAGCTTTGGATGGTGGTTGTGTTGAGGAGTGCTCCTCACAGAGAGCTGCAGCTCCCAGCTGAGGGCAGCGCTGCCTTTGTTCTGCGAGCTGCTCCTGTGCCACAGGTTCTAATGAGAGTGGGGGAACGCAGCAATTCCACCCCACACAGAATGTTTAGATTGTGACTGGGCCTGAAGTGTGCCGGAGGTCCGTAAATACTTGCAGTGCTTTGCTGTAATTGCAGTTCAGCACAGAGCTGCACTCGGACTCTTTGTGCTTGTGCTCAGCTTATTGGGAAAGCACAGGAGATACAAAAACCCAAACTTGAAAGATGTGGTAGTGCAGGTAAACTGCCAAATGTTCTGTGATTTTTCTCAATAGCTTTAGAACATAAGGCCAGTATTTCATCAAAGATATTATTTTTTTTCTCCAAGAAGGACTTCATCAACAAAGTATAAATTATAAATCATCTGTTTTACGTGGGAAATGGGAGCTGTGAAGTGGATCGCACCAGAGCAGATGAAGGCCGGGTGTCTGTGTATTTTTCTGAGCCTGTACTCGGTCTGTGGAGTCGTTTCTACAGATTCCATCCTTAAATTCCTTTGCACGGGGACGAGGAGCTGCCGCAGACTGAATGCAGTGACAGGCGAGCGCTGCCGGCAGCGGGGCGATGCCAAACCCGGCGGCGCTGTGCACGGCCCGCGGGCCGGCTGACAGCTGCGGTGTGCGCAGTGCCTGCCGGCAGCCGCTCGGGTTGCTTGGCATCAGAGTTCGTGGAATAACCGCGGCATCGCACAGAGCAAGGCACAGAATGCTCAGATGTTTCTGTTCAGGTGGCCGAAGCAGAAGTGTTCAGGGCGGCTCGGCCGCGTTATGGTACCGGTTAGGGAATGGGAAGGAGGCACCATATCGGGATGTTTTCTGACCGCTAGCCTGCTCCGTTCTCATTGTTAATGAGCGCTGTTTTATTGCATTTACAAACTGCAAATTGAGCTTAGATTCCTCATTCTTTGGGTTTCAGTAGCACCTTCGCTGCAAGGTAATGGCATATAAAAATCACCTGGCGGTTGAAGGGAATGGTTTCCTGACTTCACTCGCAGCTGCTTCCCAGGATGAAGCAGCTGCACTTGCGGGGCAGGGAGAAAGCACAGCACTGTTACACAGGCAGAGATGAAAGCAAAGGCAGCAAAGAAGAGATCTTTAGCCAAGCACATAACTGAGGTGGGCTCCTTGTGCTCCGATTAAACCGGCTGCAAAGCAGGAATTTCCGTTATTGTTCCTGCACAGGCGTTGGGCGCTTTTATCAGCTGCATGTGTTAATAGCTTGTTAATGATTGATGCTGAGGTCTTTTATGACACTGAATAAAAGTGAGAAATAAGTGCGGGGTTTCAGGAGTGACTGTTGTAGTGACGCTCTTTCAGTAGCACACTTTGCAGAATTTCAGCCGTGCTTTAAACATTTATGCCTGTCAGGATTAGATAGGTTATACTGCAGCCCCAGCTAACAAACTGCCCTGTGCTGCTCCTTCATTCCCACACCGAGCAGGAGAAACACTTTCTTTTGAGAAGCCTCAAAAGAAAAGCTCAACTTCAGAGCTGATGCACCTCTGCAGGAGTGCATAAATGAGGGTGTAATGTATAGATGGCTGTCACGTGGAGCAAATGAACGCCAGACTGGCAGAACACTGTGAGGAGAGCCTCGTTAACACTGCTCAGGTATTTCAATTAATCATTGCTTACACCTCTCACTTCACCTGGGTCAACAAAACAGTTCAGTGGGCACTTGAGCTCCAGCCCAGGCAGTGCAGCACGGTGTGTTCCCACTGAGCTGAGAGTGGGTGGCTCTGTGTGTCACTTACCTGCCCACCTCCAGTGTAGGCACAGCCCTTTGCCGAGCAAACAAAGAACCAGGGCAACTGTGGGAGCACTGGCTCCTTAGCATCTCTTCAGGAAAGCACAGGGAACGTGTGGGTGTCTGTAAGATTTAATATCCATTTATTTTTCCCTGTTTGCATTATTCCTTTTTACCATTGCTGCTTGCCTGTCGTAAATCCAATTAGTGAGCTCCGTACATTGCAATAAACTGCTCTTCAGGAAGAAAATTTGCTTTGTGTGCAAAGCCTACTTCCTACAACATTATTGTAATGTTGTGGCTTTTCTCTGCCTCGTAGAGCATTTAAATAAAAGAAAAATAAGCTCCAGCGCTGCCGTTACGGCGCTGCTCGCTCTTCCTGGGAAATGCTTTCCACATCTTCAAACAGTTTTGAAGCAGCAAAAATTCCTTGTAAGAGTGAAACAAAGATACATAATAAAAGCATAATATAATTAATAATAATGGAAACCAAAAAGAGAAGCATAATTCTAGCCCAGAATACACAGAAGCCTAATTGCTGGTGCAGCTGTATAGGATGGGAGAGATCCGAGCTGATGTCGATGGCTTAAACCCGGATTTGTCACGCTTTGAGCAATTGTTCCAACTGCTGTGACAATGATGTGCTTTCTGGGTCTGAGAAAAGAAATTCAGCTGAACACCTCACAAAACTCTCCTGCAAAAGGCACAGCCAGAACTGCTATGTTCCTGTGAAAGTTTGACTTCCTGCATTGAGGTATTTTCTGAGCAATCTTATGGGTTGTTCCATTCCTTTCAGCTACCCAAGTGAACTCTGACCCTAACACGCTGCGGGCTGCAGTGTGGGTCTGGGCTTCCCAGCCTCTTAGCTCTCCACGGTCTGAATTTTACAGAACTAAAATAGCATCAGAGGGCACTGCAAATCTTCCTGTTTAACTGTGGGGACGGAGCAGCCCTGGATTTAGCTGCCTTCCTGGACTTGGGGTAATTGCTTCTATAGGACTGTGGTAATGAGTAATGCTAGGACTCGGTAGCCCTGCCGTCTATGTAAATGACACTGGCGAGTTGTCTCTGCCTCCATGTCCCTTAGTCTCATTATTTATTCATGCTTTTTTTTCCTCAGAAATAACAAATTAAACCTTGTGAGACCTGAAGGTTCAAAGAGTTGTTCATTAGTCCGTACTGAGTCCAGTTCTGCAGAGATCAGAGCAGGCAGCACCACTACATTTAACTGTTTCAGCATCTCCCGGACCTGCAGCCAGTGCAGGCAGTGCTACCAGTTTCCTCGAGGGTCATACAAAGGCTCATTGTGATATAAAGAAACTTTTTTTTTTTTTTTTTTTTTTTGTATCTATTCACTGTAAGCAGCTCACTCTGGTTCCAGAGACATCAGTGGTTTTTTAGGTATTCCTTTACGCAGAACAAAACCTGCTGAACCCGCGATGGGTTTTTTGCCCACACCCACTGCCCACATGTGCTCTCTGGGTTGGCCATTAGCAAAGTAAGAAATAGTGGCTTTGGATATATTGTAGTCGTGAAATGGCAGCTCTTACTGTAATGCAGCTTCAGAGGATGATAACTCCTTTTGTCAAAGCAGATTTCTGTAGCACCCGGTAACAAATGATGACTCCATAATAGGAACCACTGTAGGACAAATACAAGAGGGGGAAGTGGCTGGGAACTTGCTGTTTGATTTTATGCCTGTATTCCTTTTGCACTTTACAAAAATGTCTTAGCAGCAGTGATGCTGCAGAGATGCTCGTGGAGCAGTGGCAGGTGGCATTGCCATGTGCTGGGTAGACCCCATCCACAGGTGTTGATGCATTCCTGCAGGGTTCCCTGCATGCAGCTCATTCTGCAGTTAATGGAAAAGGTAGATGGCCGTTTGGGGGACCTGCAGATGCAAGTAATCAGTGCAGTGGGGCCATGGACCTGGTGAGAACTGCAGGCTCCTACATTGCCCCAGCACCATTGACGTTCTCACATCTAGTTTGATCTGCCAACGTTAGTAACATGTTTCACCTGGTAATATGTGTGCATACAAATTTATGTTGCTTACCATCAATAGAAGAGACCTTGTAGGAGATTGTTATTTGATGGGAGGGCAGTAAAGTAACCGGGATCCCAAAGCCTTTCCTGAAGCTGGGCAGCTCCCGAGAGTTGGTACGATTTGATGCTGAGCAGAGAAAAACACCACAGCCAACTCTTTGCTAGAAATTACTTTCACCCTCTAGAGAGAAATGGGCTGGATAGGCCAGTGAGACTGTTCCAGTGTAAGAAGCAGTGAGTGCCAAGTCTGGCTGCGTCCAGCCAGTGCCCACGAAGGAGAGGCTGGTGCTTTTTGCAGCCCCTTCAGAAATAAGTCTATGGATTTAACAGTTTTTGAAAATTCCGGCTGTTGTTTTATTTATTTTCACCAAGTGTTTCTTAGGATGTCGGGGGGTTAAATGTATATTGAAATTATAACACTGAAATGTTTTTGGGCTTTTGGAGCTATTAAAAAACTAAACTCTACAAATATTGATCTGTCTAAAGCAGAAAAGGTCTTTTTCTTTATTTGGGGGCAGGGCAGGACCGAGTATCTTTAATTTTACTCACATGCAAAAAAGACCAAAGGGAGAACAAATGTATTGTATTCTGAGAAAGAGACAAAGTGAAAGGAAGAGAATGTGGCCACACACTCAGCGGTACAAAAATACAGTCTGGCCGATAGGGCTGCTTGTGCAAACAGCCCCGGAGTGCTTGCCTGGCAATGACCCGTGTTTTTAGTGTGGCTGCACACGCTGTGTGTCGCTGGGCTCCCGCTGAGCAGCAGCGCAGGAATTACTGGAGCTCCATTCACAGATTTAGCACTGTTTTGCATTAATGAACAGCCTGAACTGGATTTGGGTTAGGTTTCACCCCAAGCTGTAACTCTCGCTCTCCTTCTGCTATAATAATAATAATAATTACAAAAGTATGAGGTGGGACTAGCGTCTCCACCTCCTGTTCATAACCCGGCAAACCAAATATTATTTCATACGTTACTGAAGGGCTGAGGAAAGTGAGAGGTCGTGAACTGAGCCACATGAATAGCTTCGGGTCAGGTTGGCCATGGCCAGGCCAGCCCCGTGTCTGCTCCCAGCAGCCGCCTGCAGGGCTGCATTTCAGCCACCCAGTGAATGAGTTAGTTAAGAAACACGCAGGTAAAAGGCCTCTTCGGTGTTTATAGACAAGTAACACTTTTTTTTCCTCCCTCTTTCATTAATGTATGAGGATGAGTTGAGGGAAGGGAAGCAGTAGTTGGGGAGGGTAGGTGCTTACTTGGGGAATGAGGGAGAATTAGGGCAGAATAATACCTGTCTCTGTGTTAGTAGGGTAGCTATGGAGAGAGACCAGTGTGGAAAGAGAGGACTTGTCTGGCAAAGGCAATAAGATCTTCTGCAGGACATTGTCCGAGTCTCAGTGGCTATTAAAGGGTCTCAGATGATACACCCCAAATGTAACGCATATGATACCACTGCATCCTCCACCTCTAGGATGAGACAGGTGCTTGTAATTGCATCCTAGTGAACTATGAATGCAGAATTCTGTGATGGACCAGGAAAAGGAAGAAAGGGGGGAGGTGGGTTTGGGGCAAAGCGAGCTGCTGTTGTTTGTATCACACCCCTCTGCAGCTGCAGCAGTTTGTAGTTGCTTTGTGTTTTGCATTGCTACCTTTTCATATCTGAAGATTCAAACAATAGCTCCTGGTTATTATCCCACATATTATTGATTAAAAGCTTTGCCCAAAGACCTTCCATCTCACTTTCCAGCTTAGTGTGATTTACTTTTCTTTTTACTCCCTGTAACATATGATTAATGCTGAGCTGGAGAGTCCCAGTGAGATGAAGAAGAGTGTCAGGTAAGATTTGTCAGCTTGGAAGTATAGATTATTTTATGTTTCTCGAACTTTGTGGGCCCAGGGAACACAGATCTTGATTGTTAAATCCATCCACACTTTCCCTAGGGCTATAATATGCCAAAAACATTAAATAGCCCACTTAATACATAACCTCATTCTGTATGCTTGACTATTTTGTTTTTAATTTTTCTTCCCTTTCCAGGCTGCTCAAATGAAATGGGATCAAAGAAAAAAAATTATCCTCACTGGATTTTGTTAAAATATTAATAGGTTAGGGTTGACTGGCTAAATTGAATATCTATGCTGATCTCGCTTGCATGTTTAACTTGTGCTTAGGAAAATATGTTTCCTAGGTGATAACCTTTTATGTACCAGACTGACTTCATTGAAATGCATAGAGATAAAAATATGTCACACTCCATGGCCATGCTATTCTTGTGTGGCAGTGTGATTATTCAGATGATAATTGACCCCCACCTGTAGACAGCTCAAATTCTGTAGTCAATCATTCCATTTGATGTTAAAATATGTGAAAGTACAATTATATAATTTACATTACAAATCATCCTGAATGCCAGGCATCTCAGAACCACTGGCAAACGAAAGGGAAAAAAGTCAATAAATGAAGTGAATTACACTAGGCAAAGAATTCAACTTTTCTTATTTACTTCTGCACAACAGCTTTTATGCGGGCGTTGTTGATAGAGCTCAAACAGACACTGCTCGGTACTGAATCTGACTTCCTTTCAGCCCATTCCTAACTTTGCTAATAATTTCTGAGTAAGAATGCCTTCTTTCACTGAGGAGACGAGTCCCTGCCAGCAGATAAAGGTGCAAACACACGCGACAGCACAGATCTGTGCAGCAAGGCCTAGGCCCTGACTTGAGCTCCAACCGCTCCAACTTCAGGGCCTGCGTTCCTCAGGACGCAGCTGGGGATTTCAGAGCCCCCCAGGGCCACACAGAGTGGGTGTGAACCACTGCTGCTTGCTGCTTAGCGTGCCTGTGATTAAGGCCTCGGGTGGCAATGGGGCAATTAAATAATAATCGATAAAACAACGGAAGCAAAACCAAATGCAGATCAGCTCGCACCATTCCCGCATAATAAATGTGTGTGAGGAAGGACCTGGCTCACAGCTGTATCACCCCAGCCTGCCTGTCCAAGTGTTGGAAACCCGAGATGTGGCTGCAGATAGCATCTCAGACTTCAACTACTCCTGAAATTTCTAGTTCAGCATTGTAGTTCTCTATTTCTTTACCATTTCTGTTAAAGGAACCTTCAGCAGATTATCACACAGGTCTTTACTGGAGCATTCCAGACCACTGGGCAAGGCAGACCCAGCTGAGGAATCTGTAACCAGCCTTTAAACAAGAGAAAGCTCAATGTTAAAACAGTCAAGTACCAGACAGTGAGCCAAAGAACCAACACACAGCATTTCTGTGGGTAGGACGGTACTTAACGCTTCTCTCCTAGCTCTTCTTACGCCATTTTAGACATTGAGCTTCTTACTGATGAGTCACGGGAAAGGGCAAGTGCTAAAATTTTCTGTTTAACCTCAAACAACACAGCACTATTCTGCTTTACTCTAATACAGGCTGTGCCAGCCACAGATTCTCCCTCTTGGTCCTGTCACTGGTTGTTTGGTCACGACTTCTTCCCTGAGAACAGAGCTGATTTGTGAGAACAGCAGCACCTGAGAATTCAGCAGCCAGGCAGCCACTGAGATTAATAATTAGTGACTTCTGCTGGCGACCATTTTAATACGGACTAATTTGGAACTTAGGTGCATCATTAAAAAAATATAAATCATTCACAAGTTAAGAGTTAATGTTGGCCTATTTACAGTCTGTCTGCAAAAAGAAAAAAGATAGAATTCCTCATCTGCATCCACAGTGAACAGTATAAACAGCCACACATTGAAATTAGTAAGTGTGGCTTGAGCTCCTTCTCAGAAAGGAAGCAACCAAAGTATAATATTTAATCCTAGTCTTTGTACTCTACAATTGCTAACTGTAATATTGTTCCAGGTGCTACCACTCTTAGGAAAATATTTGTGAGGTATCTTCATGTCCCGATGTATATTCTTTCACAAAACTATGCAGAATATTGTCATTTCTTCAGCTGGTTTTTTTTGTTCTTTTTTGTTTTTTTTCCATAAAGATGAGACCAATCCTAGGACAACATCTGAATTATGTTAAATCAGTAAATGTATCATGTTCATAAGCAGGAATATTCTAATGTTCATCACACAGGAGTTGCAAAACTTGATGTCCTCAGGTGGCTTTAAAAGGCAGAAGAGGAGCTATGAATTCTTTCAAACAGCTCTAAATTCCCTGTTGCGTAAATGGCAGCTGGGGGAATATCAAGCCCTGTTTGTGGGGCTCTACCTCAGTGCATGCCCTAATTTCTCTGGTCCTTGTGCAAAGGACATGTTTTTATCCTGCTGGTCTTCCTGGAAAGCTGCTGCTCTTCTCAGTGCCTGTAGTTTGGGAGTCCAAGCAGGAGCATTCCTTTTCAAAGCAGAATACCACCAGCAGCTGAGTTGCAGCCCACCATGCATGGCTGCAGGTCTAACCTCAGCAAAATCCCTCAGTGCTATCCCAGATGTGAGCTTGGCCCATTGTCTTTAATTAAAGCTCCAGTCCGCTCGCAGTGAATTTCACACCCTGTACAAGCATCAAATTATGTTCTTCAATTAGTTGTATCTTTTCTTCTATCCTTTTAATTTCAGACCCATCAAAGAGCTGGTTTACTAAATCAATTTCAATGGGAATTTACACATTGTGAATGATAATGGGATGCAAAATTGACTTGGCTAATGAATAGTTAGTGGCTTTGGGGTTAATAGTTTTGGGTTTTTGTCTCAGGTACTTTGTATTAAATTTAATTTTAAGATCGCTTTAATGAACACAATATATTGCTTCTGCTTTTTTCATCTGGGCCTATCGAAGGTGTATTCGCTGTGCTGGCTGCAGTTGATTTGCTTTAGGAAGATGTGTGTAAGGTTTCTGGTTAAGAAAAACACTTCTGCAGGGCCCACTTCTGTATGCAAAATTTTACTTTGGTGTATGAAATTTAAATAGAGAGAAAAGTACTTGTGCATTATAATAGGGCTGAAGAGGTTACTGGACACATTGCCTGGGCAGCGATGGAGCCAGGACATTGTCCCAACCCCCACTGCTGTGACTCTCCTTGTCACAAACTACACTTCGCAGCTGCAGCACTGCCAGTTTTTCCAGTGATGACCCAAGGTGTGTGGGTTACAGTTCATCATTTCTGTGTGTTTCTGGGTAGAGGGTCTAATGCTTGAGTGCTTTAAATTAAGTCAGCATTTAACAGATGTGGTTTATGTTGACTGAATTCAAACATACTGGGAATAAGAACACCAGAGAAAAGGGAGAAGAGTGTCATCAACAAGTTTGCTGATGTGGTGCCATTGACACAATAGAAGGGAGGGAAAACATCCAGAGGGATCTGGGCATGCTTGAAAAGTGAAAGAGTCTTTAATGTAAGCATACAGAGCAGGAAGGGAAGGCATAACCTGCAGCTGTTTCTGCTGTGAAGGCAATTCTAGGATTTTTAAGTTCTTGGTGGCTTACCAGTAGTAGGCATGCACCAGCAGCAGTGTGTGCATCGCGTTCAGCTGCTTAGTTTTGAGCCTCTGTACTTAGGATGAACAATGGAGAGACTGCTGCTGCATTACACATCAGGTATTAAAGACAATTAATGGGCTTTAACTTCCCAAATTACTCAAGAGCCACTCAGAAGAAATCTGGAGAATAATTTTCAGTGACTGGAATGGGAATATCACAATTTTGTGCTTCGGTAAATAACCGGTTCAGAGCGATGTCTTACTTATCACTGTGGTATGCTTATTCATTAAGGGCTAATTGCAGAGGTCTGTAAATGAAACTCCGCAAACCACATTCCACTCCAGTGCTAGTTTGTTTAAAGTCTGCAAAGCTTTATTATTAGCACGATTTAATTATGAAAATGGCAACCATGGAGAATTCTGAACACATTCTTTCCCTTGATCATTAGTTACAGGGCAAAAATGAAACACTTTCAACAATGAAGGGTTCATATTTCAAGCTTATACAGTAGCTGCTAAAAGGCTATACTCAGAAAATCAATTTTATTAAAGTCCTTCAAGCACTAAAGGGACTTCCATGCAACTAAGCAATTTTAAAAACATGTCCACAAGCAGCGACTTTTTGATTCATGTTTTTAGCAGGGTTATATTTTCACTGTTTTCAATATTGTCCCCCAAAGCAGGGTCAGGAATGGTTGGGGGGGAGGGGGAGAAGAGGTGAGCAAAGTGTGTTCTGACATAGCTGGGACTTGCATCCTTTACCTCGAGGTGCTTAAAAGACGGAGGACTTTCAGTTGGCACTGGGAAGCCTGGATTGTAACTAAAACAGATCAACAGTCAACGGTGTTTTCTCCTTTTTCAGCCCAGGAAATTAAGTTTTTGGCAGTACTAAAAACAGCATAGACTTTTTTTTTCCTTTTAAATAAGCTGTGATTTGAGCTAAAAATAACAGGAAAATATTTTTATAAAGATAAAAGGGAATGACATGTATGGTAAAAGGATGAAAAGAGTTCAGATGTCACTCTGCTCCTGAACAGATGACAGAGAACAAGAGCTGTGCATGTATTTCAGGACTTGGCATCACGGGAGACCAATGGAAAATGAAGGCAAGTCCACCAAAGTCTCTGAGCTGTAAAGTAAATTACTGTTCTGATCCAAGGTACTTTGGCTTCCATGCATTAAAATTTCCCAAATTAGTGGATAATCCTCACCAAGGAAGAGTGTAGATGGTCTTCTGGGTTTCCTGACATCTCAGGGGACAAAAAATCTTAGTACTTCTGTGTGTATGTAGTACATAAATAAGCATAAGCATCTGTTAGCATAAACAGATATGGGCATCTGCCATAAAATAAAGTATTGGTCAAACATTGATAATGAAGTGAAAGACAGAGACAAAAAAAAAAAAAAAAAAAAAAAAAGGGGGAAAGCAGAAGAAACAGGCACTTTAGAAGAATTGCTACTGCTAAGAAAACAACTATGCAAAACAGAACTGTTTACCTGCATAAATAGCTTCCATTGTAAATTTTTTAACTCTTTGAAAGGGTAGATAATAGCAGGACCAAGGGAAATGGTTGTAAGTTGAAGGAGGGAAGATTTAGGTTGGATGTCAGGTGGAAGTTCTTTACTATGAGAGTGATGAGGTGCTGGAACAGCTGCCCAGAGAGGCTGTGGATGCCCCGTCCATCCCTGGAAGTGTTCAAGGCCAGGTTGGATGGGGCCCTGGGCAGCCTGGACTGGTATCAGATATAGAGGTTGGTGGCAGGGGGGTTGGAGCTTGATGATCCTTGAGGTCTCTTCCATCCCAAGCCATTCTATGATTCTGTGATTTAAAACAACAGCAACAACAAGAACCTCAGTCACAAAACCTGGCGTCAGAATACCTCAGCTCAACCCCCTCAAAATTTTAGCTGTATTTATAATGCATGAGTAGGATTTTCACAAGCACATTGCTTGGCCTAGTGAACTTTCTGTCTGACATCATTACAGACCTCGTGGTTTGGAAGTTTTCTGGGAACAACCTGAAGTAGACTGGCAGTGTGTGACAAGAAGTATGTTCAAGTACATGTCCAGTATTCCCAGTGTTTCACACTGGAGCTGTGGAGGTCAGTCCAAGATATTTTATCAATTTTAATTCTCCATGTACTTCAGATTTAACAGCGACAGATCAGTGAAGCCATTACATTCTTTTTTTTTATTTTTATGTGATGGTATAGTTAGACCTTAAGCTTCTGGTGACAGCAATAAATATTCTTCATTAGGTTTGAGTGATTATGACAGGCTATTCTATTTCTGCCTATGAAAGATCATTTCCTTCTGGGAACTGTAAAGAATGTAATTGATGGGAGAAAAAAAAAAAGCTTCTCAGTAAACTTAAAATGCATACATCAGGTTGTTGGATCCTCAGAGTGGTGATAGTGGTTTTCAGTCATGTGAACCGGTCCCTGATGTTGTCTGTTTCTGCAAAATTTATTGCCATGCTTTTGGCCTTGCTGCTGGAGGTGGGTGAGGAGGGGAGGCCACTGGGGCCAGGCCCTGCACGGAGCCAGCACCCATCTCTGCTGCCATGCAAGACCCCAGGAAGTACCTGAGGTGATGGTTGGATGCAGGCCTTCAGGACACACAAACCCCCTGACCACCTCTTTCCTTCCCCCTTGTCCACACCCTGGCTGCAACCATCCTTGAGTGCTCTTTTTTCCTCAATTAATTTATGTGAGCTTTGGTTGGCTTTTGCCACGTTCCTTTTAATGTTGTTGACAATTATTGACCATTTGGGGCCGTGACAAACAACAGAACAATATCAATAACAATTTATTGCATACTCTAATTAATGAATTTCCCGTGACCCAGCTGTGCACTCAGGGTGACTCCAGGGCCAGGCTCAGGCTGAGCCACCCATGAGTTCCTTTATGTTGCAAAAGACCAAGGAATGTGAACATCTTGCATGTCGTCACAGTTCTGTTAATTGAATCCAAGTTGTAACAAATTTGATATGAAATGGAAAGAAGGAAAAAAGGCTGGCCTTTTTTGCAGTGAACTTCCACAGGTGGAGCAGCCCTTAGAAAGGCACAGCCAGGTACAGCTTTGGAGCCGGAGCAGGAGGAGCTGTGGTGGCACTGAGGGGAGGACAGCATGGAGCAGGAATGCTGGCAGCTCCTGCAGAGCTCATCTGAGTTTTGAACGTGTGTGAGCAGCCATGGTGGATACCTGTGTTCTTTTCAGGGAGGAATAATACAGGGGTCAATCTGAACTCACTTTACCCTCAAGCACAGCACCACCAGTCGTGGTTCCTATTGCATGTTCCATGTTCTTATGGAATACTTTCTGTTTCATCCTCTCTGTTGTTATTTCATTGTCTAAGTGGAAAAGAAATTCAGTAGAGTTTGATTTTGTTTTTTAATTTTATCTGAACTTTCCAGCTCATGATACTCTAGTGTATTAGAAATCAGGCAGTGAGTTCACCTAGGGGTTGCCTGCATGCGTTCTGCACAAATGAAAGCCCTGACCCTGCAAACACACCCCTGTCAGGAGTCCTTGATCTCATGGAAGTCCTTAGGACTACTCGGATTAGCAAAGAATTGCAGGATTAAGTCTTAGCAGTTCATTTGAAATATAAGACATTTATTGCTTAATCTTGCAAAACAAGGCTCTCAAGTTTTCTTTTTCTTTAAAACAATATAAATATTCATTGAGTGGTGAAACTCAATGGACTCTTTCAAGAGGTTCCTCTAACCATGTGAAATAGAGGCAGCTGCATGAAAGCTGGGATGATTTTTATCTTTCTCCATCAATATGGCAATGGAATGATTTGCTAAGTAATAAATACACGATCCAAATACTTGTGAAATGCCCAAGGGCTACCTCTGGAAAGCCAAAGAGCAAACTCAGATGTGTGGGCCCGTGGCTGTGCTCTCAGGAAGTGTGAGCATGGTAATCTGGGTGGAATCCCAACCCAGCCTCGGTGCACACAGTGGGATTGGCTGAAACTCAGTGGGAGCAATGGGCCATGCGTGGCAGTCAGCAAGGGCTGATCTCAGTGGGGTTTGTGCTTATGAATGCATTTGTGTGCAGGTTCGGTGCAGGATGGAGTAGGAGTGATCCCTCAGTCAGGGTGTAAGTGGGGTTGCCCAGTTATTATCACATTCTCAGAGAAGTTTCTCTCATGCAGGGACTGCGCTGCTTTGATTTCCTCAAGTGGATGGATTACAGATGTGCTCCCATGTAAACACTTAGGAAATCATCATTTCTTCTTTTTATTTATTTATTTATTACTGCAATATGAGTAATTTGGGCTTAATCATTGTAAGGGCTTGACTGAGGCTGACAAAACAGAGCACTCTGCAGTCTGACTCTTCATCCTTCTTTCATGTCACTACTCAGCTTTGGCTTCATTTCTCAGATCAGAGTTTGATCAAACTGTTAGTTGTAACTCTGAACTTCCCATTTCTTACAGCAGCACGTGGTCCTTTTTCTCTTTTCCCAGCAGAACAGGGCTGTGGGGACACAGCCTTCCTGCAGCAGGATGCCAGGATCCACACATGAGCACATGCCAGCACTTCGCAGGCCTTTTATCCTGGGGATAACACAGAGTGCACAGGGAGTCAGGCCAGGCAGGACAGCTGCCAGCAGGGATTAATGATAAAAGTGTCTTAAAGTAGTATTGTGCAGCACTAATTGATTTGGGAAGTAATTGGCATATGCCAGGTACCTAGCCAAGGTTCCTAGGATTAACCTAGAGTTAAAACAAAACAAAAGCCACAATAGTAAATATAATGGTATACTGTAGAAAAAGTTAACTCTCTTTCAACTTACATTGGTGAGATGTTTTCATGCAGCAGACTGTAAATGTTCTCATGCTAATTGAAGATTTTTTTTAATAGACACAATGCTTCTGTGCTATAGTGTTCTGCTTGATCCTAATTGGCCTCACTTTCCTTTCAGTGAGACTCTTCTGAAAATAGTTGTACACACAAGTTCAGAGTTCACCAACATCACTGAAGTTTATCATTGTCAGAGAAATGAGAATAGTATCCTGCATGTTCAGCAATAATCAAACCAGCCAAAAGGCTTCTGCTCCCACCTTATAAAGCTCTCACATTTTTAGCCATGAGAACGGTATGCAAAATGTGTCCAGAGAGCAGAGCTGGAGGAGGCAGGTATTGCCCAGCCTCAGCAAGAACAGGGGTTTCATAGAAGTGATTGTGGCTGACACTGGTTTTTACATGTGTAGTCAGAAGTCTGAATGGGTTGCAGTGCCCTTCATAGGGATTTACATGTAATTTTTGTGAGTGTTCCATGTCCGTGCTTAGCCAAAAGTAGTCTTCATATCTGCACTTTTATCACCATTATTCCTCTACCACCCACAGAGCAGAATCTGTCATCTATCTTCAGATTTCCCCTTCCCAAGTTTCGTGTTCCTGCTGCAGGAGTGCTGGTTGACACTCACATAAGATTTGCCTTCTGTGCAATGCTGCCTTTCTCTGTAGTTGTGGGAAGCACATCAGCACAGACAAGGAGATTATATATTTTCTGAAGCAAGTATTAAGGAAGAAGTCATCCTTTTCCAGCAGTCATGCATGTATTGGGGCAAGCTTCCTGAGATGGAGCAGATTTGGAGCATGCATCAGATAAGGGAGTCTTTGGTTGCCAGAGCTGCCCCAGATGCTGCTCCCTGGCAGGAGCTGCCTGTCTCCTCTGCTTGGTGTGCTGCCACATGAGATGTGTCTGAGTGGGGCTGGAGAACGGCACTGACCTGGTGCTGGGGATGGCACAGGCATCCTGTCCTGCTGGGACACTGCTTTCCTTGCTGGGCTCCACTGAAACCCACAGCCACATCTTTGTCTGATCAGATCTCTTCCTAGAGATTTTTTTTTTTTTTTCATGGTACTTTACCATTTTTTAATGCTGTTATGGTCTACTTTCAGAAGGCAGATCTCAAAGTGACTCAGTGCAGTCATTTCCAAGAGCCCAGGAGGGCCCTGGTCCAGCCCCACTCCTTGTCACACGCATTGCTGTTGTTTCAATGGAGCCCTGGGTGTCAGGGTGGGAGCAGCCCCACCCACGTTCTGCAGATTTACATGACAGTAAAGCTGTGCCTTCAAGGCACTCACCCTACAAAAGTGCAATATGAAATGTGCACTTGCTGCCTTCTCTCCAACTTTTTGCTAGGATTTAGAAACTCTGTGTGTTCTTGCAACAGTTCCATTGCTTCTGTTTGGGTTTCCTTGAATTCCTGGGCATACATGGAACCTGTGTGCTTTCTGCATGTGCCACCGAGCCTCGAGCCACGTCCTTCCGAGCAGAACCGAATGGCAAAGCTTCGTCCCCCCCTCCTTGCACCTGCGTGTGCCCAGAGGCTGGTGCCCACCGGCTGGCTCCCTGGCAGATGGGCTGCTGGCTCATTTTCAGACCGTGGCGAGAGGCACGTTCTCTTTTTTTCCACGGATGCTATAACCGAACGCAAGGGATCGCTCCACGTTTTGCAGCGGCAGAAGTGCCACATCAGTGCCGCCCATTCGGCGCGACCGTCAGCGCGCGGCGCCCAGAACGCGGCCCACGCCGCGCCCCGCCGCGCCGCCAGGGGGCAGCCGAGCTCCGCGCCGCAGCCGGGCCGCGCCAATGGCGGCTGGGGCTGGGCGGCGCCCGCGGGACGCAGGAGCGGCACCGGGAGCGCGTTCCCTTCGTTAAACGGGTGTATCGATTAGAGCCCATTAGGCCGCGATCGATTGTGAATTGGACTCGTCTTACAAATCACGTTTATCTGTATCAATTAAAAAAGTGCGTCTGTTGCAGGGCTCGCGGCTGCAGTAAGCCGACCAGAAGCCGCGAGCCGGCGCTGAGGCTGCAGGGCGGCTGTACGGGGTGTGTGCGGGATGGGAGCTGCGAGGCGCAACTGAAAGCGATGTCATCTGCGAGCAGGGCGTTAGAGGAGGGATGGAGGGAGCAGGATGTGCGGGCACGCGTTGTAAGGCATGTAAATTTAAACAGCGGTTTCATTTATTGGGCACGGTTTCCTTGCCGAATAGACGGCACTGTGCGCTGTGCCTTTCCCAGGTCTGCGCTGTGCTGCCCGGCACGGGGCGGCTCAGCCCCTCCAATGCCGCCCCTGCAGCCAGCACCGATATCCTGCGGCACCGACACGGGAACTGAGACCGGCAGACAGCAGAAGGGCGGAAACGGGCGGCAAAGTTTGTATAAAAAGTCCGAACCGGTAAAAATGCAGGGGAGTTGTGTTGGATGGTTTTGAGCAAAAAGTTCCGTTTCCCAGAAGGCTTGAAGTGTTTTTCCGAACAAGGAACTTAGAAATAACGTTTTCACTTTGGAATCTTCAAAAGATGAGTGAAAATACTCATAAAAGGATTTAAAGCCGCAAACATTGGACACAGAGGGTCAGCCCACTCCAACACAAACCCCTTTTAATTTTTGCTCTTTGCTATTCTTGAAACAGGAGAAAACAAAACAAAACAAAAATTCAATTCTTCTCACACTTCTCCTATAGATGGCTTCATTTTTCTCCAAATGCGTTTTAACAGCAGCCTCTGTGATCATCTAGTGCTGGGTAGATACAGTCCATATGTTTCTCCTTTTAGGAAATACGACTCTTATATAACAGCTAAAAAGTAAAGGCCAGGAAGATTTGCAGAACCATACAGCTTATTAGCCCATAATCCGTATTGGAAAAGACATTTGTTCGGTACAAGCCATGCTGTGCATGTGCAGACACAGGCGGGTTAGTTTCTAGCAAGTCTGTGTAGCTGGAATTTCTCTCCAAGAGAAACTGATGGGGAAGTGGATATAGAACATGAAGGGCAAAACACAACTGAAAAAAAAAAAAAAAGAAAACAGTTTTTCAGTTTGGGCTTGCAAAATTTCCCTGATGCAGTCTGCAAATGGCACAGTTTTCAGACCTGGTCCTGAATGGTGGATCACATCTGTTGGGAAACTTGGTGGGACTGGTGGTAGTTTTGAATGGGGCTCGTGCACAAGCTGGTGAATTTTGCATAGTTAGGGCAAGGTGTTTTACACTGCATTCCAGTGAAAGGGATTGGGTCTTTGTGGCTTCAGAGGCTGTGATGGAGATGACCACTGGGCTCCTGCCTGCCTCTGCCTGACAGGTCCCTGTGCTGGAGGGGCCGTGCCCCTGGGTGCAGTCCTGGCTCTCCAGGTAAGAGCAGATATTCTTCATTGGAAACTGTAGAATTTTAATGTAGTGCAATATTCTACTAGGGTGAAAATGTGAGAGTCCTCTCCTTGGACTGTATGGAGTGTTAACATATCTGTGCTATTGCATTCAAGCCAAAAAAACCCAAGCTGCAGTTAGACCCAGCTCTGAGATGCTCAGGTTCCTTATGGCAAGGTCTTTAATTAGCACTTGCAGAGCATTGAAATATCACGACACTGTGCTACTGCTAATGAAAATAAACCCAGACTTGTGTTCCTTGCTCTGTTGACATTTAGCATCATGAAGTCTGAGCTGGGCTGGGAGCTGCTGCTTATGCACGGGTAAATTTGCTGCAGTGTACAGCCAGGAACTGATAGAGGAGCCGAGCTCCAAACCTGCCACACACATCACTGGGGCAGTGGCTGCCCTGCTGCAAGCCCTGACCAGCCCTACTGGCAGGTTTGGTATCACTGGGGATGTTGCTTGCATACCACGCTTACAAAGCCTGGGACAACCTAGCTACTTTATTATTTAAGGAACTGCCATGATAAAAAGTAATAGCTGTTGTGAAGCACGTCGCACGTGTAAATGGCAGCTGATTTGGGAGCCTTGGAGTTGTGCACGGTTCCTTGGAACCGAAGCATTCAGAGCCTGGTGTACTGGGGAGGAAGTTGCCCTATGCTGGCTTCAGGCTGAAGGTGTTTCCACCTTTCCCCTCGCATCTGGGGTTTGCAGAAGAGGAAAAGTAGAATTGTTCCATCTCATTTTCTTGTACTGTAATTATTTGTTTCTAAATATAAGCAGATAAATATGTAATACCGGAAAGCTTAACTTGGTTAAAATGTGGGAGGAGGGGAAGAAGGAAAAGTTTCACAAGCTAAAAGAAGTGCAAAAATATTTGTGCTGTATTTTAGTCCTTTTGATTTCCTTTTGGCTTTGTTTGTCTTGTGGCATTAGCGGGACAGGCCCTACCAATTTTGCTGGCATGTATTCATAACCCAGGAATGCTTTTTGGAAGATGTAAAATTAGAAACAAATTTCATGTGTTCTGTAGTGCCCTCCAGTGCCATGGGGGACAGGAACAGAATATGTGGCTTTGTCAGAGGGGCTCCAGGAAACCACAAAGAAACAAATTAGCAACAGAATTGGGGAAATACGTTCAAAATAAATAAAGGAAATAAACATCATGGTCAGTGTGGAAGGGGAGCACGGGGATAACGCGCTGCTTGGAGTGGGCAGCAGAGCCCTCAGTGTGGTGGGGAAACAAGTGTGCTTGGCTCAGCCATCATTAGAGGCGTGCTTCCAGGGGCTGGAGATCACCTGATGCTCCTGCATTCACCTGGCTCGTCTCAGATTTGTGAGCAGATATAGGATGGGAATGCCATACCTGTGTCAGGTTAAGCACAAATGGGTTGTTTCCAAGCTTGCGTGCTTGGAGATGATGGATGGTGAGATACATGTCTCTGTGATGAAGGTTTCATTGTGAATGTTTTTAGATGTGCAGCATGGCTCTTCATTTCCAAACAAGACGTGCAGTCCTCTTGGCTGGTAGCACTTCAGGCCCAATGTGGATGATATTGCCAAAGGGAATGATTGAATAACCTCTCAATATATTGATTTAATATCAGGTTATATTTACTTCCACGTTAATGCAAAGCTTCAGCAAACCTGAACATCATAAACTGCATAAATAAAAACAAGGAAGGGCTGTTATAAGGAGATTAGGGATGAATGATCAGCAGCATCTCTTGTTCTCAAATATTCAAGATTTTTAATGGTCTTGGCTTTGTTGTGTTGATGCCCTGCTGCCCTCTACCTACGAATAGTAGCCTTTCTTCTCAGTATCCCAAGGGAATTTTTTTTCCATTCCAGTCTACTCCTGTGTGTGCTGTATAAAAGCTACATAAAAGCTGTCTGGGCTGCTGTAAATGTTGCCCCCCCCCATGATAGAAGGACTCTGGTGACCCATTTCCCCAGGATGAGGAGTTCCAGGCAGCACTGTGCAATGCTCTGGCAGCGCTGCATGTGAGCCTGGGCTCAGCTGGTTCTAGGAAAGAGGCAGGCTTCTAGGAAACACCTCATACTGCCATGTGATGCTGCCCCATGATGCAGCCCCTCTTCACAATGTATTGCTCACACTGAGGGGGTAAATGAGGCCCCAGATGTCTTTAGGTTGGGCAGCAGAGAGCTGAGTCGAGCTGTGCTGCTGTGTATGCAGAGCCATGGGACTGCAGCCCCAGCCCCACTCTCGGGGTTCTTAGTGCATTTTTCTTCTTGTTCTTGGTGGAGGAGCAGACCCAGAGCACTTTTTGCTTCAGCACTGAGTTGATGAGGAGCATCCCAGTATTGCTGCCTGAATTTGACCCCAGAATTTCCGTTCTTCTCCATGGGATTTTCTCTGCTGGATGCTGCATTTTGTTAGGATGAAATGGCCGGAGTATTTGGTAGATGTATTTAGAAATGTTTGATTTGGGGCTTTCATTGAAAGTTGATTAAATCCAGCTTGTCATCCTATTCCTTTCCTGAGAAGCAATCAGTTGTGCTGCTGTCATGGGCAGATCCCATCTCTGAGCTCCTCCAGCTGCAGCCGTGGTGTTGTACTCACCTGAGACTGCAGGAGGAACTGCACAACTGCTTTGATAATGGGGCCTGTAGGCTAATACCAATTAGTCTGTAGTAATTAGAGGGCTTGCAAGAGAGATGCAGCTTAGCTGTCATGAGATGGTGCATGGGGCGGGGTGCTGTAAATAGCTGATGAGAGCTCTGGGTGACAGTTGTCCCTTCCCTTGTGTTGTCCGAGCAGCACCCACAGCCATGCAGCTTTCACAAAGGAGTTTCACTGTGCTTGTTGTCCTGTGGAGCTGCGAAGTTGTTGTGCGAGTAGATTTGGATCATTTTAAGGGCAGGAGAACAAGTGAAAGTACCGTAAAGCTCCTTTACAGTAGTAATTGCAGAGCCATATTTTTAGGCTTTCCACCTCTAATGCGATGTTAACAGAAGCACGTGCAGAGCTGGCTGCACTCCAGGAGGCCAACAGAAATGTGGTGAGGCCAAGTGCTCGGCCCCAGCCACTGCTCCTACCAAACCTCCTTCTGTGCTGGTGCTCTGGATTTACTGTGGCTGGGTGGAGCTTTAGAGAAGGCTAAAATGAAATGCAGAAGATTGGAATCCTGACAAAGTAGGCAGACCCACCTGAGATGGGCTGTTATAAAGGTGCCGTTGTGGTCAGTTTAGGGGATGCGTATTTAGGAGCTCTGTGAAAAATATATTCTGTACTCAAAATCTGATAAGGTGGATTATTGACAAGGAAAGCCATAGGCTGCTGCAGAGTCAATGAGTACCAATGTTGGTTCTGTACTAATACTTATCCTGTAAGCTTTTATGTGGGGAAATGTATTCTTCCATGTAAGGTGCCAAGCGGTGGAGAAGTGCACCTGAGCTCCCAGTGCTCAGGAGTTAGTGGGAAGTAGAGCTCTTTGGAAACTGGAACCCCGTTTTCTCTACCAAAACAACTGAGGGCAGGGACAGTGCTGTAATGCAAGGTGGGAGAGAGGAGCAGTGAGCAGCAGAGAAGGCTGAGAGCTGTGAGATTTCCCTCTGGTGATGGTTCTGCTGATAGCAAGTACTGCTCAGCAAAGCCATGCCCGGATTTCAAAGGCCTGCTCCTCAAGTGAGCGCTGCCGGCTCGCTCCCTGTAGGATGCTGAGTGCTGTATGAAAAATCCAGAGAAGCCCCTGACTATTAGTGGGTTCTGCTGTAATTCAGAATAATACCAGATGTTTCATTATGTATCAGCTGGCTATAAAACTGCTTCTTTGAGCCACTGAACAAAGACAGTTGACAAAAGAAAAATTAATGTTGTGCCTTTGATCTCATGTTTTAAATTTGTCTTTTATAAATAGTGATGGGTTCTGGTTAAAAACACTCTAACAATTTGTTAAATATGCAAATGTCTGAAGTTTCTTAGCAACAGAACAAATAAGTGTTTTTCTTTAATATATAGTTTAGTAAGCACACAATAAGTTAATTAGGCTGCGGTTAGGTATTATTTGTAAATGTCATATTAGCATGCTGGTTTGTTTCTTTGTTGCAACCAAAAGCCTCAAACTCACTGATGTCACTTATTGCACGTTGGTTTTTTTTTCCCCTGGTTTATTTTTTAACATACTTGCGGGCAGAATAATGATTTATTAAGTTACGTGTTTATTATTGTTTTGCTTGCTTGTAACATCTCATTGTCTTTACATTGTTAGCAACGTCAGAGATTTTACAGGGAAATCCAGGGAAAGTACACATTACATGTGTAATAAAGCTGCCGCAGTTTTACTATGATTAATGCTGTTACAATGAATACCAAATGAATTAATAATGATGGGGCCACTTAATTTTAAAATGTTGGCATTTGTCTAAATGCTGCTCTGAGAGATGGCGGAGGCGCTTGGCACGGCAGGAATTGGATGAAGCCGTCTTTTCCCTGCCAGCATCCTAGCAGCTTGTTTCCCTCCAAACCCTTACGGTCAACTGTTAACATATTCGCTGCCAAGCAGGCTTACGTAAATCCAGGGAACCTTTTCCTCTGCCTGTAAAATTTCACTTTATGGCCCTTCTTCTAACAAAGCCGTGCTGCTCCTGTGAGTTTGCTCTGGCAGAGGGAGAGCCGTCAGTCCCACGGCCCCTGGGCCTCGGGCAAAGGCAGGGGATGGGCAAACAACCTGGAAAGAAGCAACTTCCTTATCAAAGTCGTGGAAGTTTGAAACTTCTGGGTCAAATCGCATTGCTGATCCAGGGATGCCTCCCTGACCATCCTGAAGTGTGTTTCTAAGTGCCTTAAGCCTTCCTGCAGCCGTCCTGTGCTCTTTTGATCAGCAGGAATTCATTTTAGAAGTTTTAGAACTAGCTTTTTTTGCCCTGATAAGGCAACTGGAAGAGCAGAATGGTGAATTGCTCCATCAGAGCCTGCAGAAGAGAACTGCGGTGCAGGATGGCGGTGTGGGCGTGTGGCTGTGCTCAGCAAGCTGAAGCCCAGAGCTGAAATTAGCCAAAAGATGCTTCAGGATACACAGACATGGCTGGGTGGTTGTGGCAACATTTCCATCCTCACCGAGGGCTATTTCCACCATATCTGAGTATTTGGAGACTTATTTTTATGCTCCACGTGTGAAGGCTTGTGTGTTCTCATAACCTAGGTTTTCAGATTGTCAGTAGGACCTACCCATGAGGTACATGCTTTGTCCAGAGCAAGGTGACTTGTCCCTCAGGATTTTCATGAAGCAGAAAATCTTTTCTCCAAAAATAAAATGAAATACCATGGGCTACTTCTGCCCAAATGTATTTCCCTGTGTCCTACAGGTCAAGGCCCACTTGGCCTCAGTTAGGTGATGTTGCCATTACTGAATATGGTGCTTTGCTCTTAGTGGACCAGAGGGATCTTCTGACTCGTACTTCAATTCTGAGCTGCCTTCTTCATTGAATTACCTCATTTTGCACAAGTCTGTATTTCCTTTATTTATTAAAACACCTGGGAGGTCAGTGGCAAGGGAGTCTCCTCCTGTTCCATGCCCAGACCAGCTACTGTAGGATTGCCCAGACAGTTCTACGAAGGAAGGGAAATGAGCAACCCAGCTGATGTGGAATAGAGCTGCTGTGTTGATGAGAATGTGGGAAGTGGTTTGAAATCAGCAGTTGCTGGTGCTAAGGTGTTGAGGTCTCAGCAATGTTTGACAGCATTTTTCCATGTTAGTCTCTGCTGCAGATGTGAGAAAATGCTTCTGGCAAGCACCTGTAAAAGTGTAGTTGTTTAGGAATTGTTTGAAGCATGAACAGCTCTCTGGCACTGTGCTCAGCCATGCTGACCGGGAGCACTGGTGTCCTTGGGCACAGCCCTAGCAGCAGTTACAGCGTTTGGATCCCTACCAGCTCATGACAGACTTCATTACTGCAGCATCCTGGGGAGATGAAGGTGATTTGACTTCTGGTTTTAGCAAAAATTCCATCGCATCAGCAAAGTCACTCTTGTCCTGGGAGAAAATGCTCAGAGCATTCAGGTCAGCCGCCTGTGAAACATAAAGCGTAGATTTGGGTCTCATCTTTTTACTGCTGCACCCACAGCTTTGAGCTGAAGCATGCTGAATGGTTTATTTTCTAGGAATTCTGGTGCTTGATGGATGATAGATCTCCTTCTCAGCAGTCTGTTCAATATATTAATCATCTTCATTATCTTTTGGAGAAGAGAAGGCTCTGGGGAGACCTCATTGTGGCCTTCCAGTACTTGAAAGGAGCATATAAACAACAGGGGGAATGGCTGTTTACGAGGGTGGATAGTGATAGGACAAGGGGGAATGGTTTGAAACTGAGACAGGGGAGGTTTAGGTTGGATATTAGGAGGAAGTTTTTCACCCAGAGGGTGGTGAGGCACTGGAACAGGTTGCCCAAGGAGGCTGTGGATGCTCCATCCCTGCAGGCACATAAGGCCAGGCTGGATGTGGCTCTGGGCAGCCTGGTCTGCTGGTTGGTGACCCTGCACACAGCAGGGGGTTGGAACTGGATGATCATTGTGGTCCTTTTCAACGCAGGCCATTCTATGATTCACCAGTAACTATCACAAACCTATATTATGTGGATGAATCTGAAGCTGTGCATTGGCTGCTGTTGCATTTCCCTTCCCTGGAGATCTCAGGAGGACCAGCACAGCAGTGGGGATGTTCTGGCAGGGTGGACCTGCCGGGTGCCCGCCCTGCAGGGATCCATCCTGCCACCCCATCACTGTGGTTCTGAGCAGGGCAGCAGAGGGGAGCTCTGGAAGGAGGAGCTGTGCTGTGCTTGGCAGCAGAGAACGGCCCGCAGAGATGTGCAGAGATGTTTCTTGGCGCGGGCAGAGGAGCGCAGACAGGTGGTGGGGCTCAGAGCTCACAGACCGCGGTACTTTGCACTTCAAGGAGGAAACATTGGGTTTTCTTTAGCACAAAGCAAGCCCAACTTCCAGATTTCTCTCGACTTCGTCGGTCACAGAGGAAGGAAGGTTTGACAGCATGTGCTCATTACATTCTGACAAACAGCGAGCGGGCGCTCGCTGTGCTGACGGAGCGCTGTCACTAACGAGGGCAGCGGCGCGTCGAGCGGCAGCCCCGTGCTGTGGGACTGCATGTGCTCCGGGCTCACGGCCGCGTGGCCAAACGCCATCGCTCCCTGCACCATTGGCTGCACACGCAGCCCTTTGTCTGCCGCCGCCAATGGGGAGCGGCGCGGCCACAAAAGAACAGTTTGGTTCAGGCACTGCGCTTTATGAATAAATTGGATTCTCCTTACGGCATTATTAACCTGCTGTATCCTGACGGGCTTAGGGGAGATTATCGTGCGCTCGAACAAATCAGCATCCCCAGATCCACACAAATACTGGGTTTTAACAAAAATATACTGTGATTAAGGCACACGGCGGATCAAGTGCAGCCCGACTTACTCCAGGTGCAATCTCATTGATATCCGTGGGTTAAAAAGCAATTTTTACAACTTAAAGCAATCAGAAATCAGCTTAGTGTACAGACTTACCGGACCAAAATAAGGCCCGAGAGACTGTATGCTAAGCTGATTTCTGATTGCTTTAATTTTTTTAAACTTTTATCAAAGATTAATGGTCAATTATCTGGCAATCTGATTTTCTGGTACAGATTCCATTTGCATAATTTCATAGACACTTAAAATATGACCAGGCTCTAATCATTTTGAAACGGGTTGAGGCACGGCTTGGTATGACTGATCAAAATCAGCCACAATCCCTGGAAAGGCGTGTTACTGCTGCAGTAACGAGGGGCGTTTGAACAGGCTGTAGTCTGAGCAGTAAACAATCGGGTTAGGTCTTTTTGTTGTTGTTCTCTGCATGGCTAAATGTGACTCCAGGGCTAATGGGCAAAAGTATGCATTCACAACTTGCTTTCCACTGGGGTTTTCATTACGTGCTTAAGCGCTGCTCTTCCCACGGATATTCCTGCCATTTGTTTGCGATGGCTGCAGCAAACTGCGTGCACAGGTTGAAGTGGAAAGTGCTTGCAATATTTGCCCTGCAGAGTAATCTCTTCTTAACTCATATGAGTGTGGAGTGCCGGCGTTCTGTGATGTACATGCAGCCTCCTGGATGATAGATCAGAAAAAAAAAAAGAGAAAGCCTAAAATGTTTGTATCTCAGGATTAAGGACAGTTGGGTTCCCAAAAGGCTCTGAGGGGCTGCTTTAAAGCTAGTTTCAGGCAAGGAGGGACCGTCAGATACCCTGTGTATCTGCTTCCTGTGACAGCCACAGGCCAGGTGATGATGAACTTTGGGGTTTCTTTTCTTCATGTTCTTTAAATCCCGGTTTGATCTTTAAATCAGCTGAGTTTCAGAATGGGAGGAGCACGGTGGCACCTGGAGTGACATGAAGCAAGAAGAGATGAGATGACTCAAATAGAAAGAAAGAATAAAACAATAGTTTTCTGATTATCAAAAATAATAAGTGTGTGTGTGTGTGTGTGTGTGTGTGTGTAAAACTCCATTCATTCACTTGTTCACTTCCTTCCACCAGGGCCCCATTACACAGCTCTCTCCTGGTTGTATTCATTTCTTCTGTTGTTTTGCAGCACCTCTGTTGGGGTGGTTGTGTTGTGCAGCACCATTGCTTTGTACTGCTGACATTTCCTCCCATAACATAAACAAAAGGGAAAGAGATGTCGTGAGGGAAGAATTCCACTGAATTAGTAAGACATTAATAATATCTTTAACATTTCAAAACTGTCTGATAAATGTAAATTTATATCTCTATATTTTATATAAAATATGTAGGACTAATATAAAACACCACTGCAGAGTGCACCTCGAAGTCTAATAGGGATGAATCTCTACCATTTAACTGCACCAGATTTTTCTGCAAAGATGTGGTGTTATGTATGGATTTGGATCTGAAATGCCTGAAATTTGGATATTCAGGATCGGTCACTTTATGTCAATGATTGGGTGTCTGGGAAAGAGTCCCCAGAGATTTTGTTCTGGTCCTGGCAAAGCCCCCTTTGGCAGAACTTTCACGTACATGAAGCAGACAGGAGTGGGGGAAGTTGCTGTTAATGTATTCACTGGGGTTTTTCCTGCTGGAATTAAGCAACAAAAAAATGGTCCTCAGGTTTGGTAGCTTTGTTTGTTTCTTAGTTTGTTTTTAATTTTAAAATCAAGTGAAGGGCTGCTGTGGGATGCTGCAGTCTTTGCAGCAGTGAGACAAACCCCAGCTGTGACCCGGCAGTATGGGAGCACTGCAGCAGTCTGTGCAGGAACAGAGCTGTGAGCAGTTCATCCTGAGCAGCACCCATCGGAATCCCCTGCGATCTGCTCAGGAGCAGGGCTTGCATTCTGTTTCCCATGTATGCAAATGGGAGCTGAACAAGACATAAATAAGAGTTAAGCAGCAATATGAAGTCATTTTTATTGCCAGGTCACTCAGTCCCCAACAAATCAAGTAGGAAAAATGTGTCATTTATCAACATAACAAACAGGTACATCCTTCACAAAGCCCAACCCTCCCTCCAAGGAAGCAAGCCATGCACAGGGGACATGACTGCAGGCGGTGTGGCTGGCGTGGAGCAGGCTGTGTGAGCACCTGCTGTGAGCCAGCTGCAGCCTGGAGCTCCTGCTCATGTCTTTGGGCATCCCTGGAGGGAAAGGTCAGGGTCTGCTGCTCACTTTGATCAAGGTAAAGTTGTGACGTAGGGTGTGGGCTAAGAACTGCTGCTAGCAGAGCATTGTGGACATGTCTGCATGCCAGGGCCTGGGTGGCTAAAAGAGTGAGGGAGCTCTGCAGAAATTTCCTTACCATTCTGGTGTGCGGGTTTCATTTCTTGCTCCCCTACTTTTGGTGCCAACACTTGTTGAAGAACCATTTTGGTCCCTTGAGCTCTGGAGAGGATGCTCTGGGGCTGCTCTGCTTGTGGGTGGCACAGACTTCTTTCACAGTTTATGTAAGGAGGCAGCAGCATGGATACTCATGTTTGCAATTGGCTGAGATACATCATTTAATTTAACAAATTAGGAAATGATGGGCATGTGGTGGTGTTCTCTCATGATGACTACAGTAGCATGGTGTTTCCATAAGAAATCTGGCCCCAAATTTTATTTCACCAAAGAAAACCCAGAGCACTCTGAAAGCAAATCCAGGGCCCAGCATCTTCTCTGGGTAAGGCTGAAGGAGCCAGCTCCTCCTGGGGCACTGCGTAATGCAGTGTGGCTCTGTGATTTGTGGTGAGGGAGTGACAGAGAGCCCATCACTGTTATTAACTTTCGGAGTTGGGCTCCAGATACAATTGCCCCTACGACTGCATTCTTACACTGTAATTACATCTGATTCATTTATGGAATACCACATATTATATTTGTAGCTCCAGTTCTCAACGTGTGTGAAGAGAAAGTGAGGTTATATTATTGCTGCAATTGAGAGGAACTAGGACAAGTCTTATTAATTTCCTGCCACAGAATACTGAGTAAGCCAATATTTTATGGGAAAGTTCAGGGAGAAGAGTAATATATGTTACATTTCTGAATTCTACAGGATACTGTAGAAGGAGGAGTTTTACTGGCAATTGATTTTTCTGCAGGTAAATTCTGACCCTTGATAGGCAGATGGGCCCTAGATACAGTGCCTCTGAGAGATGCCCCAGTGAGGGCGTGATGTGGGGGAACAGGCATCAGCTCCTTTTGGCAGAGGCTAAGGTATGGGACATTTAAGTCCTGCTGGCAGAAGCTGCCTTCCCCCAGCTAAGGCAGCCAGCACTGCTTTACCTGCTGGTACTGATGGCTCACAGGAATATTTAACATACAAGTGTCTGATTAAAAAAAGATAATCCATCATTTGGCGTTTGGTTTGAGAAATTATGTCTCTTTATAGATGTTCCCTTATCCTGGTCTGTGTGAACTTTTACCCACCATGTCACTGTCCGGGGCCTCTCGTGGTTCACATAGGGAAGACCTGAACACAGTGATGTGGAGGTGATATTTTTCTGTGACCCATAATGAGCAGCAGTGGGATTGGCTGTGGCAGCAGGGAGCTCCAGCACTGCTTGTTTCATGGCTGGTGGATATATTTAAGACGTTCCATTAAGCAGCTAGCTATGGAGGGCATCTTGGAGGTGTTTTACGTGGATGATGTGCCTTTAAAATAGAGAAATCTACTTGGATGGGTCATCCAAGCCAGGCAAGGGCTTGTGGCTGCAGCGTTACACTTGGGGTTAAGCATGATTCAACTCCCATGCTTCTTCACACTGCTGTTCCACACGGACACTGCAGCCAAGCAGCTGGCAGGTGACCGCGATGTCCTCAGTAGGGCAGGGGCTGGAAGGCCCTTAGCCTGGCCAGGTTCCCAGGGCACGGGGATGGGAAACGCTGGTTTCGTGTCTGCTGGTGCTGTGCTGCAGCACTTGCTCTCTGGTCACACTCTGGTCACTGGTGCCCCAGGCTGCCCTATGGAGAGGGAGAGCCGGAGAGTGGCTGTCTTCACAAGCTGAAGCTGCCCGTATTCAGATTGAAGGCGCAGTGCCTGGTGCTAAGATCAGCTGTCTTATTGCCCAGACACTGCACAAAGAAGAGCAGATACCATCTGAAGCACCGTGCAGATGGCAAGGAAGAAAATCTTCTGGTTTTCTGGGGGCTCTCATTAGCCCCAGAATGAGCAATGTCCTGCAGGCAGTGCTGGGGAGCACACCTTGGTGCAGCAGAGCTCTGTTGGGGTATTTTCTCTTCTTTAGATGAAAAACCCAGCTTTTGGATTCGGGCTAAAAAAAGTATTCATCCTGCTAAGTAGATTGAAAGAGAATCCAGATTAAATAAATCATTAAATCATTCCAGAATGTTGTCCACCTGTTCTGGCCTGCAATTTATTTTCAGATGAACGTTAGGTAAAAAAAAAAAAAAAAGCCACAAGCAATATAGTGCCTTTCCCCAGCAGATGCTTTGGGCCAGAAATGGCATTTGGCCCAAAAGCTGCTCATGCTGCCTTTGAGATTGTGTTGAACCAATTGCTGCAGTTCATTGCTTCATTACTTCAACATCCATGTAGTTCTACAACTTCTGCTCCTTTAAGGACGGATCTCCAAGGGCTGGGTTCCTCCGTCCTGTGAGGATGGCAGAATTGTCCCTGCTGCCTTGGGCAGCTCTGCCCCTCAGGGGGAGGACAGCAGGGCACCAGACAGGAAGAGGGCTGACATCCCACTCCTTGTCACAGCCGCTGTCCTGGTGTGGGGTGCAGGAGTGAGTGAAGGTTTCCTCTCCCACCTTCCTGCAAGAGGAAGCATGAGGCCAGGAGGCACTGAGCCAGGCTGTGCCTTGTGCCCAGGGCCATGACCCCAGGGACAACAGGAGCGCTTGTGCTGGTACAGGAGAGACAGCGAGCAGGTGCTCGAGGGCTGCGTGGGGGACTTGGGGAAAGCAGTGGGGAATTTTGCTCTTCTCCAGCTCTCCCCCATCTCCCTCCCACCCAGTCGCAGAACTCGAGCCCTCCTTCACGTCTCCCCGGAGCGTCTTTCAACAGCTTTCTCCCCCCCTCCCGGCAGACACCCCATAACGAGCCGTCGCTTTTGCTGACCGCAGCAGCCGCGGGCGGGAGGAGCGGCACAGCGGCTCTCGTGTGCGGGGTGCAGCCCGGAGGGGCCGCCCGGGGAGTGCCGCTGCCCCCGTCGGGCCGTGCCGCAGGGCGGGTCACCGCGGGGCCGCAGGAAGCCCGGGGGGGCCGAGCCGAGCCGCGCCGTCTCGACCGCACAAAGGCGGCCTTTCATCGGCCCCCGCCCCGGCCGAGCCCCTAATTGTCTCGGAGGAAAGTTCATTAGCGAGCGCGGCGCGGCCTTTGAGCGGGCGCAGCGGAGTGTGCGCGGCACCCGGGCCGGACCGGCGGCACTGGGAGCGGCGGGGGGAGGCCGGCAGTGTCCGCTCCTCGCTCCGGGCGGTTGTTGGCCTTACGGCACCGGGACGGTACGCTCCTCTGGAGCCCGCCGAGGCCGATCCTCCGCTCCGTGCTCCGCTCCCGGTATTTGTTCTCCGTCAATCCGCGCTCTGGTTTTTAATCAAAACAGTATTCGGAATATGATTCCGGGAGATTATATTTGGAGAGATTTGCGATACATATCTTGCCGGCGTGACAGATTGCGGAGGAGTCCTGGGCGGGCGGGATAATCTGCATCTCGCTCGCTTGACCTTTAATAAGAAGGGAGGCAAAGTAATAAAAAACACGAGTCTTAAGGCTCCCGGAGGGTACCTTCGTGCCTGCCTTAGAAGCATCCCAAAGCTTCCCGGCCCCGCCGAGCCCCCGCCGCCCCTCGGGGCGCTGCCGGGACGGCTCCGGGGCTTCGCCTCCCGCGGGCGGCTCCGGGCGTTCCGTCCCCGCAGAGCCGGGATGGAGCCGCGTGGGGACCCCGCGCTGCGCTCCTCGGGGCGGCACCCGGCCCCGCCGGTGGCACAGGAGGAGCGGCCAAGTCGCCTTGCGAGAACCTTCCGAAAGGGTCTAATACTCTTTATTACAGGCCCTAATCCTTCAAATCCCACTTGAAATAATGTTTATCTTTTCGCAGCTTAATTTCCCCTACCCTAAGCTGCGGGTCACTGCGGCACAGCGCGCTGTTACCGCGCCGCTCGGGGCCGCCCCGGGACCGCAGAGCTCCCACCCCGCCTCGGCCCGGCCCCGCTGTCCCTCTGCTGCCCCAGCCCCACGTCCGCACCCCCAGGAGTTCCCTCCGCTGCCTTCGGTACCTTGGGTAAACATAGAGAAGTGTACTCGATATTCAAGATTGATTTCCCTGATTTATTAAGGCAGAATTCATTGGACTCTATTGACCACAAATGACTTAATGTAAATGCTGACCCCGGTGAACTTGGAAATGGCAGGTATCGGCTTGATCTATAGATGACCTCTTAATTACCGCAGTTATTAATTTAAATTATTGCCACTGCTTCTAGAAACAGGAACAAAGAAACATTCTTTCCTCATCCCTGCTTGGTTTATTAGTCCGAACACAAAGTGTTTGATGACACTTTTAATTAAACAGAAAGAATGCAGAGATGCGGTTTCCCTTTCTCGGCCGTCCCGCGGAGAGCAGCGCTGCCCGGGGCGGAGGCGGCGGCCCGGACCCACCGAGGACGCCCGACCGCCGCCGCCCCGTCCCCGCCCGGGGCAGCGCTGAGTGCCGCGGGGTCACGGCGCGGCCGGGGCGGTGCTGCCGGGGTCTGCGCGTCGTGCGCCGCCGCTCCGAGCAATGGAACCAGCGGGTTTGGGGGGAAAATAACAACAAAAGCACGACGTGGGGAAACGGGAGAAAAGCTGAGTCTTGGTTTTGGTAAAGACATCAATCGCGCGTATTTAACGAGCGGCATCGAGGCCGGGGCCGCTCCGCCCGCCCTGCGAGCAGCGGTGCCCGCCGTGCCCGGGCCGGGGGCTCGGCGCTGGGCAGTACCGCGTCCTGCTTCAGGGCGAGAGCCTGGCTGCAGCCCGAGCCTCGCCGCCGGCGCTCAGGAAGGGGCAGGCGGCCCTGCGGGAGCGGGGGGAGGGGGAGAGGCGGAGTGAGCGGCCCGGGACGGGCACCTCCGGGACGCGCCCGGCCGGGGCAGCGCCGGGAGCGGGGCGGAGCGGGCGGCCCCTCACCTACCTCACCTCCTCAGCACCGGCCTGAAGGCCGTCCGCAGCCGCTCCAGGCACGTCCCGCCCGGCTCGGCGCCTCCCGGGCCGCCCCCGCCGCCCCGCCCGAAGCCTGCACAGACACACGCAGCTCGCGGGGGCTCCGCCCGACCCGGCCCCGCCGCATCCCGGGGCGCCGGGCACGATTCAGGGCCGCGGGCGCGCAGGAGGCGGCAGCCCCGTCCGCCCCGTCCCCCCCGCCCCCGCGGCCCCGCCGGCGCGGGTACCTTCGCCCGCCGCGTACTGGCACGGCTGCCCCTGGCCGCGGTGGGACGCGCAGCTCCGCGGGACGGGTTGGGGGCTGAAGGCGGAGCTCCGGAACGGGGCCTCTGCGGACGGGGGCAGCTCCCCCGCCGCCCCGCCGCCCTCCTCCGTGCCGCGACCCTCGGGGCTGCCTCTGCGCGCAGCGTTGGCCCCGGCCGTGCGCGCCAGCGACCAGATGCGCGGCTTCTCCGGGGACGCGTAGGGCGGCGGCGGGGCGAGGGCGGCGGGGGCCGGGGCCGCGGAGGGGGCCCGTGGGCAGGGGAAGGCGCGGCACGGCCCGGGCACGCCGCAGGCGCTCCGCGGGGCTCCGGGCAGAGCCGCGCCGGGGCCGGGGGCTTCCTGCAGAGAGCCGGGGCGGCCCTTCGCCGCCTTCCCCGCCTCCTCCTCGTCCTCGTCCTCCTCGTCCTCCTCCTCCAGGTCGTCCAGGTCGCTGAGTCGCAGTTCCTTGTCCTCCTTGCAGCTCTTCCGCTCTGCTCAACACACAGCGGGGAGGGGGCGGCGGGTCCTCAGGGCAGGTGCGGGGCCCGGGGCCTCTCCGCACCGCCCGACCCGTCCTGTCCCGCCCTGCCCTACCTCGGCCGTCGCTCCCCGTGCCGTACTCCCCGTCGTGCCGCGTGCCGTCCTCCTTCCTCTCTTCCCCCGCTTTGTTCTTGGGAGACCAGGTCATCTTGTTCTCCTTCTTGAGCCGCCGCCGCGCGTTGGCGAACCAGGTGGAGACCTGGGTGAGGGTCATCTTGGTGATGATGGCCAGCATGATCTTCTCGCCCTTGGTGGGGTACGGGTTCTTGCGGTGCTCGTACAGCCACGTCTTCAGGGTGCTCGTCGTCTCCCGAGTGGCATTCTTGCGCCGGGCCGAAGCGGTGAAATCCACCGGCCCGTACCTGCGGGAGCGGCGTGAGGGGTGCCCGACCCCACCCCGGCCCTGCCCGCCCGGCTTCCCGGCCGCCTCCCCGGGCGCTCCGGCGGCGCGGTTACCTGTCGTACTGGTACTGCCCCAGGGAGTGCTCGTACGAGTAGTAAGCGGCGGGCTGCGCGATCCCCGAGTGCAGAGTCCCGGCGCCCTCCTTGATCTCATACTGGGGGTTCTGCAAAGGCAAGCGGCAGCGGTGGGACCCCGACCCCGGCCCCATCCCCGGCCCTCGACGGCCCCGCAGGGCTGAGCCGCGCCGCCGCGGCCGTCGGGCGCTCTCTCGCTCCCTCACTCACCAGCGCGGTGTAGATGGCGGCGGGCTCGGCGCTGTAGGGCAGGTAGTTGCCGTAGCCCTGGCCGGCGGCGTACGGGGCTCCGTACATGCCCAGCGCCGCATTGAGCTCGGCGCGGCCGGGCGCCAGCAGCCGGCTCTCGTACGGGGCGCAGCACAGCGAGGCGGCGGCCGGCGCCGAGGACGCATCCGGGCCGGAGCGGGGAGCGGGCTCGCAGCAGGACGCGCCGGGGCTGCCGGGCACCAGGAACTGCGGCGGAGAGACGGGGCGCGCTGAGCGGCCGCGGGGCAGCCCTGGAGCGGCGGGGGCGGGCGGGGGCGGGGGAGCTCCGGGCGCGGGGAGCGGGGACGCGCGGAGCGGAGCGGGCGGAACTCGGAGGGAACGGTCGCTCTCGAAAATGGCAAAAGATCCGCGCGGCTCCCCTCTGCCCGCCCCCCTCGGTCCGTTAGCATCGATTTCAAGGCAAGAAGTTGCGATTACAGTTAATTCCACAATAGACAAAGCAGTAAATATGTCAGCTAACGCAATCGAAGGCACTCGATTGCGCTAAGTTGAAAGGGACGGCGAACTTCCCGAGCGGGGGAGGCACACGCACCTCGCCGTGCCTGCGGCGCCCGAACCGTCCCACCCAAACCGGGGCGCGGCGCGGGGCGGCGGTGCGGCGGTGCGGGGCGCCCCGGGGTGCGGGGTCCGACGGCGGCTCCGCGGGGAGCGGCGCCCGGGGAGCGCGGCACGGAGGGACGGAGCGCGCGTGTGTTTGTTTGTTGCGCTTCCGAGTGAGCGGTGGAAGGGGAGCGGGGGCAGGAAGCACCGGTTTCCCAAACGCCTTTCGCTGTGCGAACTGCGAGCTATTTGTTTAAGCCTAACACGACACGAACGAGACATAAACACACACGCACATTTTTTAAAAAAAGGCTCCAGATGTGCCCTTTTAAAAAAAGACTCTAAGTAAGGGAAAGGGAGGAAAAAAAAGGGAGGGGGAACAGACATCTGGACGGCAGCAGCGGAATCTGAACAAAAGTGAGTGCTGCTCACTCGCCTTACCTGCGAAGTGGTGCTGTAGGGGTATCCGAACTGGGAGAAAGACATAGCCGCTCCTTATTTTTGGACCATAGGCAATATTTTCCCCCCAAGATCGATTGTAACTAAACCCCGCTTCAGGATGCACCTTCTCACACACACATTTCCACGTATGGCTTTTTTTTTTTTTTTTTTTTTTTGCTCAATTATAGATGATTGCACTTAAGAAAAGCAGCCCGACATCTGAGGCGGGGGGGGCTCCCTGCCTGGGTTAAACAAAAATAAAATCGGCTGCCCCCCGCTTCCCATCGCTCTGAATAAATATGTTTGGATAGAGAGAGTTTAAAAAGCCACCCCACATGTATAAAGAGTTTAAGTGCAAAGGGGCTTTTTTTTTTTTTTTTTTCCTTCTTTTCTCTTTTTTTTTTTTTCCTCTTTTTGAAGGAGGGGGGAAATCACGTCGGGCTCGCAAGACACGGACCCGCTTGGTGCATTATTTTCTGCTCTATAGGTCTCGAGCGTTCCGCGGTGGGCGAGGAGCGGGCGGGCTGACGTCACGGGCTGCCGGCAGCGGCGGGCAGCGGCGGGCAGGGCAGGGGTAGGGATAGGGATAAGGATAGGGATAGGGATAGGGATAGGGATAGGGATAGGGATAGGGATAGGGATAGGGATAGGGATAGGGATAGGGACAGCGGCGGGGGAACGCAATGGGGCAGGGGCAGCTGTACGGGTAGGGATGGGGAGCGGCGGGCAGAGGCAGCGATAGCGGTAGCGGATGCGACGGGGCAGGAGCCGGCAGCGCCCGCAGCCGCTTGGTGCCGTCCCGTTGGGGGCACCGAGTGTTTTGCCGTTGGTCCCGCTCCTTTTATTTTTTAAGCGATCCGAATTTGACTCCGGGGAAAAAAAAGTGATAAAGGGTGGAATCGCGGCACTGAGCGAGCGTGTCTCCCCAGGGCTCGGGCGGAAGGCAGGCGGTGAGCAAGCGGCTCCGCCAGACTCCCGGACGGGATCCTGTTGCCGTCCGATCCCCGGTTACTCCCGCAGCGAAGCGGAGCCGGGCCCGAGTCGTGCCTCCCTACAGGAGAGGTCGAGGCGGGTAGGGATGGATGGCCGCCCGCAGCCCGGCCCTGCCCGCACCGCAGCGCCCAGTGGCACCGATGAACGGACGGCAGCGGCCATCGTGCGGGTTTGCCTTCGAGGCGACATCCGCGGGTGGTAAACGGGGATCCCCCTGCGACGGGCCCGGCCGCGACTTGCTTTTTGGGGGAAACGAACTAAACTAAAAATTAAAAGGGGGAGAAAAAAAAAAAAAAGAGAGAAAAGAAAAGCCGACAACTTTTCCCCATTCCGGCGCTGGGCCCGGCGGGCGGCGGCCGCTCTGCCCGTCCCGCTGCCCGGTGCCGCTCCCGACGGGTGGCGCTGCCGAGCTGCGCGCCGGGCCGGGCGGGGCGCTGCGCGGGGCTGCGGGGCGGCTGGGAGCGTCCTGACGGAGCACCTCTGGGGAACATTACTGCTAATTATTTAATTGCGAGAATCCCTCTGGGGGAAATTATGCTAATTATAAAGTAATAAAACCACTTGTTCTAAAGCACTTCATTCAGCAAAATTGAGGGGTTTTATCCTTTTTTTTTTTTTTTTTTCCCATTTTTTTTCCTTCATTTGTTAATTTATTCAATTTTTTATTTTTTTTTTTTAATTATTTTTTACCAGCACGTGTGTTGTCTGCCCAAAGAAGGCATTGCGTTTGCCGACTTTAGCTGTGCAGCCAACCTGAGAGTGCATCTCTGCTGGGCACGCTCAGCTGAGCCCAGCTGTGATCCATGGCTGTGCTCCTGCAGTGCTCGGCCCTACAGAAGTGTTTTACCACACGCTCTGTTCCTCCCTGTGCCCGGGAGCTACTCCATGAATTGCCCTTAGGCCCGGGCTGTGGCCGGCAGCAATGAGGGCTCTGCCTTCCCCCAGCTATCTGTGAGCAGCATCTTGAGCTCAGCCTGGTTCTGTGCTTTTTGCTACTTTCATTGCAGGGAAACAGCTTCGATTCCATTCTGCTGCCTCTCAGAGAAGCATAACTGGTGAACTGCTGCTGTAAGTGGTCACTGCAGATTTCCCTTTATCCAAACTTGTGCCATCCCTGCCCCACTTGAGCTGTCCCCACATGTGCCCAGCGCAGTGCTTGTACTGAGCTGCCCAGCCAGGGCTGTGACTGTGAGCACAGGCAGAGACACAGCAATCCCCTCAATTCACAAACTTCTGTTGTTGACAGAGGGGAGCACAACAGTACACATTTCCCCGAGCCATTCCTCTTGAAGCAAGGCAAGAGTTCAGATGCAACCCACAGTGTGATTTTTGGTGCTTTTACAACCAACACCATTTGTTTTAGCTGTGATACCTCTTTGCTTAGAGGTAATTGGAAGGGGTGAGAGGAGCAGTGCGTGCTTTGCAGCAACACAAACACAGGCGCCGGTAGCTGCGAAGGAAATAATAAGTTAATTGACATAAGCGTTAGAGCAGCGGCTCTGGGAAGGAAGAATAACGTTCTGAGAGGGGCAGGAACAAAGCAGCTTCAAAAACACGCAGCAGAAATGTGGTGGAGAATAAAGTCTCTTTATATTTTAGAATACGGGGGGATTCTTTTGGCCGCATCTTTTTTTTTGTACTGAGAAAATGAAAATTCTTCAAGTCCATGCATGAATAAACAAGTACAGCTGGGCAGCCTAATACATAATTTATACTGATCAGTCATTGTAGATTTAACTGAATAAAGCCAAAATGAACACTAATTGTTTTGACAAACTAAAATAGTGTATATGATGGTGCATTGTGCAGCTCGCTGGGCACTGCCCTTATCTCAGTGGCTATTGTCAAGACCGATTTCTGCATGAGAGGCAGAAAAAGATGAAACAAATTAGGACAATATTAAGATTAATATCTTGTTGGAGATAAAGCATTTTAATTGCTTAGCATACAAGCAGAAAATAGAACTGTTTTCAGGACGGAGGGGAGAACTGGCACAGCGAAGCGTGGGACACACGCTGGTGTGGGGCAAGATGTAATTGGGAGGATAAAGTGCTGCCCTGTGAGCTGGGGGAGAAACATGAGGGGCCGGGAGGCTTTTTTAGAGCAACTTTGGAATACAGTGGGAATAACTTTGGTTGTCTTTGGACATTCATACTCCAGAAGGGATCATCAAAATGGTGTTAAACTGGCTAGCCGTGCACCTATGGCAATTGGAGGAGCTGAATGGTTTTGCTCTGCTGGTGTCGGATGCTCCTGGACTCTGCCACGGTGCTGGGAGGGTTGTGGGGAGCACAGAGGGACAGTGACAGCCAATAGAGCCATGGCCATGTGGTGGCCTTGAGTGGACCTTTGCTTTGCTTGGCCACTGTGGAAAGGCTGCAGCAGGTTGATCCACCACTCCTTTGGCACAGCTGAGCTGGATGCCAGGCTCACCTGCTGCTGCTGGACACCACACTGTGCAGTGTCTCCTTGGCCTCTGCACAGCTGCTGTGCTGCTGGAGAGAAGGGGCAGTCTGGGCGAGCGGGCTGCTTCTGAGCTGGAGGCTCTGATCTGTTGTATTACTGCAGGTATCGTTCATCATCTTTGTTCTGTGGCAGTGAATGACAGTTTTATTCCATTTCCTAGTCTGCTCGCTGTAATTTCCAGGATCTATGCTTTAATTAGTGTGCCGGTTACATGCGATGGTGCCTTATTTTCCATGAGTTATCACCAGCTTATGTGCACCATTAAACATGGGGATTGGAGCTGCCGCCTTATTTACCTTCATTTGTAATTTACCAAAACCCGGCCGTGTTTGCTGCACATTGGAAAGAGCTGCTCTGATAGCTCATACCAAAAAGCAAAAGCACTTAACCTAGGACACCTCATCCCAGCCCATCAAATCAGCTGTCCCCAAGGAGCCTCTCCCTTAGTTCAAGCCTGAGTGAAGGGCTCAGCCTGCTGCTCCAAATATATCTGAATCTGCCCCTGGAGAAGGGAGCGGTGAGCAGGAGCCCTGCTGTCACCCTGAGGTCTGTTGGTCCCGGTGCCATGCACACAGGATACATCCCCACACCCCCCAGTGCCCCCCGTCCCCCTCCAGCCGTGCTGTGGAGGTGCTGAGGGCTGGGCCAGCTGCTTGGGGAGGCAGGGACCGCTGGGGAGTTCACACACAGGCAGCGCTAATCTACAATAAATCTCGTAAAATCAATGAAAATATGGGAAGTATATCATTTTTAAAGAAAAAACACGTGAGACGTGGCCATTAAGGGCACAACCATTCTAATACCTGTGTCTGGTTGGAACTGCAATTAAAAACATTCCGATAATAAATCTACTCTCTGTCTCACTTAATGCTTTTAACTTTCTTGAAAGTTCAAGCTGGTATCCCAAAAATGTGCCAGGACTTTCACAATGTATTTTATAGACTCATAAATAAATATGGCAATTAATCTAAGCTATATTTCTTTCGTATCCGATGACAATTTATTATGACACTCACTCATTCGGTGCACAAAAACTCTAATGCACTTAAAATCGGATTTCAAACCAAACGTTTTATGGGAAAATATAGTATTGATCATCCATTTAAAGATATCATGTGATGATTCATAACCTGCTATAAAAAGGATCTTACGAGGACATTCAGAATGAGTTCTGTGGACCATTCTCACCACAAAATCAAACTTATGAGCTCTGTGGTTCTCGGTGATGTTTTATATTTCTGTTTGGAGTTTTCACCTCTAACGTTACGGTGGTTTATGGCAGATGGCAGCGCTAAAATAAAGCATTTTGCCTATCTACGTGAACATTAAATATATAGAGACTAATTTGTTAAATATATATACCGGTGCTTCCCCTCAGATTTACAACATTTATTCCTTTCAAGGATAATTTCCACTGTTTGGGGTACATTAATCGCACGGTTTGTGCAGTACGCTTCTGCTGCCAGGTCCGTCAAGGACGATAAAAACAGGAAATGTTTCTTTCTACCTTTGTAACCAATTGGTGTCTGCATCTGTGGATGTGCCAGGTCCCTGCCCTGCATGCTCTGCTCCCATTGGGAATGGTGCTGAGCAGCGCTGGGGCACAGGGCGATGCCCTGCACGTACCTGTGCAGCAGTTGGTGGCAGCCAGCGTTTCATCTCCTCTCCGAGGTGCTTAACAGGGTGATGTTTTCCCCTTTGAACAGCACGCAGTCATCGCCAGCCTAATTATTTTGCAGATATCTTTCCTTGATGCACAGGCTTTGGGTGGTGACACCAATGCTTGGAGAGACAGCAGAAGGAAATAAGGAGTGAAGGCTGAAGCACTTGGTTAAAGAAGAGTCTCATTTATAAATCAATTTTAATAACATATTTAAAAGCTCTCACATTTGCCTTTAATGTGTTTCCATTTCCCCCTTGGTCATTAATATTTAAAATATTTTTCTTTACTGATCTTTTTTCTATTGTGTCCTTTCTAACTTTCCTTTCTCTCTTTAATCTGCAAATAGTGAGTTTTGGAGAAATGCATAATCCATGAGAAATCCAGATAATGTGATACGAGAAAAACCTTCAATCCCATGAAAGAAATTTCAGAGGAGTTGAGTAATTGTTAGAAAGTTGTTCCAAACAGTTTAACTCATAAAAGGGTATTGGTTTTCCTGAAGTGACTTTCAGAATGAGGAGGTTCATTACGACAGTAGGAAGCAGCAATCAGCAATCATCTTTCTCAAATCTCTGTCTGCAGGCACAATTTCTCAGCCCCCTGTGTGGTTTCATTCCCGGGGTGAGTGATGGCGGTGGGATTCCTGGCAGCACCCAGGGTCTGATGGCCAGTGGCTTCCCTGCATCGCCAATGGGGTTGGGATTCCTTGGTCATACTCCTCAATCGTGGTCACCTCTTCAGGTATGCTTCGGAGATGGCCGCAATGCCAGAGTGATGGCACTCATGTTTTCCAAAAAAGATTGTTTTCTTCCTCAAAAAAGGAGAAACAAGAGCCTGGGTTTTCGCTTGGATTTTGTAATTAAGATTAAAACGCAGCTGTGGTGGGGATGCCTGCAGCCACAGGTGGGTTTAGGCCACTTGAATTGCAGGCTGCCCACAGCTGAGGGCAATTCCATCTTTGTTGGAGAAGGGAGGAGACCCTACATGGGGGCTGCACTGAGGGGGTGGGTTTGTGCACCCAAGGCAGGAGGCTGCAGTGTGGGACAGTAAGGGTGTGGGAGCAGGATCACGTGGCTGTGGGATGGACTGTTTAAGGTGGGTGTCTCAATATGATGTCCTTGATGTGCTGGGGGAACCACTGTGGTGCGTTCTGGGGGTGGAGGACACCTCCTGAGGGCTCAGATCCAAGGTAGGAGTCACTGCCCACCTTGGCTGGAGAATGCTGCATAGCTGTGGTGCTGCCAGCTGTGTGTGCTCTCCTTTAGAGGTAAAGGGGAAACTCCATCAGGTGTTCTGTTTGTGTGGAGTGGGATGGCTCTACAGGCAACAGCGTGGTGAAGCTTCTTGTGGGGCAGAGCGATGGCTGCTCACCAGAGCCTCTGGGAAGGGTTTTATGCATCTAACTGTGTGGCTTAGTTGTTATTACTATTTTTAATTTCATTTACTGCTTTAGTTGTTAATTTACTGTGCTGGGGAAGAGTTTATCCTTGTTTTGACTTGTGCTGTTATATTTCTAAACATAGACACGTTATTCTCAGTCTGTTATTCACCTTCATGATTTGTAAAGGGGAGATGAAGCAAAGTATGCAAAAATGAAACAAGGATGGGAACGTGCAATGCTTCTTATTTTCAGAGGGGAAGTTAACGTGAGATGTTTTCTGACTGTTTCAGCAGCTCCTAGGGAAGGGTTGCAGCCCACATGTCTGTTCTGTGTCTCCTCCCCTTTGTGTGAAGTTGTGATGGCTGTGGAGTGATGGAGGTAATGCCATTGCTCTGTAGTGGCCTGCTCAGGTGGCCCTGCTGGAGGCAGGGCTGGGCCTGGTGCTTTCTCACTGCTGCCACTTTGGGAGTGGCAGGGTGGTTGCTGGGGGAGCCTCCAAAGCTCAGATTAAGAACAAACAAAAAAATATTTGTGAGCGCGGTGTATGAGCTTCAGAGGAGATGTCTTGCACTGATGTAGGAAGCATGGCCCCACAGTGTTGCAGGATGGCATTTTATTTTAGGCAGAATCAGGTGAGTCTACTCCTGTGCTCTTCCAGCCTGATCTGCAGTGTGGTGTTGGGGTCTTCAGGATCCATAGGAACGTTACTGAGAAGGCCTTTGATACCAAAGAGATCCAAAAAGCACAAAAGCCAGAGTCCTGCAAGAACCAGACCTGGTCATTAATGCACCATGGTGTTGCATCTGCGTGGTCCCAAACCCAGCAGGGGAGCTCTTTGCAGGGTGCTGCGTTCTGCCACTGATGGCTGGTATGAAGCCAGGGCCTGTAGGGAGTGTAATTACAGAAATGTTGCCCTTGTTATTAGCACTCTTACCCTAATAATGTTAATGTATAGTCTACAAATATCATGGTGCTGGCCCAGTGCAAAGGTACTGCTGTCACTTAGGCTGGCTGTTTCTGCTGTCCTCCAGCCATGCAGCCTGTTTTGTCATTGGGTCTTGGGATTTCTCTTGAGCTGTGATTACCCCAGAACAGTTTCTCCTCTTGTGTTTTCCTATGAGTGGTGCTTGTTCTCACGGAGCTCAAGGCACTTGTCTACTTCTTCAGAGTTATTTTTCCTTGGGACGTTTAATTATTAAACCAGAAAGAAGGGATTGTTTTGGGGAAGGTGCAGGGAAGCGGAGCAGGTGGCTGAGTCCTCTGGCTTAGCATTAGCCCAGAGCTGCTAACTGCAAGCTTCACCATTAACTCATGCTGAAGTATGGGACCATTAACCTAAGCTGGTACATCCCTCCCCCTCCCCACCCCCCTGCTGCTCTTGTCTTCCACGTGAGACAGGAGAGCAGCAGTCTTGGAGCAAGGCCATGACTCAGTCCAGGTGTGAGGAGCTATCAGAAGTAAAGTACGTGGGAGCAGAAACCATGTACAAAATCCTGGTGTGTCTGTTGTGCTTATGTAAAGCCAGCTCTGACTTCTAGGCCTTCTGTGTGCTCACCTTCAGTCTGAGCTGGACTCCTAACAAGACCTGATTGGTATCACTGCATCTGAATTGAGTGTTGCACGGCTTCAATGAGGTCATCTTAAAATTGGTTTCCTAAAATCATTGTGACATTTCCCTGTGTCAGCCCCTGGGAGCACTGGCTGCCAGCTGTGTACTGATCCTCAGCACCACAGCACGGAGCCCAGGGGCTGGAAGGTGGAAATGGAACAACACAAACAAGCAGGGACTGACATGGAGAGCATCGTGGATCCGGGCAGCTGGTGAGAGGCACATCAAGCTGTCATAATAGTAGATAACTGTTTTCCCGGAGCTGAGAACAGAGAAGCATGTGACATTTCAATTACCAGTGTTTGTATTTAAATGTAAATAAGTGGCTTGTTTACTCTATAATTCAACAAACCTTATAATTACGATCTTATTATGATATTTTTACAGCACTTGCAGCAGCATATGGCACTTCAATAGGTAAGCAAGGCAAGGAATGGAATTACAGAATTCTGTGATGTTTGTTTATGTATTTGTGGCTGTGTTATAACCCCTTTGTTTTTAAATACCTCATTTCTTAATTTGGCAGTTTATATAATTGGAACGAATTTACATGGAGCAGAACTCTGAGCCTTGTGATTGGGTTGCTGTCTTCTGATCCATCTGATGTAGGGTCTTCTGCTGGAAAACCCAACTTCAAGGGACCCAACAGTGGTGCAGAGAATTGCCCGAGCTGAGAGGTCATTAGGGACTGGGTTGATCAGTGCCTTATTAGTGTAAATTATTTTGGCTCTTGCAAATGCTGCTGTTGAGAACACTGTGCTGGTAAGGTCTCAGACTGAGATGAGTGCTATGACTGTAGAGCATTGATTCTTGGCAAGAATCAATGCTCTATGTTGCCTCACTTCTGTGTCCAGCTTGGTTGAGCAATTGTATTTGGCTCACAATGTCAGAGCCAGGTGCTGGTGGTATGGCAGTAGAAATCGAACCTTGCCACCAATATTCCATTGCATGCCAGAAATGACACCTGCTGACAGTCATTGATGCTTGCTGAACGTTTATGGAGACCAGCCAGCGGATGTGAACACAGTGAGGTGGTAGGTGGTGCATTTTAGCTGTGGTACCACTGATAGTGGTTCATCTCCGCTGTTGCAGATTTGTACAATTGTACAGATTTGTTGTTTTTGCAGAGCTACCACTTGGTTTGTTCACTTTATACCTCATGTCCTCTAATGTCCCAGAGTATTAAATGCTTCCATGTGGCTCTCCAGTTGGGCAGAGCTGCAGGTGAGGTTTCCTGTGCCCATGAAGTGCAGCACTGCGTTCCAAGGGCATGGACTTGAGGATCTCAGCTCTGCAGTTGCTGTTCGTTTCAAGGCAAGTGTTGTACACAATATATGAAGTGTAGTGTAAATAATTTAACTAGCCTTTGAACATGGAAATAGATACATGATAAAGTAGCAAAACATAACAAGTTCCCAGCCAAACACATCACTGACTGGTTAGCCTTGCTAAAACAAACATAATTTTTTTTTTTTTTTCCTCAAGTGAAACTGATTTAAATGCAAGGAAGAGGCTGCAGAAAGCTATGTTTACACATTAACAGCACTGTGGTTATTTGCAGCTGCTGTAAGTTTTCCACTGACAGCTGATGGGGCAGTGTGTGTGCTTGGGAAGGGAGCTGTGCTGGGTGACAGCAGTGACCCGGCCCCATGGAGGTGATGCTGTAGTGTGGGGCCATGGGGAGCCTCCAGACCACGTTCACAGCTGCAGTGGCCCCACTACCCTCGAGCTGCTCTGGGTCTGCTCTTCCATATGCCTCATTTATTTATGTGTGAGATCTAGGGAAAATCATTTTTCTTTCCAAAACATACAGTATTAATTTTTACTTCCCTGCCAAATAATATTGCTCCAGACAAACGAGCTATGTTTGTGCTGTGGACTCTCTGGAGTTTATACCTCCATTTCTAATAACACATGCAGAGCCAAATGTTAGAAGTTGGTGTGCTGTTGCACCAAGAGTTTATTTAACTGGGAACCTGACTGGTGACCCAACGCGTGGCTACAGCATGCAGGGATGGAGCTGTGCTGCAGGGCTGGGAGCACATGGAGCAGCCATGCTCAACACTTCCCTATTGAACATCTCCTTTTTGACTTGTTTGAGCTCTCATAGCAAATTATCCTAAAAAAAAAAAAAAAAAAGCCTTAGGCACAAGATTCTCTTCTTGCACATCTTATTTTAGGCATCAGCTGCAGTGCATGTGGAAGGCAGATTTGCTATTGGAACTATCAATAAAACATAGTTTGCATGTTAAATTAGTAATCGTGAAAAAGCTCCCAAGGTTTTTATCGCCTTATTTTTTTCCTTTTACAATTATCACAAAGCCAGTTTTAGTTTTTTGTTGTGGTGGGGATGTGTGCTCTCACAGCTCCAGGACCTGTAGGATCCCCTGGGCCCTATCGTTGTCCCATGGTGCCAAGGGCAGCCTGAACCAAAACCTCATAATGATGAAGTTAAAGGGCTCCAGGTGCTCTCTGGGGCTGGCTGGCAGCTGCCTGTCCTGGGCTGTCCTGCAGCACAGTGAGGCTGGGAGGCACGGAGGTGGCTGGGCTGTGCCCTCCTTCCTCCCTGCTGCAGGGCAGCCCTGCCTGTGTGCTGGAAGCTGGGGTCCCTTCTGCAAAGCTTCTCTGGGTGCTATTCTGTCTTTCTCTGAGAAACTCTCTGCTTTCCTTTTGAGGCAGTGTTTTCTGGGAAGTTGGGTAAAAATTGAGGAGACCTTTGAAAGTGATGATGCTTTGAATACGTTAGCTGTAATTTTCTTTTTAAAATTTATTTGAATGCTTTGGGGCTCATTTTTAACTCCTGGAAAACTTGGGCTAGAGACTTAATTTGTTTTGTTTGGCTGAGCCAACTGAGAATTAGGATGTCTGGGTGTATTTTGGAGAGAAATATGAGGATTAAAGATCTGTTTTGGTGTGTAAAATTTATTGTTTATAATTTAAATGGTTATAAATGGAAATAGTTGTTCCTGGCTCGGTTTGCTGGATCTCAATGAGCCTGAGGAGAAGGACACATCCTGGAGAGGCACCTGGAAGAGGGTTGTGGGGCTGCAGGGTACGTGCTGTGGGAGTGTCAAGAGATGGCACTGAGCTCTGCTGGCACCTGAGTGCCTTAGGCTGGTTCAGCAGTGTTTTATATGGTATTTAACCATATCATTCAAATCCCCTTGACGTCCCACTGATTTTTCTGGGGCTGCATTGAGGCTTGCTGTGGTGAGTTTGCTCAGTGCCCTCCAAGTTGGCACCTTCGTGGTGGGATGAGCACACAAATCCTGGCCGTGGGCATGGCTGTGTCAGTGCATGGTGGCTGTCCTTTTGCATCTGCATGGCTTGCTGCAGTCAGACTGTTATAAACCCTCTGAAATGACTGCTTCCCATCAACAAAGCTTTGGGGATTGCTGGAGGAATGCAGGTATTTCAGTCCACAGCAGCTCTGGGTCTAACCATGCATTTTGGGTACCTTGGTTGCAGGAACATCTGTATCACGTTACCACCTGTGTAGCACTGTGCACTGTAAAGAACAGTCTCTACTGGGTAGGGATCACAGTGTGACTTCTGTCTGCCTGAAGGTTGGAGAGCTTTGTGGTTTCCGTCGAGTTCGAAGACAAAGTGAGACAATGCAGTATTGCATCTGCTGGGCAAAGGGGTACAGAGTAACCCCAGGGAAACTGTGCAGCTCCCACCTTGAGCAGGTCCTGGGTGCACAGGGAGTCAAACAGAGTCCAGCCTGTTGGCTGTGCAGCTGGCTGCACTTTTCAGTGCAAGTGGGGGCAGTGGGAATGAGTAGCTACCCCTCAGCAGCTCACTTTGGCCTTGTGATAGCCAGCCCAGCAGGGGTGAGTGTTGCCTCTCTTCTATAGACAAAACTTCAGGCATCCTATTGATTTGGCCCTAGATCTTATCTGTGTATTTATCTGCTGGTAAGGAGGTACAGGAATACTAGTGCTCTGTTTTAGTACAAACTCAGCTGTTTGCTGATCAGCAGTGACTATTTAAATTGACCAATCTACCTCACCCTGGCTGGAGATCAAGGGATCAGAACTTAATTTCATTCCTTGAATAAAGATTTATATATATATATATATCTCCACATGAAAATATCAGAACATGAAAGGTTAAATCAATATGGAGTTTTACATTGCTTAAAGGGCATTTGCATCAAAGCAGCCATGAATGCAATTCACTTGTTTAATGAATTTTTTATGCTTATTTAATGAATTTCACAAAGGTTTGGTGTTTTTCATAAAATGGATAAGGACTTCCAGTTTTATGAAATAATAAAAATGGAACTGAAGTTATGAAATGAGCAATCTCATTAGTTAGGCATGATATATTCATATGAAAGTGTACATGTTTCTGAATTATTGCAAGCAGCTCTATTGCTTGAGCTGTAACTTGTTATAAGAGTATTGCAAATATGCCTTTAGTTAAGATATCAGAAAGTGACAGAAATTAGATTGATTGCTAATAATGATTTAATTAATACCTATTGTAGTTAGCATACCGTGGTTGTGTTCTTTCCTAGAAACTACATGTTTGTATTCCTCTTTGGTGGATATCTGGTGAAGTACAGTACTATTTCTAGTCCCTTTTGGCAAGGTTTCTGGCTTAATTTTGTTTGCAGAGCCTTACCCTCTATTTTATTATGCTGATGAGCAAAGGAAAATATTACAGTGGCCTGTCAGTAATAAGAATATGTCTTATTTTGCACCTCTCCTTGATGCTTCTGGAATCTAATGGGATTGCATCACCTTGCTTAAAAGTTCTCCCAAGTCGGTGGCACTTGGGATGAGAGGAGGTTGTGTGAGCCCTTGGTACCTCCCCTGGCTTCCCAGCTCTGCGTGGCTGTGCATATGCTCAGGGAGATGCCCAGCTCCATTAACCAGCCTGGGAACCTTCACTGTGCTGGGGTGAGGGTGATACCTGAGGGTTTCCTTCCTCTCCCTTACAGACAGACCCTTCCCTTCCAGATGCTGTGGCGTGACGTATGTCCATCCAAACCAAAGCAACTTTTGCAGTGTATTGGCACCAGATAAGTGAGTGGAGGAATTCCACTGCCCTCAATCTGCTGGTTGCTGCCCTCGTGCTCTGGTGAGGTGGAAGGCAGAAATGATGCAGATATGAAAGATTTCCAAAGTTAATGACCTTGCCTTAGAAGTACAGCACAGTGGATGCCTAAATGAGCAGTCTCATTAAGTATGTGCAGTAAGGCAAAGGAAGGCAGGTAGGATGGGATGGGAGTGATCTACCCTCAATGGTTATTAGAGCAAAAGGAGAAATGAAGTGCCTTCTCACCAATGAGGTGCTGTCATCTTTAGCATGCTCTGAAGCTTTCTTGTGAAAAGCCACTTTCCAAATAAAAGGAAAAGCCTCTGTGCCCACTCCTGCTCCGTGCCCTCTGGTGGAGCTGAGGACAGGCAGTGGGCAGGGCTGCTCCCCTGCCTGTTCCCATCTGTGGTACTGGGGTGAGGGTCCTCTCCCTGAGCCCCTGCTGAGCACTGTGGGTTCCCCAGCCCTGCTGATCTATGCAGAGGATTGGAACCAGGTGAGGTGACCTTCCCTGTGCCACACAGCAAGCAGGGTTGGTGAGAGGGCTCCTGAGGCCATGGAAGCATCTTGAGGGATGCTTGGGGATGGGAAGGGAGCTGTCCTGGGGCTCCCAGCACAGTGACAGAGCACCCATTGTGGGCAGCAGGAACGAGGAGCTCCCCAGTGTTGTACCAGATTTAATAACTAGCTGTGATTTGATCTGTGGTGTGAAATAACATCTCTTATTATATCTAATGTAAATATTTACTTCAGAGGTTTGACTGAAAAAACATTGCCTGCCTTCAAAGCCTATCAGTTTCTCATCTGTGGCTGACAAAGAAAGCTTTGAGTGCTTAAATTCATTTACAGAAATTAAATTACAATTTTCAACACTAAAGCTTCTGTGATTCCAGACACTTTTCCTTTCCTTTTATTGTTTCTGACAGCATCTAGACTCTCAAGGTAAGTGGTCGAGTGTAGTCCTATGTAAATGTAAAACATAAAATGAAAACCGGAGGGAAGAAAAACATTTAAAGTAGGAAATTAGACCAGTTATTGAGTTCCACACTATGGTTAATGAGTGTGCAGAAAGAAAACATCTTCTTGGCCTAGTGAGCTGGAGCATTACAACTGTTGCAACACTTCTTCTGTTTTTGGAAGGAAATAAGTAATAACCTCGACACATGGGAAGTCTTCAGTTTGCATTTTTTAATGCCTCAGGGGAGTGCAGTGTTTCTGGTTTAAAATCTGTTAAAATATTCTTTAAAAGGCAGGTTTTGTTCTGAAACCAAAACAAAAATTAACATATTAAGCATGTATGTAGGTCAGGAGTGTATGGGAAGGGCTCGGCTGCTCTACCAGGACATGCTTTTCTTGGAATTGCCCAGCGAGGGTTAGAGGGAAGGCTGAAAATTACTGTCCATTGCTGAGACACATTCTGTGTATGCAAGATTTGTGCTGTGTTGCTCAGGTGGAGTTAGAAATAGACAGCAGTAGGCTGTGCAGAGGCTGATATGGGGCAGCACTGCTTTGCTGTGCCCTCCTCCAGCAGCAGGGAGATGGTGCTCCTGGGGTCATGCTGCAGCATCCCATGCTGGATGCCTTGGCTATGCTGCTGCTGAGTGTGTGCTCTCCTTGCTGTTACCCATCCGGCCCTTATCTCTGTGGTTGGTGGTGAAATGCCCAGACTAAGCTGTCCTGTGCAGAGCTGAATCCAGAAACTTTTTTTTTTTAAAGCACATAGCAGAATATTGTACAATTGGAAGATTGCTGTAGGTCCAGCTGAGGTATGGGGCCCTTTGGTCTGAATTAATGAATGCTATTTCTCACCTGGGTGAATTAACAGTGGTCGGAGTCCTACTAACACAGTTGTGCAGCTTCACGTACCTTGGTGAGCTTTGGGTGAGAAGCCATAGGAGCTTTGCATGCTGCGGCGCTGTGCAGTTCAGCAATACTCTTAAACGCTTCATGTGTACTCTTTAAATCCCTTTCATGCAAAGGTTGAGGTATTTTCCTTTATATTCATCTCCTGATGCTGTTACTCAGCAAGCTCTTGAAAGGTGTGAGCAAGCTGATCAATACTTTATCTTTTTCAGGCTAATAAGTTCATTATTATTGACACAGTGCGGCTGGCTTCCTTCAGTCTGAAAAATGAATGTCCTGAGCAGGAGTAATTGGGGAAACTTTTAATGATGCTTTGATTGGGAAATATCTCAGGGCCAGGCTGGGGTTCATAGTAAGAGCTGCACTGGGGATAAATGATGTGGCAGGGGCAAGGCTCTGGTGCTGGTGGCTGCCCCAGGCTGGGAGCCTAGAGAGCTGACCTTTGCCTCTTTACTTCATTTTTGGGCAGAAATTTCACCTGAATCTGGAAGCTAAACACCTGGTGGAAGCAGCACTGCTGTGCAAAGCAGCCAGCTGGTGCCAAGCTGGCATGAAGCCCCTGTCCCTTCCCTCTGCAGCTCTTTCTGTCGAGGTTTGTCACCATGGGCTTTGGGTCACGGTGTGCTTCCCAGCTGCCAGACCTGGAAGCAGCTCTCAAGCCTCTGTTATGTTTTTATCTTCCTGGATTTGTGAAGCTCAAAATTAAATGATTTAAGTCTGGATCAAAATTAAATAATTTGGGTCAGGCCATTGTCTCAGGTGCCCTCCAGGAAACACAGTCAGCATTTAACCTAACCAGCTCCTGTAATTCCACCAAATTCAGCTGAAACAGCATTTCTCCCCTAGAAGGGAACTCGAAGCTTAATAACAAGCATCCTGATTTTTTTTTTTTCCCTTTCTCAGCTTTTGAGAGTAGTGCTGGCTCCAGTAGTGAGACTGAACCCCAGCAGCTGTGTTCTGGGTAACACTGGGATGGTGCAGCTGCCTCCAGAAAGCTGCTGCTGTCCTGCAGCACAAAGTGCATGCTGGGACCCCTGGCTTGGTGCCTGCAGCAGCTGAGCAGGCTCTTCAGGATGGAGTGGCTCAGAAGTTACTCTGCTGGTTTAAACAGCAGCGTGCATGCAGGTTTGGGAACTAAAATGGGGAAGATTAAAGCAAACACAGTACTTTACTCATTGTGGAATGATGCTGTTTTACATGGTCGGCTCTGAAGATCCCTTGGGGAGAGCACCAGAGATGCAAGAGGGGTTGACACCTATTTCTCCCGGTGCCTTGGGAGTTCATCTCATGGCTTTCTTTGTATGGCTGCCTGTGCCACCGCAGAACAAATTCATTGAGTAAGAGCATGGCCCCAGCATCGCGCTCGCAGCACCACTCCTCACTGCTCTGCTCAGGGGAGAGGCCAAGTGCTTGCAATTCTAGAATGGCAGTGTGAGAGTGCTTGGTTGTCACATGCCATTAGCTGCTGAGAGCGTGACATCTCAGGAAACGCTTCGTCGTAATCCTCCAAATGAAGAAAGCTGAAGTGAACTTCAGGCTGATTGTTGGGTTTGGATATCGTGTTACAGGTTGGATGGCAAACTCGGAGTTGTACCTAATCTCAAATTGGTTTGAACTGCAGTCAGATAGCTCAAGTTCTGGAAAATCAGCTTTCATGTTTACTTTTTACTTTTTTTTTATTTACAAGTCAAACTTTAGAGAAATACCTACATGACAAAACTTGCTCAGATTTTCTGCTCCATCTCGTTTCCCCAAAGTGCCTTTTGCTCAGCAGTACCGTTAGTTCAGTTCTATTGTGAGTTTGTTTTCCTGCAGCTCAACTCTGGGAAACACCTCATTGAACGTATCTGTGTTGGCTGCATGGGGCTTCTGCTACTGCATCCAACTGTAGTTTGCTCCAAGAAGAAAACTTGGACCAGTGGTGCTGCATAAGGCAGGGTGTTGTTCTGCAGCACTGGGTTTGTCCCTCAGCAGCATTTTAGTCATTGCTGTGTGACGTGTTGCAGCAGAAGCACAGGGTGTGTGGGGACTGTGCCATGGCTCACTGAGCAGCCAGTGAAAACAGCTCTGCAGCCATCCTGCTGTCCCAACTGCTTTCATACTGTTAGCAGAACAGAAATTACGTGGTGGTGTGTCAAACAAAGTTTATTCTGCTGCGATGCTCAAAGGTGCTATTAAACTGTCAGACCAGTCTGTGCTGTCCTTGGCTTTGCCCTACCAAGATTTAACATGGTTTCAGTTCTCAAAGCCAGCCTGTTTTGAGCTGACCTCTGTCCCCACCTGGGTTAATGCCCTTCAGAAAGGTTTTTGTTGCTTCAAGACAATCACGATGGTCTCTCTGGGAGTAAAGGGCTTCTTGGCTTTCATTTTTTACCATCACAACCCATGCTGGTCCCTGTGCAGCACCGGGGGGTTACTTTGCCTGAGGTGTGGCAGTGAGGGTGCGTGGAGGGCTGAGCTGGGCAGTGGGGTTGCTGTCCCTGCCTGTTCAAATTAAGCCCAGGGCTGGGGGAGTCTTCATGCAGATATACTGATAGAAGCCCATGAACTTAGCACAGATGCTAGTGGATCTGACAGTGATTTTTTTTCGTTAGTTTTGTTGGTAATAAGGAGCCATGCCTCATTACTGGCCATCAGAGACAGATTTGCTTCTTTTTAAAAGATCTTACATTTGAGTAGTGCTTCTAACAATTTTTCCTTTTACTTATTTTGATAAGTACAATTACAATTCCATTGTAAATGGCATCAGAGTCCTTTTTGCTTCACTTTTATGATGTTTCACTGATTTCCTTCAGAATCCTGTTGCTTACAGCACCAGCGGTGGCACAAATGTTGAGTGTGATGGATGTGGCTGTGCAGCTCATCTGCTTCTGACTGCTTTAATATAGAGACTCAGGGCTGGGCAAAGGGGTAAAGACAAATATGAATTGTTAAGATGCTTGCCTTAAATTTGTCATAACATCTGCATGTTGTTTCGCTTCCTTCCCCACCACTTCAGAACGTGCCGGATCAGCGAGGAACAGATAGCTCAGTTCATAAAACAGCACTTCTGTAAACGAGGCACAGTTGGGGAATGTGCTTCTGGGGGATTTATTCCATGAAATGCAAGGGAAGGATTCATGAGTACATAAAATAACAGCCTAATCAAAGAAATAAACATGAACAAGTCTGTAATCTTCACAAAATTGGGGGAAAAAAGTGCTTCTGATGGACTTGCTCCTACTGTTCTCTTTGTAGCTGTTTCCAGAGCTCCGACCATCTGTTCCTTGTTGTAGGTTGTTAAGTGAAATGTGCTGCCAATACAAATAGCTCCGCTTGATGTTTGTTTGCATAAATTGTTTTGAAAGCTTCATGACGAATTTTAAGGATTACTTACAGGGGTAGGACTCTGTGGAAGAGGAAATATAAATTTGATGATGCATGTTGGAATCCATTAATTTGTTTGGAATTTACTATAAAGGAGAACATCCTATGCGATTGTTGAAGGGGGAGGGAAACAATTTCATCTTGAGCCCAGAAGGTTATGTGACGAGATGCTAACTGAGCCGCATCGCAGTCAGTGTGCTCAGTCTGCTTTTGCAGCTTTCTGAGCTTGGTTGCCCTTACCAAGCAGAACTGTTCAATATTTCCACCTCGCCAAGCTTTGTAGCAGAGGTATCTGGCTTTTGTCTGGTTTAGGAGCCTTGGAACCCATCTGTTGTGTCACACACCTACAGCACTCAGGGGATAACCTCTGCTGCTCGGAATTGCTGATCTTGAGGCTGACTGAAGATAAGTAAGGAAATGAGAGCAAGGAGAGAGGAAGAGATTTGGTTAAAGGCCCCGAAGGCGGCAGCAGAGCTTGTGTAGTCAGGCTCATTGACCTGGTGTAAGCGTGACAGTTGCAGCCTGGTGGAAGCTGTGTGCAAGCCATAGGCTCAGGGCACGTTGCACAGGAGTTATTTGTTCCCTAAAGCAGCATTCTTCTTAGCAGAGACTTAATTTGGAGGTTTATCTTTGGCCTTACTGTTTGGAAATGCTGACTTGCTGAAAACACAAATTTCCTTCCCTTTGCAAATCTGGATTTGCAGTGCCCAGCCAGTCAGATGCTGCTCTTGTACAGCTTCGTGAAGACATGGCAACCCCAACTGCACGTTCACACACATGCTGCTGTGCTGCTCATCTCAGCCTCGCCGTGGTAATTCTCTGGTTTTAAGTGAATTGACCTGGCTGCTTTCATCTCCAGGTAATGCAGCCCCAGTTTATAATTCAGACCAGGAGCTTATGGAGATTTAGAAAGAGGCCCAGAGCTTTGCTTTACTGTGCCAGTTAAAGCATTTATACTGATGACAGTTAAATTGTTGAGGGCTCTGTTATTCATTTACATCACAGACACTAAGGTCCTCTGACGACCTACTGCAAATGTAAGCCAGATGTACCTAAACATATCTATTGTACATTTTACTTCATTTCAAACACTTCTCCTGACTTTCAACTCAAACCTTCTGTCTGTCTTGTCATGCTACAGTGTTTAATGATATTTTATTGCATTAGTTCACAAAACCCTTGAGTTTTTCAGTTGTCCTAAGCTAATGGACTGGATCTGTACCCATTTGCTAATACAAGATCTTTTTTAGTAGGTAGCAGAGCTATTAAACATAAATCAAGGTTTCCGATAAAATATTAGGTTTCTACTGCATCTTACAAAAGGATAGTCTCCAGTTTTACCTGATTATTATATCTTACAAGCTATAGTTAAAGCTTGTTTGGGGATTTACTGCATTCCATACCCAGTAATTTCATACAAATCCATAATGATTATTCTGTATGTTCCTTTCATTTAGCTCATAAAAGAAACCACATAGTTTGCTAGCTGTAGAAACAAGAGCCATTCCCTATTATTTCCTTTGGAAGGATGCATTAAGAACTTTTTTTAAACAAAAAAAAAAAGGTATTTCTTTACTTAACCTGTGTAACAAAAATCAAACAGGCAGTAAGGAGATATCCTGCCTTAAGACAGGACTAACATGGTTTGCTACAGGGGAAAAAGGAACGCTTTCTTTAATAGCACTACAATCTGTATGTATACTTCTGAAAAATAGATTAAAATAGCATGAACTTTAGAGAGATTTATAAATCTTCTTGTCAGGAGTGAAGAAAACAGGTATCTCATGCTCACCTTTGAAGCAGAGACCCTTGGAAGAGAGAGGCTGCCTGTTTGGCGTGGTCTTTTGTCCCAGGTGCAGCAAGCACGTGAGCACAGGCTTGCCTTAGCATTGCTCTTGGTGCATCCTTCCAAAGGCAGAATCTCCATTTCTTGCTGCTGTTTTTAAACACGTGCTCAGGTCCTTCTGAAGCAAAGGCGATAGTGGTTTGGCCATCCTGAGGTGCTGCTCTCAATAGGAAGGTACTGATGGATGCGATTCAGTGCGCACGCTGAGTAGGATGTGAAGGATAATTGCCCCTTTATCTGGATTATTTTGTGTTACTGCAAGCTAGGGAGTACGTATAACAACACGATATCATTTATTCTGGTGCAAATCTGCAGGAACTTCACAAAAGCCTTTCAGAGTTGGTTTAAAACAACATTTTGTGAAATGGAGCATGGGATGGCTTATTGGCCAGGAGGTCAATACAGCTGACAGGAGCTAGTTGGGAACTTCTGATCAAAGACTTCTTTGGAAGCGTTATGAAACAATCTTAATTGAAAAATTAAGATTTGCCCAATGAAAGTGGGGTCTATAGGAAAGCAGAGAGCAAGCTGGTGCTGATTGCTAAAGCAGCCATGGGGACATTGCCTGGGATATGACTGTCTTGGGTTCCTGCTCTCTCTGTGGGACTTGGAAAACCCAGTCTCTCTCAGGTCAGTCTTGTGGTTGGGCTTGTGGCTGTGATGGGGAGGATTTGCCACACGGGGGGATTGGAAGGATGAAATGTTCTGAAGCTGTGTCCTGGATTGCAGTGTGGAGTGCAAACCAATTTAGAAACCTCAAACGTTTCTGTGTGAAACAGTTCTTGTTCTGCAGCTTGCAGTACAACTGTTTTCTTTCTTCAGATGTTGCTTACTGTGGTCTGGAGGCAGAGTTACCAGCACTGTGATTCTTGTAGCCATTCGCTGTTCCTGTACCCCTTCTGCTCCTAACGAAGTGGTGCCTTAAAATGAGAACTCTTGGAAGTTGATGTATGATGCAGTTACCAGGGAGCAGGAGATGGTCACATGTCAGTGTGGGCTTTATGGACCTGATTCTCAGACCAAGCTGCATGTTTGCCTACAGGTAGGTTTTTACTGAGCCAACTTGCAAGCACATCCTGGTGGTGGCTGGAGCCAGCTGGTGCTATCAGATGGCTCTGTGCTAGGTGATAACATGAGTGACCTTAGAGGCTCTGTTTCTCCCAAGGAAAACAGTGTTAATCGTTGACTGTCTGCTATCATTTGAAATACAGTGCTGTCCAAACACATAACCATATCATCCTGTATCACTGAAAAAAAAACCAACAAATGCAAGCATGGTGTATTTGCGAATCGCTGGATACAAGCGGTTTTTCTTTCAATGTTTCCTCAACCAAAAAGGAAAAAAAAAAAAAACAACCAACCCACATCTGAGCTTCACAAGTAAACCACTAGAAATAACATGGGTAGAAATGTGATCACCTTCATGAGGATGAAGAAGACAAAACAACAGTTGTAGCTCAAGGTCACCCAGGCTGTTCCTGATGCTCAGCTTGGTTTGCAGTGCAACCTGCGGCTCCTGGGCTGCTGCTCTCCCAGCTGCTGACTTGGGGTCCAGTTCAGTGGCTCTGGGGATGACCCCAGCTCTCCACTGGATGTCAGTGTTCCCCAGGAATGCGGCTGCTGGAGCACTTATTTGGCAGTAAAAAAAAAAAAAAAAAAAAAAAGGGAGAAAGTAAAGAAAACTAAAGAACTTTGACTCTTAAGAGAAGTTGTTTAGGAATGCCAGTTTTGTGACAGTTCAAATCACCCTTAATTATAATGCAAACCTCAGCAGAAAGATTGTTTACAATAAAAGGCATCTTAGGTGACTTCTGGGCTCATGTGCCAAGGAGCTGGGTTTGGTTTCAGAGAAAACAAATGAACATTCTTCACTCATCTCCGTTCAGTCTTGATATTTTCACATGCCACGTTGTAAGTGATTCTGTTTTTGTCTCTGACGGTTTTTCTTTTTTCAATAGCCACAAAAAAATATTTTTTCAAATCAGTGAAAGCATGAGCATGTCACTAAATGATTGATTGCTTGCTTGCTGGGTTTCAGCCTTTGATAATTAGATGTAGCATAATGTCTGCTCTTCGCTTGAGAATGGTGTTGGGTCGGATTCAAATGGGACATGAAAAATTGAAATCAGAAAATAAAAACCTGTAAAAAACAAACTGCTGCCATCTGTTGCACCTCTGAGAAAGGAGCACAATGGGAAAAGAGGAGCAGGAGTAGCAGGAGCTTTGCAATGGGCACTACCTCTGTGCTCACAAGAGGGCCTTTGTGGGAAGCTTTGGCTTCTTGGTTCACTTTCCTCTATTAAAATGGATTCATAAAAAGGGAATTTCAAAGTGATTTTGCTGAGCAACTCAGTGGGATTTGTAGCACATGTCCCACTTTTGCTTTAAGGGTTCTAGTTGAGAATGTGTTGAGTGGGAAGATGTAGTCCTGCCTCTTAGAACTTGCTGCTTCTTGGCAAAAGAGTTGATTTTTAAATTGGAGTTCTGGAGATGTTTCTAGCACTGGGCTGTATTTCAGCCTTCTCCCCAAATCTGAGATATGCCTTCAACTCCTGCTTGCTCAGTAATGTTACCAAGCCTTGCTTGCCACCAAAACTGACTCCTCCCACTCGGTAGAGAAGATTAGCTTCTTCATACTTCAATGTCTAGGATGGGGTTTATAACCAAACAACGCTGCCACAAATGAAGAAGAGCCCTGACTGACCTGTACATTTATGAGGGAGCTGCAGGATGACCTGGTAGTTTGAGTCATAACTTAGAGCCTCAAAACAATAACAGCACACCAAGACCCCGAGGTGTGATTTTTTTCAGAACTTGGAAGACAGAGGTTCCCATGCATCTCTTTGCAGGCTTTACCTTCACAAAGACTTTTGACTTATTTTATTTCGATTCAGCTTAGTTGAGATGTTCAACCAAATTAATGGATGTCTTCTGTGTTGCAGATGTTCCTGTGGAGGAATGAGCTCCAGCTCTGAGAACAGGAGAGGCCAGCAGTGGCAAATGAAGCCATGAAGTGGCTTGGCTGGACATCTCCACCAGTGATGTGACTGTGTGCTGAGCAAGAAAGAAGCAGCGCTGGGCAGCTCTGAGAGGTGGGTGAAGTTTGGGACTGACTGTTCCCTACACCCTTTGCTTTCCAGAGATAGTTGTGTCTAGATTAGTATTATAGTGCTTGGATATATACAGTGCAACGTTGAAGTAAAGCTGTGCTCAGATGTGCTGAATAGTGATCATAAACCTTGTCCTGGTTTTGGAACAGAATGTGAGCCTGAACTGTTACTTGCAGAAGCGTTTCATAGAGCAGATCAGCTCTATCTGAAAGAGCTGAACTCCTTTGAGCCTGATAGCCAGACTGGATTAAATAAGGGGATCTTGAACAAATGTTTGTTCAAAAAACTAGCTGAGCCTATTTCTCAGTGTGTCTTTAAGCTATTTATTCAACCAAAAGCAATAGTGTAATTTACTTTTCTTTGGAAGCCCTGTGGCCTCTGAGCTCATGGAAAGCTGAACCATAGGGCTGAGTGAGAAACGCTTCTGAAAAATTCAGTTGCTTTAGTCTGCTCGTGGTTGTCACTGCTGTCTTCCATCACCTTCTGTGAGCTGCCATGTAAGAAAGCCAAATGGAAACTGGAGTTCAGTGCACAGAGAGGCTGTGAGATCTCCTTCTCTCAAGATATACTAAAACTACCTGGATGCTTTCCTGGGCAGTATGCTGTGGGGAACATGCTTTAGCCGTGAGGTTGGGCTAGGGGTCTCCAGAGGTGCCTTCCAATCCATTTGATTCTGTGAAATATCAGGTTTTTGTTTTCATCTCTCTTTGTGGAGCTTTTTGTTTCACGGTCATAATACAGTGTGCCAGGAGTTATGGAATTTTATGTCTCATGAAGGTAGGTGAACAAAGCTGGGTTACTGCTAGGCTGGCTTCTCTAGTGAAGGGAAACTCATGGCCATGTGGTCTGTGGTGAATTTTAACAGAGGCTGTGCACTAAAAGCACGATGGTACAACACCCAGTGTGGTCAGTGCAGTCTGAGCTGTTCTGAGTTGCGTCAAAGACTGGGCTTGTGATGCTTAGATAGGATGTGAAGTTATTTGATTTGCTTTCTTTAGGCCTGTATATTATCATCTGCGAGCAAATAATGCCAGCAAACAGAATAAATATAATGAGTGGGATACTTCCCTCATAGCAGTGGATTGTTTGACACTTAAGGCAGCTTTTGCAGATTGCTAAAATATTTTCTGAATTGGATACAGCTGAGGGAGCTGCTTGATATGAAGCTGAAAACTGACCTATCCTGCAGGGTCCATCTGCCTGTGGTCAAACATGCTGAGAATGCCCTTCCTCCCCCCAGCTTTTTTGAGGTGTTAATAACTGAAGCTCTGAATGTGCCAGGCCTTGAGGGATATGAGCCTGGCCGACTAGGCTGTGTTCACTGACTTCCAATAAAAAGCTGAAGGATCAAACCCAAGAAGAGCAGACTGATGTAGCCTGCCCGACTGCAGGGATGGATGCTGTGTGCTGCCTGCTGGGAGGCCGGGCCCCAGCCATCCCAGCCAGTTTCCATCAGTGGGAAATTGGCATCAGGGCTGCTAATTTTGGATGCGATTCTTCGTAAAACATAATCTTTACCGTTTGTTCCTACAACGTGTTTTCTTTTTTGTGACCACTGCACGGTGTTTGTTTGATCACGCTGAGAACCCACAGCTTATCGGGTGTTGGAGCTTTTTCCTTGTGAAAGAGATAACGGAGGAAGAGGAGATCAGAGTGGGGAGGGGAGGCACTGGGGATAAATATCCTATTTGCATCTGCCTAGTTAGTCACAGCTGAATAGTAAAGCCCTTGTTATTTTCTGCAGTCTTTACAATGTGAGATGGAAATTCAGTTTAATTTTTACTGAAGCTGTAGTTTTGGTGTTTTTTTCTTCCAAGAAATGTACTTGAGTTGCTCTACACTTGGATTTTTACCGAGTTTATACACTGAATACGTGAAATGGAAACAGGCTTCATTTCCCTGGGCCTTTCAGGACTGTTAATAGTTAAGCCTTGCTAGGTGGCTGTGCTTTTTTCCCTTACTGGTTCTCTCCCCTTCATCTCAAACATTTTTACTTCATACAGTCACTAGGAAAAAAAAAAAAAGTAACTTTGTAAGTGACCCTTGACTAGGTGGGCTCTGGTGGCTGACCCCAGGTTAAAGGATACCAAGATAGCTCCTGCCTGCTTTTTGTCAGCGCTTCCACTCCACAGGAACTCCTGGAGATGCCTTGGTGGGAATCCAGTGATAAAACTGGAACTCGTTTCTCACTTACAGAAAGGAAAACAAAACCGAGGAAAGAATGCTTCCTGCTACTCTTTGGTCAGTCGATAAGCTTAATTGGCCAGGCCTGCCTGCTGTACATTGATTGTACCTGCTAATAAAGGAGCTATTGATTGGCACTTTATTTAGCACTGCCTTGCATGGACTGTATAGTTCCTGCTAATGTTATTACTACATCAACCTTTTCCTGTTCCCCAGCTCTTTAGCACTATAAATTATGTCAAATGCCACCAGTGCTTTGAGTACTCTTGGACTTTTGGATGGATTCCTTTAAGTTTTTGACCTCCGTAGTACACAGCGTGTCATCCCTAATAGGTGCTAAAATGTTTAATAGGATGCAGAAGGAATGGAGATGCAAAATTATGATGTAAAGTACTGTAATTGTTATGCCCACTTCTTAAGTTTTAATTGGATCTCAGAAATCAAAGAAATTGATGTTCTCTGACATCTATTTAACGGGACCGTGATTAGTGAGCAGTTCTGGCAGATTAATGGAGATAAATACCTATATTTGGGAGCTCTTGCTGTCTTTGTAACCTTGCTGTTACTTGTAGAGGTCAGTGTACAGGCCTCAAGTAAGATAAAGATGGGGAGCGGTTAAAAAAATGAGTAAAAGCAAACATCTCTAGCATCCTATCTTCAAATGGACATTGAGAGAACTTAGCACAAGAGACTGCCACATTTTAAGTTCTGCCTGTGCTACTGGTGCATTTTGTAATGAAAATGTCTCAAACATCATGAGAAGTTCAGTAGATATAAGCAAGAACAGCTGGTCAATACTGAATTTTAAGTACTGAAAGGATAGCCAGTCTTGGGAGGGAACTGGAGGTTCCCCAAACCCTCCTCACCTTATTCTCTTTGGAAAAGTAGACCTCACTTTTATGGACTGACACAGTAATATAAAAGAAACTTTCACTTTTTGTTTGCTTTGCTGTACTTTAACGAGCCATACAGCTACTTGCATGTAGCATGATAGGTCAGAGGTGCAAGCAGCTCTTAGGAAACTTCCTGAAGTATGTGACAGAAAAAAAATGAAGGCAGCAGGAGCTGTCATATATGCACACATTGTAGTTTACAAACCGAGTTGTGAACACAGCCATGGAGAAATTCAGCAGTCTCTATTTCTAAGGCTGCTTTGATAAGAAAAAAAAGTAAGAAATTTTAGTAGCAACTTCTCCCAAATGTTCCTTCCAAAAGTGCAATGGGGGGTATTAAATCCCTAGAACAATACATTCTTACATGCAGGCCCTTTGTTTTTGCACCTCTGTATCTACTTCTTTTGGCATAACTAATTTAGGGAAGAACTTGGTCACCTTAAAACTGGTAGTATGGCTACAATGGATATGTTAACATTTTTGTGTTGTCACTCATACTCATCAAATTGTCTTTCAGAGGAAAAAATTCTTTGCATTTAATGAAATATTGGAAACAGCTCAGTGTGTTTTCTCGTATCAAAAGCCTTTCAATACTTGTTTCCAGTGCTTTAAAGAACTTGTATTAAAGTAAAATAAAAGAAGCACCTTAGATTTCAAAAAATAAGACTAGCAGAAGTCTAGATGAGCTCCAGGAATTTAAAGGAGATCCAAGAAAAAATAGTATATATATTTTTTAACAGCTCTGGAGGATTAATCTGGAATACCAGCTTGTAAGGGTCATGGCACGAGGCATGACAGCCCAGGACATTAGTTTCAAGGTAAATATGAATTTTGTAGGATGTTGTAGGATGCTGCTGATTCACAGCAGGTGAGAATACAGCTCATGCAGACCTGGCATTGCTTGCAACTCAGCCTTATCACTTCATCTGTCCTTCTCCCATTGTAATACGTGGGGAGGAACATGGTCCCTGTGCTTCACCAGTCAGCCTCTGCTGCTACAACTTTCCTGCTCCGTTTTGTGATGCTGGTGTGTTGTTCAGTGCTGCAGCTCCTGGCAGAGGGATGTTGCCCTGCGCTGAGCTGCTTTTGGGGTGCAGCTGGGTTGGAGGTGAGACCAATCTGCTGGTGGTGCTTTTTCCTGTTGTTAGCACTGAGCGTGGCTCCTTCAACCAGTGCAAGTTAGAAATCAGATACTAATTCATAATTATTTTTCAAGGCTCAAAATGCAGCCCTACAAGTTGCATTCGGATGTGCCAGGGTGTGTTTGATGGTGCTTCATACCTCACAGCTCTCCCAAGGCCAGTATTAATTGCCCCATAAAACACGCTCTGTCGTGTCTTGCAGCTCAACGTGTTACATGACTGTGCAAACTTGTTTTATAGCCCTAACAGCCCACTACTGTTTCTGAGAAATGTTTTCCTTTTAATGGGGGAAAGAAAAACAACATTTAAAAGTATTATAACAGTGACAAGGAAGAAAGAATGCAATAGAATTTCCACTGGCCAGAAAAGCCCTCGTGGATTAAACACCTGCTATAAGCGGATGCATATATATTATTCACATGAAGGAGTCATCTGTCTAGAGACCACATCCATCCCCTCTGACCTGGGGGAATCCCAGGGGGGGATACCTGGGGCAGCAGCAGGGTGTGCATAGCTGCACAGGTTCGAAGTGCTCCAGCAAGCAGGGCTCAGTGCCCAGATCATGCCCTGAGCTTCAGCCTTACTGCCTGGGGCTTGGGAGAGCCAGGTGCTGTAGGGCTGGCTGCTCTTCATCCGAGATGTTTCCACAGTAATTACAGCAATTGCAAACAACAGAGTAGGCCTTTTGACTATGGAGAATTGTAATTGTCCTTTCCAAGTCTTCTAGTTCCCACTCCCACATCTCCAGGAATAAGATGAGCTTGCCAGCAAGCAGATTGCATCCTGGCCTCAAAGATTTGCACAGATTCACTGAGGTCGGAAAGGATTATTTCCCATGTCTAATAGCAGGGACATGGCTGAGACTGAGTGGGGCTGGGGTCTAAACCAAGGAGAAAGCTCTGTGCACCCCACTGAACGCACCCTCCCATCCAGGTCAGGTGCCTGCACCGCAGTCTCTCTCTGTACTGGATGGAAAGGAATGCTGTTCCCAGACTATCTTGAAGATCACCTGAGGTCATCTCCTATCCTCTCCCTTCTCATAACTACTTTTGAGGTTACTCCTTATGACTGGAACCGACTTACTTCATCCCCTTCCTGCCTGATTGTCTTAGAACTGTAAGTGAGCTGACTTGCAGCTGGCCGGCATGGGGCTGGAAGCATGCTGTTCCTCTTTAAAAGATATTTTTAGCCTGTTCCCCCCATGCAATAAGTAGTTAATACTGGATTTAGTACCTGCTGTGCTATGAGCTATTATCTTTGTGATATGGGAGCATTTTATAGCCACTTTTCACTCCATGCTGCTGGCAGAATGATTTCATGATGTGTATGGATGTTGAAGATTCAGACCTCAGATTTGTCAGTGTGTTGCCAAGCATCTAGCATAGGCACCCAATTAAACTATGATTTAGTTTTTCTTGGTGTGTGCTTTGCTAAATCTGGACAGTTTTTCTGCTTTTAGCTGTAAAGTGAGGAAAGATCCAAAGGTACCAAAGTGACAAGTCTCTGGCAAGGAGATCTGGCTGAAGTTTACTCACTAGAAAGCAAAACTCCAATTTTCTCTACCAAAACTCAACCGAAAGGCTTACTTAGCTCTGGGCCAGAATTTGTGTTGCTGTGTATGCTATATAATACACACAGCTTCTGTCTATAATAAATAAGTGATATTTTCAAGCCCTGTTGCTACATAGTAGTTGGGCAGGAAATTCTCTTTATTTGCAAGTAATGCAATGCAAAGTGAAAGGACATTCTAATTTATGAATAAGTAAACCTTGTCTTTACAAGAGTTAATTCCATTATGTGTAAACAGTTTTCTTTTTACAATTGTGGAATCAGTTGAAGTTGGAACCTGATTCACAAAAAATGTTTTGAAGGTTTACAACACGTTCCCACTGTGTTCTCTTCAGGACAGTGAGGAGCGTGCTTCCCTCGCCCATGCAAATTACCTGCACTGCGATCCATCCTTGTGATTTATCAGTCTTCTCTCCCCTCGCTCACAGGCTAATGTATCTGAGAGCTGCAGTGAGTAGCAGTCCCTTAAATCAAGGGAGAGTAAGGAGCTTTGTGAAAGTAGATTAAGAAGAAGTTTAAGGGGGCAGTTCCACAAACCACTACTCATGTCAGCATCCTCACCGCTTCCAAGAGCTCCAATTAGAGGGTGAGATTTGTGCCATTAGTGCTTAGGTAGAGGTGGAACACATGGAGGCTGGCTGATCCTGTGCTGCTGCAGCAGTGCTTCTGAGGCAATGGGCAGTGTGTGCTGGGAGGGCAAATGGATCGTGAGAGGAAGTCTGAGCAGGGAAGCTACATGGCTTAGCACTGGTACTGTAAAGAAGTTGCCTCTTGCCTCTCAGAAGTAAGAAATAAGCCCATAGAACATAAAGTATGGAATCCAATCCTGCAGCTCATGGCTCATCAGTGAGCTCACACGAGGAGAGGAGCTGCTTTATAAGAAGTGTGGAATGTTGTAATTTGGATGCACATCATGGCTAATCATTCCAGAAAGTTGCTCTATTGTCCCATATAGTTGTGTTTAAGCTTCAGCTCCCTGCTGGGATCTTGTTGTGAGCTCCCAGGTGACATTCACCAGTGAATGTTCTCAGAGGTGGGGGCTCTGTGACTTGCTGGAGTTCCAGGAGGTTCCAGCATTTCAGGATGGCGGCTTGGCAATGACATGGAAACATTGAGTTTTCTTTGGTTTTGTTTTCTGTTTCTGCTTTCCTTGAATAAATGCTGTGAGACTATTTGGTTGAGCAATATCTCTGGCAAGATATTCCTGGTTGGGCTGAGAGCCTGAGATCTAATAACACTGAGACTTATAAAATATCACCAATAAGGTCAAGATGGAGTGAAGAGGTAGAAGAGACCTCATTTTTATGAGTTCCTCTAAGAAGATACTTGCCAAGGCCATGAAACTCCAGTGGGCAACCCTAGCTTGAAGGCACAGGGAGCCCTCGTGGCCCAAGGTGAAGGACTTAATGTCTGCTCTGAAATGAGACAGGAGTATAAGGCTGAACCCAGAAGAGAGCCTGAAACTACAGGGACTCCGTGTCTGTAAGGCATATGGGCTGCAAGTATTTGGGAATGTTTGGTTCCTAAACAGAGCAAAGTAATTTTCATGGGAACGTCAGTGGGAGTAGCAGGATTCAAGATATATTTAAAAAATAGGCATAAGGCAGATATACTGTTGGTCTGTGCTTGTTAAAGAGTGGAAGAAACTACGCAGTTGTGTTGAAAGTCAGCTGATCAGTTAATGACTACCTTGTGTAAATTTTGGCAAGAGCAAAAATAGGTAGTGTTAAATAGGTGACCAAGCAAAGCATAGGCATTTTTGGGGTACGGGGAGGATAGGGAGCTTAGCATGAGAACTTCAGATTTTCAGTGGAGAGTCAGCTATGGTTCTATGCTGGGGCCACAAGAACTACATCTGTTACTCAGGCATGTAATTATGTATGCAGGTCATCAGGAAGAGCAGCTAAAGCCTTGGCCATGCTTGCAACAAGAAATCCTATTAAATTATTTTCTCAATTCATTGTTATTTGCCTCTGTATTGTGGTTATGTTTGAAAATATACAAACGTGCATGAAGTAAGCAGATATTTCTATGTAGGGAAACAACAAATGGATCTGTTAAACACATGTTGTAAATAATAGCAACATGATTCTGACAACTAAGCAGTGTATTTATAATTGCCATAGTCTGGAGCAGAAACTGAGGCTGTAATGTGCTGATCTGATTTAAAATTAAGACCGATTTTTTGACTAAATGTTGCAACCTGAGTAAACTCAAACATGTTCTTTCTCATACAGAGTATTTATAATCATGATGACTGGTAACTTGGGTAGTGCTTACAGTGAAGGGAAAACATTACAGAAACAGGAATGAGAGAGAGAGATGGTTTGCATGGAGTTTGTCCTGAAGGAAAGGTGAAGGTACAGCTAAAACAAGGCCCTGCAGTGCTGGCATGGAAGCTCATCGTTGCAGTGATGTTGGAGGTGAGATGGATTAAGGTGTAAGGTGGAAATCTTCACTGACAGGGGGCCTGGGAGGAAATCCCCATTGGTTGGGTACAACCTTTTGCACAGTGTTTCTTCATCGTCAGGCATGGGTCTGTAACCCTCAGCAGAATTCCAACACTTTTTTTCTGTAAAACTTACGCAGGTGGCTGTATGCAGAGGTTAATATTTAGAGCTCTCATTTAAACTACTTACTCTTGGATGTCACTGGGGATAAGAGGATGTTTGGTAGGAGCGTTCTTCCCCTGGTGGGTGAAGTTGGTAGGGAAAGTGGGCAGCTTGTGAGTATTCATGTGTTTATGAATGAAAATAGTGACCGATTTGAGACAACGTTTAAATCATTGGTGTGATCTTTTAATATTGATTAAGATAAATACTTCACCGATTGTATTGGTCAATACAATGTGTAAATCAACATGTGATGTTTTTACTGTACGCCTTATGTTTCCCTGAGTTATGTGCCTCTGGTTCTGAAACAATGAACTGGAGGCTGGAAATCATTTTGGTCCTGACAAAAAGTGCTGCCTTTCTTAAAACATTTACATTTTAGATAATTGGCTGCAGCACCTGACAGCCTCGCTGTAGCCTAATTGAAGCCGTGTCTCAGCAGTGCCACCATAAACTATGTTCTCTGGAGTTCATAACCAGGGCAAATTTTGGGGGAGAAGGGGGAGCGCCAAGTTTTTAAAGCTGCAATGTGATACATAGAGTCTCAGTAACTGGATCACTTTGAAAACATCTCTTTAAATAAATCATGTCACATTTAGGAAAATGTTTAGTTGTAAGAAATGTTTGGCTGGCAGTCTGAATCCAGTCAGGGTAGCTTAATCTGAGCCAAATTCATGAATACCAGCCCCCATTCATGAATATGTAATGGGTAGGAACTAATATAATTCACATGGTTTTGCTGCTTTCAGCTCCCCATACCAGCTTCCACAATCTTGCCCACAGTACCTCTGCAGTGGGAGTACATGTATGTCCTGATGCTATCACACACATCACTTACCCAATACCACACATGCCCTTCAGCATCACATAACAAATACTCCAAAATAGATGCGAGTCTGGAGCAGCTTGCCAGTCATCTCTTGTATTTTTGTACTCAGTGGTATATTCATCTGATTTGTCTCTCTCCACGCAATTGTAATTTGATGGCACTAATGATTACTGGGGAATAACTTTTTTCCCTGGGGAGAAAAAGATAGCCAATCTGAGCGATGGTGTACGAGTGATTAAGTGGTTTGAATATTAATAAAAAATGAAATAGTTTAGCAAGGGTTAATTGGAGAACTTTTATTTTTCAAGGCCACTTAGCTGTAAGTAATTACAACAGAGAAAAACCAACATAATTGAGGCTATCGGCATTGGTGAGAGTTAAAAAATAAAAATGCTGTGTCAGTTGCTGTCCTTGGAGAGCCTGCGGCACCCTCAGGCACCATATCCACAGTCATTCCTGGCAAGTAAATAACAAAGAGAAAAATATCTTAGGCCATTGCCTGGAGAGGGGCTTAAAAATATTAAGAAAAGACAAGAACAATAAACAGTCCTCGCAGCTTTCCCCGGAGCAGGAGCAGGAAGGCTGTCAGGAAGAGCTTTAAAAATCAAAACGCAAGGCGAACTTCTGGGCATGAACGAGCTGAGCTCTGGTGATGTTCGGTGACACACATCAAAGCATACCTTCTATGTGTAAATTTGCCTGACACATTTTTAAAGTGTCCGTGGGGTATTTGCTGCTGTTATCAGTTAAACCTGAGAACCCTAATTATATTACATCTGAAATTTGAAGGCCTGTTTTATGCAGGAGGTCAGCCCAGGCTGTAATGGTCCCTGCTGGCCTTCATATTTATGAATGGGGCGAGCAGAGGGTCTCATCCTGCAAACACTCGGGCAGCTGGGTGCATTAGTGTACAGTAGGTGACTTCGATCACATTAAACATAGGGCTCAGGAAAGTCATATCTCTAAATATTTGGAAATTCAAACCCCAAATATCTATCCGTGTTTCTTTAAACAGAAGTATTTACTTCTAAAGTAGAAAGGTACGAAAGTTTTTACATGTGGTTTTTATAAGGAATGGTTTTAGGTTACTCCTTGATTCTCCTGATGATGTCTGTTTAGACATGTGCTGTTAATGCAGCATGAAGCCATCTAATGAAGATGTCTGTGGATTAGCAAGAAACTGCTGCACCGTGAATCCCTGGCTCTCAGCCTTGCTTCACAGCCCGTTAGCGAAGGCATTCATCCTCTGTCATCTCACATGTTGTACCTACAACTTCCAACAGTTACTAAAGGAAGAGGAGGTTTTGATAGAAGCTAATATTTTTTTCACGTCTAATTCTCCACTGCTCCCATCCCAATAAAAACATGAGCCTCGGATTGGTATTTCACTCGCATGCCTTGGATCTGCTCCGCAAGGGAGCTGACACTGTTCTAGCTCTCTCTGTCACCTGAGGATGTTGCTAATGACTAGGGGTTTGTAAGATGTGCCTTTCCCTTGATGCCTCTCCTAGGTTAACTGCTTTGATGCAACGGTGTCAGAAAATAGTGTCAAAAACCAATCTTCTGAAAAGCCTATTGTAGGGCTTGAAAGGAAACTCAAAACAACAGTAATACAGGAAAGTTGGGTAACAGATCTTGTCTTCTCTGGTTCAGTTGAATATGCAGTCAGAGCTGAGCCAGTGTAATGACTTTCTTGTTTATAAGCGTATAAAAGAGTTAGTGGTTCTCTCATGAAGATTAATTTAGTATTGGATATAAAGCCTAATGTATTTTCTACCTTTGTTCTTCTTGATAATTGAATGTATTTCTGTTTTTAAGCACGTGTAGATCAGGTATTGCTTATTGTTGTAATTCCCATCCAATCATTAGCTAAGCAGAGCGATTGGATATTGGATCTCCAAGGAAAACCTAAATGAGAAGGGAAATAATACCAAAGATAACTCTCCTGGCACTGCCCTTCCTCTGGGGCTCCCATAGCTCGATGTCTGTACTTAGCAAATGCCTTTCTGGGAGAGCTCTTTAAGCTAGGGAGCAATCTCTGCTGTGCAAAGCTTTAGGAAAGGTGAGTTTTGTAAGGCACGTGTGATACTGGAGGGTATAGCCACCTCCTAACTGGGTGTGATGCCCTTGTGATCTGAACACCGAATACCTGGGCGGTCTGCATTGTCAACCCTGGCAGTAACCTGTTTCAGTTCATAAGTCCAAACTGAGCTCTGAAATTGGACCTGATGGTAGAAGTGTGTGTTTGTAGATCACTGGAAGTCCAACCAATGAGAAATAACCAGGTTTCTTTAAAATGGGGGGCAATGAAGGCTGCACAATTCCTTTTGTGGAAAATGTGGTGGACAAAGGAGCTTAACGAGAAAATGAGGAAAATATCCGCATTTTTAAAAAGTTCTAGGAAAAGAAATAACTGCAAACCAGTCGCTTACTTTCAGATAAGAAAGACAGTGTTGGAATTTGAAGTTTTTAACTTGGAAATGAAATTGTTTTGTGCTCCAAAAAGTCACTCATAAAATCGCTCTCTGATACAAGCAAACTGCAGAGGCGCAGGGAAATTCTTTTGTAACCAGATCATTTATGTGGCATTTTATATGTAGAAGAGATAGCTACACTACAGAATCTTTAATGGAATTATTGGTGGTTTTTTTTTGGTTTTGTTTTGTTTTTTTTTTTTTTTTTTTTTGACTTCTTATTCCTTTTATTAACCTTATTAAGACTTAATGATAATGAAAAATCAAACGTATCCTCTGAAGTTCAATAGCATCAGAATAATCAATACTCCAATAATGCAACAAAACCATTCCAATCAGTGTCCATTAAGAATATGCATGAAGGATATCCAATATTCTGTGAAGTCCAGTAAGCCTTGATGCAAGTTCAAAAAGTGTGGTTTGTAGGTGGGAAGGAAGCTCTGCAGTGCACTTAATAGACACTTCCATTTGTAAAGCCCTGAAGGAGAATTGGCAGCCCTTTGCCACTGCTTTGGTTTTCCTTGTCTGCCATCCATCTGAAAAGGAACAGGAGGGAACGTGAGCAGAAGTTCTGACTCTTCAGACCATTAAAACTGCATGTGTGCTGGTGCTGTTGCAGGATGGCTCTGAACTCAGGCTGCTCCTGCAGTGGGTCGTAAGTAATTCTGCCCTTAACATCTAAGAGACAGGAGAAAAGGGGAAGTAGAGTTAGAGTGAAAGCTGCAAATCGTTGGTACCAAAGTAACGTTTACACACACAACACTGTGGAAAATGGTTTCTGTTAGGTCTGTGGATGCATTTAGGTCCTGAGCTGAGCTCCAGTGATGGGTGATTATAGGAAGAGTTGTAAACGTGTTGCAGAAATTTTTATTGGAGTTTCTGGGCTTTCTAGGAGATAACTGGGGACCCAAAGCACTGCCTGAATCCAGGAAGAGTGCAGGTCTCCTTGGTAGGGATGTGAGCCTGCACCTGGGCGAAGGAAGGTGGGGCAGAGGTTGTGGAGTGCTGAAGAGAGCTGAAAGACCGAGGTCAGAAAGCATCTTGTACCAGGAAAAGTGACTCAAACTGCTCCATCTCTGAGATCTGGCTTGATGCCACTATCTAAGCCTAAATAATTTGTGATGGAAAGACAAAAGCTCCTTTGGCTTTCATGTGACGCTGCACCTTCTGAATTTTTTAAAGATTGAGTCCTAGTTGCTTTACATGTGGATGGTTTTACATTTAATGAGGTGCTGCTAATTTTCAGTTTAGTCTATTTATTCTTTGCTGTGAGGAGCAGAAGCAGCTGCTAATTCCCCTTGAGACCGCTCACGTAGAGTACCTGCACCCACCCATGTATCCTCATAAATTGTTTCCTGAACTAAAATGAGCTCTCAGTATTCATTTACTTGCTTTTGGCAGATTTAAGTGGGAATATAAATCTGCATCTGCTTTTTGATTCACAAATGCATTTTATTCCATAAAGAATTCATGTGGCCACATACGAAAACTGCACCTCTGTTTGTGTTAAGTTATAGTCTTTCCTTTCTGTCAGATTCTCTCTCCCCTGCCCCCATTTGCCTGCTTCCGTGTTGCTAAATAACGATAGTTTTAGTACTGCCAGAACAGAATATTCGCTAGCAATTCTCAATTCTGACATCCTAAAGCCCTAGAGTAATATTTCAGGCCTGGATGGCACTTAAAGGCCCATAATCTTTTGCTGAATGGGTTTTGCAATACGCAAGCTGAGGCAAATTACTCAGTTTAAGGACCTGAGCTGCTCCGGGAATTCGGGGCTGGAATGTGGCGCGCGTCACTGTCTTCAATTATTTATTTATTTAGAAGATGTTTGAGCAGGAAAACCTGCAGGGATGGAGCATTTCACATATCATTAGTTCCTGGCACCGTGGCCTTGGAAGAGCACACACAGCCATAGCACTGTCCGGGGCCTTCACGCAGCGTGGAAACCTCACCTGGCAAAAAGCAGCAGGGAGGGGAGCATCCTCAGACCTTGCTGGGAGCAGTGCTTTGGGCTGCTTCTCACAGAAAACGTTTACAGAGGGAGCTGAATGTTTGTGGTCTGGTGCATCCCTGTTGGTTTTCTTAGGGAAGGCTCTTTGCGGAGTCTCTCATATGACTGAAAAGAAAACATGGCATCAGGGAGAACTTAACCACGCTCTGCCAGCTAAAAAAACTCAGAGCAGAAAGATCAGGCCTTCATTCTTTCTAACAAACCTGCTAGGCTATGACTGGGGTAGATCTGAATAGAGTTAATAATTTCATTCTGTGGCTGATGGAAGATTCCAAATGGTGCTTTGATGAGCACGTTGAAGGATTCCCCTCATGAGCTGAGTCTGCAATACTGTGTGATGCATGAATAGGGATGGTAGCATTGCTGTGTCCTAGATAAAATAAAACACACCAGGTATTTTAAAGGCAGAAGGGTGACAATCTTTTTGGTACGTGTTCTTGCTCAACTTGCATTGAGTTAGAACATGCCTGAACATATTTACAGATTAAATTCTGGCTCTTTGAATTAGATTATCTTGCACTTTAAAATACACTTTGAGGAAAATAGTTATCTCTAACATTAACACACAAACAACAGGAGGTAAGTGATTGTGAAGTGATGATCCAGATTGAAATGTATGAGGCCAAACACTCAGGAAGATTTGCCATTGTGCAATCATGCTGTTTTGCACAAGACCAGAATCTGGTGCACATTTCAAATCCCTTTGGCATTCAAACTTCATAGCTCAGTAATGCTATTCAATCACATTATGTATATCCATTTCATATGCTCAGTGATTTTTTTCTGTCCCAGGAATTATCTGAAATTATAGAAGTCATTCTTTCTAGCCTTTTTACTCTTTGTAGTGTCGTGTCCATTCAGTGGCCTCACCTCTGCTGGTGCTGCTGCTTGCATGTGCTGGATTTCATCAGCCTACTCAGGGACTGACGCCTTGGCACACTCTGCTGCTGCTTTCTGGCAATGCCAATGTAGTTTAACTTCAGCAACCTGAAGGACCAGTTGTGCCAACAGTTTAAAGGCCTAGCTCTTATTGAACATGAAGTATTTAAGCTCGTATGGTTTTCTACCCCCTGGTAAGAAAGCGTTGGCAGCTTTCATCTTGGAGCTCAGATCATCTACTCTTTTTTCCCCAAAGTTTGCAGAGGCGAGGCTAGCAATGCCTGAGGTACCTTCGCTGTAGAGCTGATCAGAGTCACTCCTTGCTGGATGATAGAGCTTCTGGAAAAAGGAACTTCATCACATCTCTTTTTCGTTCTGTGTATAATCTGTCTCTGCAAATGTCTTTTGGCAGTCTTAAGCAGTTTAGATGGGATAACCACAATTAAGATGTTGCCATCAGATAACTGCTTCAGCTTGACTTTGGTTATTTGCTTTAAAAGCACATGTCTTTTGCTGTTTTTATCAGTGTGCGGCAAAGAAACTAAACTAACAGTACCAATCAGAGCCAACCAAGCTCAGGCTCCACACACAACTCTACAGATTCTGCTACCAAGGCTTGCAGCTCTCCAGACTGGTGGGCTCGTAAGATTACATTTTCTTGCACTGTTAGGTCTGGTTAACCTTTCTCAGTAAAGTATTGGTTGAAAGAACGTAACCCTGATCATAGATATAGGAATCATGATTATAGCCAGCATGTTGCAGGCGAGCACTATGGATACCCTTCTCATGCTGTACAGGGACAAGAGGCTGTAGGCCCCTACTCAGTGCCTATCACATGTAGGCTTGTGGTACGAGCTAATGGGCAAGTGAGAGACAAGGTAGGCATGAGCCAAAACATTAAATAATTTGACTGTTTATCTGCTCAGCCTGCCAGGTTGTTGGGTGCTTGGAAAAGCACTTGAGGTCTTGGCCTTCCTTTTAATGGGTCATCTAATGAAGGCAGCAGTCTGATTACAACTGGTATACTCATCAAGTTGTAAGACTGAAGAAATCATTCATGACCTTGACTATCTGGGCCCGTGATTTTTATCGAGTTGGCTGTCTTCAGGCATATCTTATTGCCAAGCACTTCCCTCTACTCAGATGTAATTCACTGTTGATGTATACGTATGTCATAGCTTCTAACTAATCTCCTTTGTGCTCTGGAATAGACAGTACTGGTGATACCAATTTAGATATACAAATGTGACTCTTGTGGATTGTGTTGTCTACATTAAAAATTGGTGTGTGTATTACTGGACATATTATTCTTGGCATTTTGGCATGGATCACTGCCTCCAGAAATATTTTGTAGGTTTTATATGCTTTTACACTGCTAAGCTGTATTATATTTCCTGTATTTGCATTGGCCTAAATGGATTGAATTCAGCTAAAACCTTGGATTTTGTTCAGCTTTCTGGTAGAAATTTATTTTTATTGTATAGCCAGATACATACAATGTCTTTAAAAAAAAAAAAAAGAGAGAGAGAGACAGGGTGTGGAGGATTGGTTGCTTGTTTGCTTAAAGTATCCAAAGAAGACCACAGCGTCACAGGGGTTTGCAGTAGTTTGCAGTAGCCCAGGCCCAAAGCCACAAAAGTACTGAAGATGAGAACTGCGAGTGTTGTAAGAAAACCTTCCTATTGAGTTTCTCATAGAAGCATTTTAGAGGCTCTCAGAAGTTGCACCCAAGGTGAACTCGATGGATCGTGGCGTTAGGGGAACACCAGGGTGCTGTGGTGAGACCCTGTCCCAACTAGTTTCAGGGCTGGTGGAGCTGGAGAGAAGTGGGGACCTGCTGGCTGCTGGTGTGCTTCAGAGGTCTGGTGGGTGTTCTTGCCGTGCGCTTCAGATGGATGCTCAAATCTTGATGAAGTTAATTGTGAGACTGTTGGATTTGGCCTGGATCGGAGGTCAGGACCTAAATACTTGAGTCTGGGTCTTCGTCTTCGGGTCTGCCTGGATTAAGTTAAAGCTGTACTTAAAAACAAAACAAACACAACCAAAAAACAGTCCAATCTGCTCCCACTCGCCTCACCTGCTACCCTCAAGATAAGGCATATTAGAGAATTTCTATTTAAAAAAAAACTAGAAGAGAAAATGTAAGGAAGTGATGAAAGATTGAGCTACCCAGAAACAGGTGGTCTTCAGTGGCTTCTAAGCAAAGTCACTGCACTGATTTATCTTTTTTCTTACAGAGGTAAAGTGTCCTCCTTACGGTTTGAGAACCCTTGTCTTCCATGTTAGGACCTATTTGACAAGTGACTTAATTCAATTTTATGGCATTTATTAGCTCCACTAAACACAACTTTGCAAACTGTTTCTCTCCTAAGTGATTATCTGTAGGAGAAACTCTCCTCTGTGCTTCTTGTAGGTCTGTTTTTGCAACAGTGAAGATCTGAAGGAAGGGTCATTTCCTTTGGGTTTGATGCATCCCAGCTGCTTATAGGAACTGTTTCCCAGGGTGCAGGGTAGATTGATTAGACAGAGAAAGATCTGACTGCAGTGCAAAAAGCAATCTTCTTATCTCAAAAGAATGCCATTATTGTTCATTCCTAAAATAAGTCTGCTGTCGTGTCAGCAGTGCCAAGAGTACCTCTAGTGACATTTAGAGATGGTCTTGGCTGTTCTTGGAGGTCCGAAGTGTCCTCGTTGGGACTGGAACTGCAAAGATCTGTGACACAGTAATGCAGTGATGTTGTGGTTATTAATGTGACAGACCTCAGTAAAGCACTGAGCAGCCAGCTTCTAAGGATTTTTCTGGTTCAGATTGAGGCTAACTCTGTGAAAGGCACCTTAATTTCCTCACTTTTAGGAAACGAAAAGTATTATTAATAGTATTAATAAAAGAAATAGTAAAAATAGCTTTAGACCTAACCATGTGGTTGATGCTGTCCTGTTTCTGCTGGAGAAACGCTGAAATCTTACTAACCTGTGGAAATTCATCATCAAGGCCTTTGCATGTTCCTGATTCGGTTTCTGGTGCTCAGATCAGCCACCTACAGTGTGTATTATGTAATTTTGTGTTTAGTAATTAAATGATTAACTAACTCTGTTTTATATTATTTTCATAATCAGTGTAATTCCACATGAGAATTTTGTATCAGAGCTCAAGAGAGTTGGTCCCCATGTTGAACATATGTCTTCTCCATTGTCAGAGGAAGGCAGATCATACCTGGGGGAAAGAGAGGGTCAAAGGAAAATGCAGATTAGCACAGGCATGGGAACCCAGCTCAGGTAGACTGTGATGTGTTTGCAAGCCAGAGAGATGTAAAGAGCTGCTGAATCTGAACGTCTGTCTCTTTGCACAGGAACCTTTTTCCCACTGTGATATGGAGATCATGCACTTTTTGAGTTCAGTATTCTCTTTGGCAGTAGAATAATGAATTATATAAAAGGTAGTTTCCCTTTATTAGGTATAAAAATTGGATCTGGTCTTCCTCCTGCAATGTAGATTTGAGTTGATCTGCTAAGGAAAAATAAGGTGTTTGTGGTTTTTGTTTTCTTTTGGGTTTTTTGTTGCTGTCGTTTCATTTTTCAAATAGGCGTCTCACAGGTTTTCCATTCCAAATGTAAGTTTTATCCCACAGATGCTAAGTCTTAGCAGAGATATACGTTACTGTGGGTGGAAGCGTTATTCATGAAGTCTGCAGATCTGAAAGACTAGGAGATAAGTCATCACCAAAATACACCTGTTTAATATTGGAGTTGCAATTGTCCTGTAACCCACATGCTTCTGAAGGGAAAAAAAATTGTTTTGCTGAAGTGGGTGAGACAACCTGCCACTTATCTAACCCAGGACAAGGGAAAGATGAAAAGTTTCAGTGAGGGGAAGACATTACATGTGTTCCTTGTTCTCGCGTGTTTTCTTGCTCCATTATATTTTTTTTATATTAAGATAGATGTGGAAGATAAAGTTGTATTATTAAAATCATGGCAGTTGGTTGCCCCTCAGCTGGTGATGGATTTATTAACCAGTAGATCTTGTGTGCTTTTAGGTTACCAGGACTGGCAAGAAGAATGACACAGACATTGTTCGCCATCATAGTTTCAAAGGATCCATCAAAATTAACTTCAGATATTTAATGAGAACCACCCTGACATGCATACGTAACCTTTTAGACCCCTTTCCAGCAAGGTATCAGAGTGTGTTCCCAAATATACGGCTTGGAGTTACAAAATGTAACTCCAAGTACAGCAAAGGGTACTGGAAATGGAATGCTAGAAAGCTTTCTGCACACATTTACTACTCCAGCTTCTGTTTTTGGCCTTCTCATTATGAGTCATTATATTAATCAAATCACTGGCAATGTTTTGGCCTCAGTTTTTCTCTTAGTAGCATAAGCAGGATGTTCATAAATTAACAGGGGGTACCTGGAACATGCAGAAATCTTTATTTACAGAAGATGGTAATCTGCAATTACTCAGTGCAGCGTAGAATATTTTTATAGTTGGTCTCATTAAGCTAATGCCACATGTCAGAGTCACAGCATCATCTGGAGCAGTCTGCCTTATTAGTGACACTTTATTAAAGTCTATTATGAAGTTGAAAATGGTGCTTTGAAATACCTTAGTTATAGGAATTGGACTTAAAATACATATCTGTCTGTCTTTGCTTGTGCATGTGTATGAGTGGGAGAGAATGAGCCATCCGCAAAGGAAAGCAAATTGCTTTAGAAGCTACATCTCTTTTCAATGAATAGTAATTTAAAGACAGGACCTCTTTAGGGGCTTTAGAAATGAGGCCCTGAATCTGTTTTGATCTGGATTCTTTACAGCCAACAAAAGGGTTAACTGCCTGGAAGAAGGTAGGCATTGCGGAGCACATTTTGCCTATGAGATAAAGATCATATGAAAATTTACATGTTAATGGAACATTTAAGGGAAAAAATTGCTCTTTGTCAATTGATTGTATAAATATTTTATCTAGTGTAATATTAGAGGAAGGCAAGCGTGAAGGCATTCAGTTTGAATAGTTTTTGAGAAGAAAATTAGGACATTATTGTTGAAGAAATAATATAAAATAGGGAGTTACAAGCACTTGATCTAAACTGTAAAAACCTTTCATGCACTCTGGCAGAAAGAGCAGATTAAATCCATAATGAAATGGGTAACTTTAGGCCTGCATAAATTTCCAGGCAGTCTCAGTTTCCCAGGAATCTCTCTCTGCTAGATTAATGGCTAGCAGCCTGCCACATAATGAAGTAGTTTGCCTTGGCAATGTGCTCATGAATTTATTATGGTGTCCACAAGTGTGCTATATGGCCTAGACATCTTTATAAATCCTGGATTTAGAGCTGCAGCGATGAGCCATTTCGGTCCTAATGGTGAGGTTGATTTATCACTGTGGTCCTTCACTCCACCCTCCCACCCCTCCCTGACAGTTATAAAAGGAAAATACAGGTCATATCATTGATGGAAATGAAATGTGAAGGTAATTAGATAATGCCAAATGGATATGGGAAAAGGTGCACTGCTGAAATTTTAAATATGTTGGTAATTTTTTCCTTGGAGCAATTATATCAGGTTGATTTATTTTTACAGTTTATAATCACTTAACTACCTGTGGCTGATTTTAACCAGAGCTTGTGCCTTTGGAGACAAGAAGTAAAGCTTTTCGGGCCGTGATTGTTTATTGTAAATTCATTTATCTCAAAATACCTAATTTATTATGCAATTTACACAAGTCACAGCTCATTGCTGATGGGGATAATGATTACCCACTTGGTTCCTTGCAAACTCTTCTCCGTGGCTTCATAAAATAATCATCAGTCAAAGCTGCAAGGACTTAAGGAGTTCTCTGTATTGAAATTAAAACCTGCTTTTTTCACTCAAAGACACCAGGAATGGTAGAAAATAAAGCAAATTGTCTAGAGATGTTAAAAATCAGTGGTGCAGACATTAGTGTATCAAGTACTTACGTTTGCGTTGCAGAGGGCTCACGACTTTTCCTGGGAATTTGGGTGTTTCTGAAAGAAATGGTGATGCAAAGTTCTGAGCAAACTGAGTGAGATCGTGGAGCACCAAAACCAAAGGCACTGCTGTGCTGTAAGTGTTACGGGCCAAAACAGAGAGGTTCAGCCTGGGATTTTCAAAGGCATCTGGAGGAGGCAGGACATCCCTGTGATTCCATAGCAGCTCATTTATCTGAAGCATTGCTGCAAAACTTGAGCCTCTGTCTCCATGTTTCTCCTCCAGGTTGTGCAGATGAGGGTTCAGGGGTGTGCATGCACACAGGCACCAGAAGTACTGATGTTCTAGGCTGCCGTTCACCTTCAGTGCTCCATGCCATGGACAAGGTGGCTTGGCAAAGCTTTAATCTGAAAATGCCTGAATAGAAAAGATCTGTCCAGAGGCAGATATGGATCCAAGGTTTTCATGTTAGGTCCACCCTTTATCCTTTTGCAACACAGATGCTTCTACTTGTCTTTTCGTTGCAGAAGGGCTGCTCCATAAGCAATGCTTCCTATGTTATTACATTGGCCCACAACATCAGGGGCAGATGTCAGTGGCATGGAGGCTGAGGTTGAACCTTTGCACCAACGCTGCATTACGTTTTGTTGCTGAGGGGCAGAGGGGAACTGACAGAATGGCATCTGATGTCAAAGTGCACATGAAGCAAAGGTGTGAATTCACTGAATTCTTCCATGTGGAAGAAAAAGGCACTCGCTGACATTCATCAGCACTTGCTGGATGTTTCTGGAGACCAAACAGAGGATGTGAGCACAGTGAGCAGGTGGGTTGTGCATTTCATGAGTGCAGCATGTAGATTCTTGTGATGGTGGTGGCTACATTGAGGAATAGTCTTTTGATGCTGAGAATATGCTCTATCAAATAGTGTTATTGTGCTCTTTGTATCTGTTGTAGTTTCCATGGAAATAAATAGGAGGCATTTGGCTTTAATGAGATGAACAGCTCATATGGCAGACAAGTGCCTCTCACTGCTGGGTCTCATGATGGAAGGAGGGCTGTGAGAGCGATTCATGGGCTGTGACACCCAGTTCCCACTGTGGGAATGGGTTGACTATGCAGCTTGAGAGCAGTTTCTTCTATAAATACTTCTTTCCATTGATGGTGAGTTCTTATGGCAGTATTATATCATGTGCTTGTACTGAATTGTTCTTTCGTCCCTTGAAAATGCAGTTAACGTGAAACTTTTGCAGTTGGGTTGTGGAGTATTTTATGTTGCCTGGTAATTTTTGAGAAAAGAGAATTGTTGAGTGCTTCACAACTGAAGTTATTGTTTGGTTTTTTTTTTTGGTTTTTTTTTTTTTGTTTTGTTTTTACTCTCTGGAGAAGAGTTAAACTTTACTTTAAAACGTGGTTTTAGTAAAGATGTCTTGGTGAAAAAGATGAAAATATGAGGATATAATTGTTGTGGTGGTCTTCTGCAGCATTGGGGATTCGATTTCTAGCTAAGGTATAAAACTCTTGAAGCTTAGAGGGAGTTTAAAATATGAGTTTTCACTGTAAGATGAAAAAATGCGAATATATTGGAACTCTTATCAAAATAGTTTTTTCCCCTTAAAAAAAAAAAGGAAAAGAAGAGTTTTGCATGTTTTGTTGTGTAAATGAGTTCCTCTCAAATTCTCAGCATCAAACATTCAAGACTGGAAGTAAGAATCCTGCACATTCCTGTAGAAAAATTGATAATGCTATTTGATCAGACATTGTGTTTTAAGTTTGCAGACATTGGCACATCCTGTTGAGCACAGCTGGCTGTGCTCCATGCGTGGCACAGGTAAAGCTGCTGCAGTCGTGTGCTTTCTGCCCACAAATAAGTTGTCTTTCCTGGAGCAGCTGGGCCTGGCAAGATTTTGCATAGAACAAGTTGGCTTCTGTTGGGAATTGAGGCAGGTCAGCGTGAGCCATGGCTCCTGGCGCTACGGCCCTCAGTTACATCCCATGGGAAGCCTCTCAGTCAAAAACGTTTGCTTCTTCTGTTGTTGTTCATGGGTCGCCTTCTCCATCCAGGTTGTGGCAGTGCTGTTTACAATCACAGTATCACAGAATCACAGAATTGCCAGGGTTGGAAGGGACCTCAAGGATCATGAATCTCCAACCCCCCTGCCACACGCAGGGCCACCAACCTTCCCACCTAATGCTAGACCAGGCTGCCCAGGGCCCCATCCAAACTGGCCTTGGACACCTCCAGGGACAGGGCATCCACAACCTCTCTGGGCAGCTGTTCCAGCACCTCACCACTCTCTCCGTAAAGAATTTCCCCGTGACGTCCAACCTAAATCTCCCTTCCCTCAGCTTAAAACCATTTCCCCTTGTCCTGCTGTCACTCACCCTTTCAAAGAGTTGATTCCCCTCCTGTTTGTAGGCTCCCTTTAGGTACTGAAAGGCTGCAATGAGGTCACCCCGCAGCCTTCTTTTCTCCAGGCTGAACAAGCCCAGCTCTTTCAGCCTGTCCTTATAGGGGAGGTGCTCCAGTCCCCTGATCATCTTCGTGGCCCTCCTCTGGAGCGTCTCCAACAGCTCCCTGTCTTTCTTGTACTGGGGGCTCCAGACCTGGACGCAGTTCTCCAGATGGGGCCTCACAAGAGCAGAGTAGAGGGGAACAATCACCTCCCTGTCCCTGCTGGCCACCCCTCTTCTGATGGAGCCCAGGATCCCATTTGCCTTCCGAGCCGCAAGGGCACACTGCTGGCTCATGTTAAGTTTTTCATCTATCAAGACCCCCAGGTCCTTCTCCACAGGGCTGCTCTCAAGGACCTCTCCTTCCAGTCTGTAGGGATGCCTGGGATTCCTCCGGCCCAAGTGCAAAACTCTGCACTTTGCCATGTTGAACCTCATCAGGTTCACCCGGGCCCACCTTTCTAACCTCTCGAGGTCCCTCTGAATGGCATCCCTTCCTTCCACTGTGTCAACCACACCACTCAGCTTGGTGTCGTCAGCAAACTTGCTGAGGGTGCACTCGATTCCGTCATCGATGTCATTGATAAAGATGTTAAATGTATGTTCTTTTTAAATGTATGTTCTTTTTAAATGTATGTTCTTTTTAAATGTACAATGTATGTTCTTGTGTTGTCTTGTGCAATTTTTTTTTCTTTGATAAGACTTTCAGGCACAGAATGGTGCAGAGATTCCAGGGGAGAAACAACCAAGGGAACCTGCCCATCTGTGTCCTCAGCAGCAGGTTTCTTTAGAGGATGTCTCCTGTAATTCCAGGTGTTCTGGTGGTACGTGGGCATATGAAGTCCATTTTAGTTGATGCTTCTCAAGTAATGCATTATGTAGTGGTTCTAAGGCAGCTAAATAACTCTTGAAAACATCTGCTGCCCGTATCTTAGCTTCTCAGGGACTGCAGTAATAATGTCTAAAATTTTCATTTAGCTGAAGTTTAAGATTTAAAAGATAAGTACTGTTCAGTTGACTAATCAAATAGTCATAAAAGCTCTTTTCTGAACTATAATTACATTTATTCAGTTCTGGGTTTGATTTATTTTTTATTTTAATTGTCAGCCCTGCTACGCTATCATGCTAATAGAAATGTTATTGCAGCCAATATGGGCTAAAATGATGTCTGATGATTATTAATGAGAGCAATAAGAAGGTATCTTCATATAAAGTCAGCATTAAAGGAGTAATTCATTTTACCTGATATAATTGGATTGTAGCATTTAAATAGCCTGGGACTTCCTCTTAATTGTGATTAGTTGTGGCTTCTTCCTTTTAGTACAGTATTTAACTCTTCCTCCACTGCTACTTCTGTTTCTTTTATGAAGTAATTAAATGTGAATTGCTTGGTGCCTTTTAATAAATATATCCAAGGCTTTAGTAGCTGTTAAATGGCATAGCTAACAGTTGGAAATACTTAGGCACAGTACCTATGGCTGGGGTGTGGAGCTATCACTTCACAATAATGCTTTGTATGGTACATAATTGTACAAACGCAGCAGTGCTTGGGTTGCAAGAATCACAGCAGGTGTCCTTGCTGGGAGTGATTGTGAAGCTGAATTTTAAGAGAATCACACAAAAGGAAGGTAATTATCTTTATCTTATTTAGGGATGGGCAGAATCCACAACGGCTTGTCTGCACCAATGTCCCAGGTGAGCTCTGCTGAGCTGGCGGCCAGGCTGAGCCCCTTCCTACTGGGGATGTCTCCTTTGGGGTGACCACCCCATTTCTTATGGGGGAGCAGTCCTGTTCTCCAATACCACTCTGGTTTTGCTGTCTCAGAAGAACTGCCTGCTCGAAGCTGGCCCAACGTAGTCATGAGCTGCCCGGTTTCTGGCAGATGAATTCATTTTGAGGAGCTGGCCTTTTCCAAAAAAGCAGAATACGTTTTGCCACCACAGCCCCACAGAGTGTGGCAGGAGGGAGGGGAGCATGTTTGTAGTACTTCAGGTCCACAGGTTTTAAGCATTTGAAACAAAACCTTCTTTCACCCTTCTATTAATTTAACTTCGTTTTGAAGAGCTCCAGTGATTCAGGATTTAAAATGATGGCCATCTGGGAGCTGCGATATAAAAGTTACCTGTATTTATGACAGTCTACTGCAAGAAATGAGCATCTATCAGGAGAATAGTAACGCTGATACATAGGAGGGCTCTCCGAGGACAAGTTAGAGCCATTTATCCCTTACTGAGAAATGCACATATTTCTTACTTACGCGTACCGGGGCACCTGCAGAGGCTCTCACAGTATGGCTGCTGCCACTGGCTCCCAGCTAATATACAGTGATTTACTTCTTCTCTGGATTGCATGAGGATAGATCAGAACCTGCTGATCCATCTTTGTGGTCTCTGCATTGTGTGTACGTCACCTACCTGTTAAACTAGCCAGAGGTTGAGACTGTGTGCAACTCCTCCCTCCTCTCTTGCAACACCTATGGTATTTTTCTCTGCTAAAGGGCTGTAATTGGGAAATGCTTGCTTTTGCATGTATTTTCATGAATGTTAGTTTGTGTACCATGCAAAATTGTCATGTTTCAAGGGAAAAATACAGGCTGCTTGGAGGCAGCAGTGGATGGAGGCATTGCACAGCCAGTGTTCTGTTCTGCATGGTCTCTTCCTGAGAAACCTTTCTGGCCCTGTTACTTTGCAGCCATGATGGCTGGTGGCTGCTGGTTTCTTTAACACAAAAAATGCTCGTTCTGTTAGCAGTGAGCCTCTTCCAAACTCCATCCTTGGTGGCTTTGCCACATCTTGGCAACGGACACACCACGTCTCTCCTGTGCTGTGAATGAAGTTTGCTGGTGAGAGTTAGGAGTATGGAGAAAGACCTCTTCAGCTGTGCCTGACTTTGAGTTTTGGTGAAAAATGATTGCTGGACTTCAGAAATGTCCAGGATGAGTAAGAAACTAAATTAGGTTGCCATGAATCTATTCCAAAGGCTGTACCGTGTTGAGAGGAACCTCAGAGTTAAGAAAATTGTATGATTCTATGTATTACTGTTACTGCAAAATTTTGAGGGTATCTTTTGACAAAGATACACAAGAAAACAATGGGTGGCTGTAAAACTTATGTTGAAGGCATCTATCAACAATTTTTCAAAGGTAGAATTGGCAATTTATGAAAATCCATGTTTGTACAGTACATGATGAGTCCATTCACAAATTGGGATCCTTGAAGTCCCCCATGTGATTATGGTGTTTTTAAAATGTGGAGTGAATCTGCCTTCCATGCTTGCACTCCTGTCCTAAAGCAGACAGCAGAGCACATTTAACAACAAAATAAGCAAAAAAGACTAAAAATGGGAGAATGAGTTTCTATGTACTCAGTTGCTACTAGTGTAGCTTCTTGTGAACTGTAGTGAGACTTTCTGTGGAGGGAGACACTGGGGTCCTGTGCAGAGAGCAGCTCTCTGGAAAATAATGCAAAATGTCCCAGAGCAGGGCAGTTTGAGTTTTAGAAAGGAAAGGATGGGAAGCTTAAGTGGAAGCATGAAGAGCAATGAGGATTGGTAAGAACAAACGCCTTGACAGCACAGAGCTGGAAGTCCTTGGGGCAGGGTGTTGGTTTTTTAAGAGTTCATATATGGAGATTGGAATATGGGTTCAGGCAGCTCTGGAAGATTTCTGTCCCTTGGAATCCGTGCAAAGTTTTTTACCATTCATTGAAGGCTGGAGTCCCATGAACAGCTGCAGCTCTGTGCTGAGTTGGCTCAGGCTGTACGCTCTCACAGCCTCTGAAATGGAACCTGCACTGCCTCAGATCAGGCACCTATGAGAAAGAGATCAGCTGAGTGAAATGTAGGTGTGTGTGTGCCCTTGCAGGCAGTGCTGGTGCCAGTTCTGTGGCTGAGGAAAGTAAGCACGAGTTGTTTATCTTAAGTAATCCTGCTCTTTCAAAAGAACCCCACTCATTCTGTTGTCAAATATATACATATATATTTAATTTTGTTTCATTTCTTGAACAGCCTAAATAACAAATAGAGTGTTACTTCTCAAGCTGTTTTGAAAACACATCACAGACTTCTTCCTCTTCTTATGCCTGTATTCAGATTAGAGGGTATCTCCTTCTATTGGGCCCCATTTGCACACCCTGCATAATAAATGCTAACATAGGTAGGGCTTTGCATCATCAAAGAAACATGCTTTATGAAATATCGTGAGTATAAAATATATATCATCTCCTCCAGAATACGACTGCCTGTTTTCTCCCTTCCTGCCCTGTATTTTGTCAAGCATACATTGTATATTAATGTAACGCCTCGAAAATAATAGATTGTTTCTGGTTCACTCGGCTGTGCTGCGTTATCTCGTTTGGAGAAGCATATGCACGCCTTTTAATCTGCCATTAACATTCTGCTCACCCTTGCCCTGCTCCATCCCGGGTGCCCATGCCTGTACCTGCAGGTCGGGGCTCGGGGCCCCCATTACCCTCCTGTTTTCCCCCCTGTGTAAATGGATGCGGGGGGGCTGCCCTCCCCTGCAGGGCTCCTTCTGCAGCAGATGCATTGCCAATCCTCTTATTGTACAGATATTGATCCCACCTCCCCATAATGAACTGTAACAACAACTCTATTATTTGCAGGTACCCGATTGGCTGAGGATAATATGAAATTAGCTGGCGTGCATCGGGCCTGTCAGTATCGATTTCCCTACCCAGATTACTTGTTACAAAAGAATAGAGCTGTCTGCACCGTAATTGAACAAGTTAACTCCTTGTCTCATAAAATGTAAGCCCATATTGATTGCCTACTGCAGTATGCAGAAGGAGGAAAGTTATAATGGTATTTAATCGCCATGGTGCTGAGAGGCCCCTTTTTTTTTTTTTTAATTTTTTTTTTTTTGCAAACCAAGTGACAGCTGCTGAGAAAAGGCTCGAGGCTCCCATGCAAACAGGGAAAGCAGCAGGATTTCTTGGAGTGATACATAATGAGGGGCTGCAGTGAATAAAGGAAGCTGCTTGCTGTGGTCGCCTTGCTGGTAGCACTTCTGCCACTGCTAACTGCAGTAATTCTTATTGTAATTGCTTTGTGAATGAGTGGCAGGGCATTCTTGGGTTTGGGCTGGTTTCCTTTGGAGCTGCTGTGTTTTCAAAACTCAGGTTGTAGGGATTTCCTTCTCTTGCACACCAAGAGATACAGCCCCAAATACAAAGCTATATGTGTTTCTGGAGGGGTCCAGCTGTGAGATCAGCCCAGGGAAGGGGAAGGGAATTGCCCAGCACAGACGTTTTGGGGGCCCACAGGGCACCTTGTGCCCTCCTAGCAAGGCTGGGTTCTGCAGTTTGGGAACAGCTGGCTCTTGTGCTGCCAGATTTTGTTGTGTAATTGTTGGGTTTTGCTCATCTCCAATACTTTGTTTGAAGTTTTGGCTCAAGTCACCTCTGAATGTGTCAATAGCTTTTACTGCTCTGATTCTTATTGTCTGTTGTATTCCTTGAGTTCTGCTTATGTTGTCTTTTCTTCCTGAAATGCAGCAAGAACTAAATGCAATGCCTTCTGCTGCTCATTTTTACAGTATTACTTCTTTCTTCCACCCTGCTTTAACCCAATAAATCTGACAGCTTCTCCCTACTGCTCTTACAAGACAAGCCTTTCCAACCTCCTTGAACTTGGTCTTCTGGACCTCAAAGCACTGCTTGAGTGGTCCTCACTGTTACTTTTCCAAAAAGCCCCAGAGAAGCAGCAGTCTGTCTTCACTTGCCTTCTTTTAACTTTCCTATCAGTTCAACTGGATGGATTTTCTAGAATTGCCACATACATTTCTCTTCTCTCCCTTTCCAACTTCAATTTTTCTTGATGCTGAATTTATTAGGTGGCATCTAATGGGGATACAAATGTAAAGGCACCAGCTCTGCTGGGATTTATTTCACTTCACCTCAGCCAGAGAGGGATTAGCAGGGATAGGGCACCTTGCAAATGGGTCTGTTCTCTGAAAGAACTCTGCAAGCCTGGAGAATGTCCTAAACAGGACAGACCACAACAGAGAGAGAAACCAAAGACCCATCGGTGTAAAACCAAACACAGCTTTGGTGCAGGGCACACTGATGTTGGAGTGCAGAGACTCCCACAGAGCCTTGAGGGGAAGAATCCAGATGAAGAAAGAGCTTAGAAATTCCGTGCCAGCTGCGGAAACAAGGCTCAGTACATGGGCCTTGACATTCCTTCAGAACACAGAGTTGCCAAAATGAAGGAAATGTGCCTATTTTTTCCTGGATTTGATTTCAACAAGACATGAGAAGCCCGCAGTCTTGCCTGCAGGTGCTACTTGTTTCATCCAAAATTTGTTTGCCAAAATATTTTAAGAAAATTTAATGGAGAGATATATTTATGTTCTGAAGTATATAAAAGAAAAAAGTGTGTATACAAGCCCAGAAGGCTTTTCCACACATCTCTGAATGCTGTATTAGTTTTATTGCCTTAATATTAGGTTTTGTGGACTGAATGCACAACTCAACATGAGGCCACGTAGACAGACTGTGTTGGTAGGTTCACACTTGCAACTAGAGCTGGTACCTTGCTCTTCTCCATGGACCTCTGGGAGAAAAACCAGCCAACTCCTTATTTGCTGTGTAGCTGCCCACATGGAAGGGCACTGCCAAATGCCAAGCTCTGCTGTGTATCACAAAAATAGTAGTAAAGAAACTGTGTGAGTATGCAGATGTGATGGTTCTTTTCTGATTATTTGTTGGCACTTGTGATTTTGTAGGTTCATGTCATCACCACTTCATCTCCCTGTTTTCTCCATCACCTGTCCTATAAGAAAAATGTGTCGCAAATGTGCAAGAAGCTGAGAGCTCATGCCTGTAAAGCTTCAGATATTTTTGCTTCATCCTCAGTGTGCATACCTACCTTTCAGTCTGGCTGCTCCATTTCTTAGCAGAATGGGATCCAGCTGATGGCCGGAGCTACTTGGTGCTACTACAGCACAAATAATAAATAACAATAAATGCGGGGGAAAAAATGAGGCTAGGACGTGACCCTAGTGCAACTTAATAAATAATGCATATAATATCTGCCAGTCAAAGAGGAAAAAAAAAATCCAAAACGTAGTGTGCAAGTAATTATTCCATAAGAATACATCCATAAGAACTGGTAGACATAAAGCTTTCTCAGTATGCTCCCTCAACCAGAAGGCTTTGGAAGTCCTCTGGCAGCGTGGTGGGCATACCCTGTGAGCTTCTCTCATAGCACTCAACAGCTATACTGTCCTCCTATTCATACCTAAATATATTTTTTTTCCTTTGGAAAACGTTTCTTTTTCCTTCAGTTTAATTATTATTATTTTGTCATTTGCTATAGAAAAATTGCTTGGGTTCACTCCTGTTTGTGTATGGGTTTGGAGGATGATAGGATAGGGATATAAAATAGGCAAGTACAGTTCAGAAGGCCTTAGAAATATTTAATATATGGGCTGAGTGTAATAACAAAGAAAGGCTCTGTCAGGCAAACAGCTTGTGTTAAGAAGAATTACAGCACTGAGAACCCCTCGGGGTAGTAGGTTGCTCTCATTCTCTTATATATCAGTTCCTTCAGACTGCAAGACCCCTGGCGCAGATATTTTGTTATCTGTATGCGTCGAGTGCCCAGAACTGAGCAATCCAGCTGGAACCTTTGGGTGCTACTACTGGAAATAATAGCAGGGAATCATCCTTCTCTGCAGATAATCCTGATATGCTGCTTACCTTGCACTACTGAAATCAATGAAAGTTTAACAGCTGACGTGAGATAAAAATCCACTGTAATTAGGCTTATGATAAAAATGCTCTTTGAAATCAAAGTTGCTTTCCAAAAGTGAACTGAGTTGGGAAATATTCCATTAACCTTTTAAAAACCCACGTCCTTTTGAATCACTCTACATTTCTGCACTGTAATATATAAATCCCACTGACTATACCAAACCTCACCAGGTAGAAAGTGCCAGGTATCATGCCTAGCACCATCCTCGTACCCAGGACACATCCCTGTCAGATTATTTAAGCGTTTTTTCTTTTATTCTGTGTTCAGATCCTGCTTTGGCTTCTGCACTTGCTTACTACTCAAATAAATAGTTCATAGTTCAGCTAAATGGGAAGGTTTTGCCTTCCTGAAATTTTGCTGGATACAGGAGAGATCCCCAGCATCTGCCACAATGGTTTCTACATAGGATGCCTTGGTTTTGTTCTGCATTAGGTGTGTAAAAGCAGTGACGTTTGGATTTACTATTCCCAATTAGGTAAGCAATAGCAATTGAAAAAATGAGGGAGAAAAAAAATGTAATAAGTTCTGCTATAATCTTAAACACAAACTGCCTTAATCAATGCCTGAAAGGGTCAGGATTCAAGTGGTGATCAAAGTCAGTGATGGAACATCCATTGACATCATGCCATTGGAGCTGGGAAGTGAAGGCAGAGAATACTGTGGGCACAAAACGTGCCTATAGTATAGGCTTCTATTGCAATTATTCTCTGCTCAAAAAGCCTAAAACTTTTATATTAAAAATGTTTGAATGGAAGTAACACATCTGTCCCTCACGCACCACTCCCATTCAGCTGTTTGCATGTATCTGCACCTCTACAGCCCCAGCGCAGCAGTGTGGAATGTTTCAGTATTTTTAATTGCCTTTCAGACATGCCCTGCCCTCGCAGACCCTGACGATCTCAGCTTTTTGGTTGTTTGTGTATGTATGTCTTACTCTTGCCAGCAGGATTCTTATGCTTTTCCAGTTCTGATTTTATGCGAGGGGTTTTCCAGTCTGTGACAGGCAAGCTCCCTGTTTACCTATTGTGAGTGCTCAGATCTATGTGCAATTGTATATCAAATAACCTTGCCCCTAAGCAGATGAGTATTTATTTCAGTCAGTTACCCCTTATAATTACTATATTGAACCTAGTTGTCTATAAAATGGATGGTTTGCTTATGCAGTTTACCAAAATAGTTCATTAGGGGTTAAACAAAATGAAATCCCATTTGCAAAGAGTATAATAAATTGTTTCATCTGTGAGTTTAGCTGTTCTCCCTAATGCAGACATGGATGTTACAGTGGTTCTCCCTTGATAGGGTTATGGGTTAATGAAATGCTTTTTCTGTTGCTTATTTTCCTCTCTTCTGTGCTGAGTGATAAGTAGCTAACCAACGAAGCTTGTAATTACAATCTTACAGAAACCGGGCCGATCTGTATATAAATCTCACCATCCAATTACAAGATGTAATAATTTTGCACTCAAGCTGGTAATGAGGTCTAATACTTGTGCATGTGATAATCCCCTCTGGATGCCGGCTTGATCAGATGTTGGCTTTGTAATTAGACGGGCAGAAAATCATTATTTCATGTTCAGGAAAAAATTAGGTTGGTGGGAAGTTAATTTTCTCTCCACTCTCTGAAGCGTAGACAAGAATTTAATGATTTAATCATGATTGTTAGCTCTTTTGCAATCAATTTGTAATGATTGTGTAGCAACTCTCTTCAAGGGAAACTGCATCAGGGAGGAGTATGCAAACAACTGTCTAGGAGGGCTGATTATAAATAGTATCACATGTCTCCAAAGCCCATTAAAATCTTAATGGTGACGTCGTGATTCTCACGTTGTGTCTGGGCAGTCTCAAGGAAGGAGACCTGGGCTGGGTTGGCTCTGCCTTGCACACAGGATCTTCCAGGTCATTTGGCTGGCCCTGAGTGCTACTGGGAAGCAGGACATGTGGAGTAGTGCTAAAGCTGTGATGGTGATGGGCTGTTAGCTGCTCTTGTGCACCACCTGCACTACACAAGCCTCCCATGTATGTATTCTTCAGGAGTGGAGGACTGGGGGAGTTTAGTAAATGGGAAATATACCAAAAAAATCAAGCAAACTCAATGAAGCAAAACATTTGAATCGTTTCAAAACTATTTATGAATTTGGGTTGAACTCAAGTCAGAAAGTAAGCAGAAAGAGGAGAGAACTGGTCAGGCACTGCACCAAATGCCAAGGGCGTTGCTCAGAGGATAAAGCTTTGCAATGGACCGAGAAGGAAAGCACCTTGGGCTTAGGCTTTTTACACACTACAGTCCAGTCAGATCTGACATCAGCTTTACTGGACATTGCTACCAGGCAGGCTCAGGCTGGTTCACTGTGCTCTCAAGCAGGCTTTGCTCTGCACCTCTACTGCCTTAGAAGAAGGGATGGGGCAGCCCCTTCCCCATCAGCTCTGCGAGTTCGCTTTTCCATTTGATTTTGGTTTCTTTTTGGAGTGTTCAAGCTTTATTTTATCTTCAAGGCACTCTAAAACTTGAATTGTAATTTCTGAGAAGAGAGAGAAAAAATAGGATATTGGCTTCCACTCGAATTGTATTTTTTCCATTGTTGAATTTGTCATGCATTTGAAGCACAGTCTGCCATATCTGGCAAAACTAGTGTGATACAATACAGTGATTAAGAGTACAAACTATATTCAGGGGCAATCCCCCATTCAATCACATGGTGTATCTTTTTTTCTGACCAAATTTTTCTAATCAAATTTTATTTTTATATCTTTTAGTCTTGTCAGGAGAGAACTCAGAATAATGGTCAAATAATGCTTAATTCCCTGATGTGGGTACACGATGATTTGCTTTTTGTCATATTTCTTCTGGGATTGAAGCCTTTTCAGTTCAAATCATTATTATTTTGGATAAAGGTCAATGAGGCTAAATAGCTGTTGGTGATCTAATTACAGGGTTTGCAGAGAACCATTTTAAGTTTGTCTCTCTTCAGATTCATTCTAATTGCTATTGCTTCTCAGCTAAGCCAATATTCATGTAAATGCATACAGGGGTCTGTGGGTGAAATGTCCATGTGTGTGGCTCTTGGCCAGTCTTACTTAGCAAGTCCTATAGGATCTGTGCTATTCTTGGGAGCTTTGTTTTTTGAAAGATGAAGGAAGAGCAGAAATATTGGCCATAGCATATAAATACAAGTGCATGTAGACAATGCCTTGTGTTGCATAAATTACCTATGAAATGGTAGGAAAGAAACCAAAGTGCAGTCTGTATCCTTCACTTACTGTGGTTTGTTGAACCTTCCTTTACATGAGTAGAACAACTGGTGGTGTTTTCAGTGTTTTGAAAATGGGGATTTTCTTTGAAAATAAATAATTGCACAGAGGTTTATATTTATTATAAGATCTGAGTGATGCCACGAAGATAAAGTCCCTCCCTTTCTCTGTACTTGCATTGTTCTCTTTGTGAGCTTGATGCGTGGGGAATGAGGGGGAAGGCAGCAAGTGCACCCCTCATAAAATATACAGCGAGCAGAGTGCACAGAAGAGTCTCTATGAATCTGTTTATGACTCTTTTTTGACTGACTGGCTAAATTACAGTTTCATTGTTCTAAATCCCTGAGGACTTTTCCAGAGATGCTGTAACTAAAGCTGCACATGTTGTGGAGCTCTTCCAACCTGTCCCTAGCAGCGACAGGCACAACTAATTTACCTAGTTTAGTTAGCCTCCCAAGGAGCGATGTAATTACCTTTGGAAAAGCACCATTGTCATTGGGGAAATATGGCATTTTCCATTATTTCTGCTGGGCAAACATATGGCGGCTTAAAGCAGTTGTGGTGCCCAGCGGTGCCCGTGTGGCCTTTGAGCTGCAGTGTCATTGGAAAGCAGATGCCAGGAAAACCAGGAAAGAGGAATTGCAGAATCTTTGTCTATGATGGCTTGTCTGGAGGGGACCTCAAAGGCCATCCAGTTCCAACCCCCTGCCATGGGCAGAGTTGCCCCCCACCAGATCTGCCCAAGGCCCCATCTGGCCTTGCCTTGAACACCTTGAACACCTCCAAGAAGGCTGTTTCCTTCCTGTAAGTGGCTCTGGGAAGTTCATGGCCATAGAGATGCTGCTCTGCTCTAAGTCCTGTCCAGAGAAACCCCTCACAGCACCAGGAGGTGGGGGATCCCCAGCACACAGAGCCTGCTGAGTTAATGGCAAGAGGTCCAGCCACTGCGAGAGGGATTCCTGGTTATTTTGATTCTGTGCTATTAGGGCTACATATGGAAACAACTGCAGTGCATCTTCAGTGCCATTATTATGGCATTAGAGCTGATGCTTCTCTCCTATAGAACTTCCTGGGAATATAAGGGAAATGCTGTGGGCCTTGTACTTCACAATATCAGCATTTGTTTGATGTATTTTTCAGGCATTATTTGGTCTCAGGCACAATGAGGGCTTTTAGTTATTTAAAAGACCTAGAACAGCAACAATTGTATTTAGATAGACAGCAGAACTTCATTAATTCATACTAATGACTTTAAGAGACTTGTTTTATGATAATACTTCACGATGTTCAAGTAAATGACAGTAGTATATTTTGTGAAAATAATGAAGTCTTAGTAACATGAGACTGCTTTACAGCTCGCTGCTATTAAATCTTTGCTGAGAAGTAGGGAGAGATGTCTATTTCTTGCACAAAATCATAAAGTTGGCTGGCGAAATGTAGTTTATTAGGCAGTCTAAAAGGAGAAAGTCTGTGCTCTCCAACCGCTTTACAGCTCTCCATTTCAGCTTCCCCACCCACAGCAATCCCTGGCTACCTGTGCAGATGGAGCTTGGAGCTCGGCCAGTGGAGCTTCTTCCTTCCTCAGGTGTTCATTTTAGTAAATTGCTCAGTGGCTTGGTTCCTTATTTCTTGTTATGAAAGTAAAACTGAGCTACTCAGGAGTACTGCACGTGCTTTGTTCTGGGCAGCAGGCTGAGCTAAAGGAGACCTGGGGGCACGGGGTGATGCTGCGTGTGCCAGTGCTGCAAAGAACTGCATTTGCAGCCAGTTGCCTTTTGAAAACGACTGTGACGCTGCAACTGAAGAAGTTTTCAGTATTTTTCGTTCATTTGCATGATTGTTCTGCCAGAAAGCTGCTTTCTGGTTGTGTGCTGTGGTGGTAATCGTGGGCTGGGTTTTTCTCCTTTCTCTGTAGCTGTGCTATCAGCTTTTTGTAATGGGCACCCACTGGCTTTGTGGTCATCTCTTCTCTCCAAAATTGCCTGTACTCTGCACTCTGCTTCACAAGGCTTTGAAGATTTTTGGCGTCACTTGTTCATAGGCTGCATGTTAAGGTCAAGCTTTTGAGTTTCCTAATCACTCAGTTCTGGCACAGTCCCGTTGCCGCTAAAGCCTCTTTTCATGCCTATTTAATGCCTCAGAAGTGCTTTCAAGTGGTCTTTGATAAATCATAGTAAGTGTTATTCCAGTCGCTCAATAGCAGTACCTGCTGGAGTCTTTTTTAGCTCCCAAGGCAGCCGTTCCCCCTTGCCTTATTTTACCAGTGACAGTAATTCATTCCACTTGAGCTGACTAGCTTATTTCACATTTATTTGCACATTATGAGCAGTGTCACTCTACTTACCCTCCAGACAGTAAATGGTTTGAAAAATGCAACTGTAACAAATATTAGGCATGGGGAGGGGAATAGGAAAATTGAACCTTTGCATTCTGAGCCCAAATAAAAACATAATGAATAAATAATATTTTGAAATTATCTCAATCATCGTGTGTATGCAAAATCAAAGGTGCTGCATAAACTTGCATTATCCCTTTGAGAATACATTTCTCTTTCCCGCCAGCTAGTTTAGCTTCCCTAGTGTGGAGTTAAATAAAATATTACCCATCAGGTCAGGAAAATAATTAGTCCAGTATTATTGCCTCCTTCCTAAGCAATCAAACTTGACCCATATGTATTATGCATGTTTGCACCCTACACATCTGAGAAGTGGGGTGGATATAAACACAGACGAGCCTGGGCTCCGTGTTTGCATACCAAGACAGTGCTCCTGCTCCCCTCTGCAGAGAAGACAAGCTGAACAATTACTGGAGCAAAAGCAAGCCATTTTTTTGTGTCCAAAACTAATTTCCTTCAAGTAATCTTTTGCTGGCTGTGGCAAGTAGTTATGAAAGTGCCATAAGTTAATATGACGGCCAGTTTTCCCTGTATGTGCCAGATTGCAGAAGGACAAGTAATGGTGGTGCTCCCAGCATTGCAGAGGTGTGTTGTGCTTTGCCCATGTGATGGGGGCACACGAGAACCTCTGACAGGAGGGAAATAAGTTCAGCATCTCCACGAGACTGGAAAGTCCTCAGGAAGTAATTTGTGCAGGATGGCCTCGTGCAATTCTTGTGAGGGAGGGTATTTTCTTCAGGTCTCAATTCTAGGGGTCAGTGAAAATGCAACATTCTTCCTTTTTGTTCATTAGAAGTAAAACCATTAGCACTCTCAGCTTCTAAATCCAAACTGGTAAGGTGTCTCGAATTACTATTACTTATATTTGGTCAAGGGCAAAGATGTATTTACGTTAATAGAGCCCAGCCTGTTAGCCTCCAAGTTCTGCAGTGATGGAGAAGGCTGGAGACTCTGAGCACTGGGACCAAAGGGAGCAGTGGAGGCATGGGAAGTTCCTGCTCCATCCTGACCAGTTTGGATCATTCTGAGGAGAGGAGATTTCCCTGTGTGCAAGGTGTAAACCCCTTCATTTCTGCAGCTGTCTCAGGTTGTCTTTCTGCTTGCAGATTAGATGTGCTGTGCAAACCTTTTTCTCTGGGGACGCAACAGGAGAGTGCCAGTTGCAGGCCAAACCTGTTCCTTAAGGTACTGAAACATTTCCCAGTGTGTTGGGGCGGTAGGTTTGAGGTCTTGAGATATTTTCAGACTTATTCACTATAGTTTGCTGCATCTGTCCAAATTCAGCATCTCTGTTCCTCCTCTGAATGTGTGTAGCAGGATGGCAGCTGGGACGCAGTGTAAACTTTTCCAGGCTAAACTGAGTTAATGGAACTGTCTTGAAAGAGCCTTTTGTTTGCCCAAGGATCACCCTACACTAGAGATCTCAGCCCATCTCTGTATTGTTTAGTGCAAGAGCTTTAGATGAACCATGGGCAATCTTATTTTAGACAGTATTTTTGTGTTTTCTGGAATTCAGGTACTATTTTTCTGCTAATTAGATGGATTAGCAAAAATACAGGCTTTCATATAAGGTGTTCTCATGTTATGATTCTCTCTACAACACTGTTAGGTGATGCAGCTGTTAGATTAACAGTGACAAGTGGGGAATCAGTTTGGCCACTTGGTGTATACTTTGAATTTTCATTGTCTGGTCATTGTGGATAGACTGATGGCTTTAGCTGATAATTTTACCTGATAATACAAGGCAATGCTAACAGTATGGTGGGTGGTTGTTGTTGTTGTTGCTGGAGGACAGGGTTGTAAGCTCAGTTCTGCCTTCTTTGAGAACTTTCTGCTTGCTGCTTACATGGGTATCTGGCTGAGTGTGACCCCAAATCCATGGCTGAACTCTGCTGATGCTGTTTGCTCTCCAGGACCCCCAGGCCCTCAGTCCTGGTGGGTCTCACTGCACTCCATGTTACGTCCCTGCTCTCCCCCATATGAGTGCATTTCTGACACTGCCCTGCTGTTGCTGTTCTGCCTCTTGGTGCAGCAATGCTGTGAGTCTGCCTGACTGCCCCTGCAGACCCCCAGTGCTGAGGGTGGATGTGTCCAGCTCTCCCCATTCCTCTCCCATCTCCTCCTCCATCACCTGTGAGATGACGGTGTATTAAGGAGAGCCAGGAGAGGAGCACATGATTTGATCTACTGTAAATACTGGCGTAGATCATCCCTCTGCTTCCTTGCTCTGCTCCATGTGGCTGTATCCTTTGCCTGCCTCATTCTGCGTTGTTCTAAGTTGTTTGTTGCTTCAGTTCCCATGCTGTTGGTGCTGTCAGCTGTGAGTTCACAACATGTTGTTGCCCTTGTGGCTACAGCACGTTCTCTTTGGTTGGAGGATCTCAGGAATTGTTTTATTTCATTGTGGCTGTATGCTAATAAAACAGGGCTGCATCTTTGAGTTGGGTAGGATTTAGGGCTTGAGCATCTCCTGTCTTATGTTTTTAAGGAGAAAACTGAATTGACTGGAGACAGTTGCTTGAAGAAAAGTCTCCCTCCCAAGCCTAGCTGAGTGCATTTGCCGTGGCTTGGAGCAGGGCTGGGTCCCTTGTCTAGCCCCAGGCCCTTTGCCATGACTGCAGCAAGTCCTGCAGCAGCTCCTCTGCTTTATGCATGGGGAGGGAAGGCACACTTGTGCATTCCTCAGCTGAAGGCAGTGTTGTGGATTGAAATGCTCCTAAGAACTGAAATGTGCCCATTTGCAGCAGGAATGAAACAGCACCTGAATAAGCACCTGAATCTATATTGGGTGTAATTATATTTCCAGGGGTTTAATTCTTATACCGTTGACAAATGGGTAGGGATTTAGCAGAATGGCAGGGTTTGGTTTGCTCAGGTCCCAGAGGCACTGTTGCAGTGCTTACAGTGAGGGAGCAGTGTGAACTGGTGGTGAGGGGGTGCCTGCAGCCAGCCTATGTATGGGTGCTTCCAGGGCTCCCTGCCTCCCTGAGGCAGACGTTGTCCTCTATGTAGCTCTGAGATGTGGTGATAATTCCTTGTGCTCTGGTGGAAATGTGTACCTTGAGGTGTATGTTAATGCTGGCATGGTATTCAGAAGTGGATGGAACTGAGAGGAAGGCATGGAGTAAAATGCAGTGTTCAGCAGCCTCAGGAGGGGCCTCGCTTCTCTTTCATACATCCTTCTCTGCAGCACACACACTTCTCAGCTGTCATCTTTTGGAGCATACAAGCAAATGTGCACACAAATATAGGAAATATTTCTTTGGGGTATTTCCCATAAGGTTTGATTTTTCACAGCTCTGTAAGATCTCTTGTGCCAATTCTGTCTTTGTAACTTTTATTGTACATTAAAAGCAGAGTTGTGAATAATTGTTAAGAAAACTCTCGTCCTTTTTAAGGAGAAATCTTTGGTTGTTAATGACAGCACAGGGAGTTGTTATGACTCTCGGATCTAAAAGTAACTTTAGAAACTTCTTCTAATAGCTGCTTTTTAAAAGCAGAGGGAACGATTGCTGCTTCCCTTTCTTTTCATTGTTGGTTCTTTTCTCCGCTTTCCTCTTCCCACCTCTGAAGTGTTTATTCTCATGCAGAAATTATAGCTGTTACAGATCCTGCAAGCCACACGCTCCTAATCCCAGCACTGCTTTTCTTCCCCTCTCATCTCGCTCACATATCCCCATGCAGTTTGTGTGCTATTTGTTAATTCCAATTTCATCGTCTGTGGACATCTTTTGAACTCGGTAATCACCAAAATGCCAGTGTTTGGCTGTGCAACTCACTGTTACATCTGCATCCTGAGCCGCTGTCTCAGATGTTGCAGACATCTCCACGTACCATTTCCCTTCGTTTGAACCTTTTCCCCCAGCACAGCTCAGCCCTGCTGGTCTCTTGTTTCCCTGAAGCTCAATGCCAGCGGGCTGAGACAGTGCCTCAATCCAGAGGAAAGAGTGACAGATACAAACACAAAAAATAATTAGCTTCTTGTTTGCTGTTTCCAAACATAATACCACACTTCAAACAAGACATTGCTGTTCCATAGATCACAGTGATTGAGTGCAGATTAAATTGTTGTCTTATTATTTATCTCTAGTAGGTCCCTGTATGAGCTGAGCTCCAAGTACTGAAAAGAAAAAGTCCTTGCTGTGAGTGTTGTACACACTAAAGACAGACAAGTAGACAGAGATATAGCACAGAAGAGCAGTAATAAGGGGAATATGCAAGTTACTTGTAGTTAACGTGATGAGCATAGTAGCATTGCTTTCATAAAGGATTTAAAATCTGGACAGTGAGAACTGCCCACTGAATTGGGATGGGTCGTGTGTGAGCAGCCTTGGTGGGGTGGCTGTAGGCTGCAGTCTTTCCAGCGCAGAAATGATGGGGGGAGAAGCTGACAAATGGGCAGACAACAGGGTCTTGAGCGGAGATGTAGATTAAATCTCCCTCCGTGGAAAATAATTTGTGAGGTAGAGCAAAAGATTCACGTGGGTGAATGCAGTGAGGGTACTGTGCCTCACCTGTGCCCCTCAAATTACACTGATGCTTCTCTGCTTTTCCCTTCTGCTGCTTCTAATGCCCTTTCCCTGCCTGCTGCCTCTCACGCAGGTTCTCTGCTGTACGAGCTCTGATGGCAGCACATCTTCCTCCTTCATGGCATTTGTTGCTATGAAGCTTTTCTTCCTTCTCTAATAAAATAAGCAAAGGAAAAGGAGAAACACTCAGGCAGGAATACCCTTATTCCTGCAATGTATGCCACTCTCAAATGCAAATCTTCATTTTACATTAAATCAGATGAACAAAGAACATGCTGTGAAAGGATTGCTGCAGAAATCCCTGAATTTCACAAATTTCTTGGGGATTTTTCAAATTCTGAAGCCTAATGAAAATGTTCTGAAGAACAAAGTAACTGCCTTTTTTTTTTTTCTTTGTATACACATATGAAGGCATTTTCCACATGTGACAGAAATCCAAAAATGCCATGCCTGGTTTCTTTATTTTCTTTCACTTTCTTCTTTTTTGGTTTCCAATGAAACTGCTAAATCGGCCCTGATAACTGTGTTGTCTGAATGATCCAAAACCAGTGGGGAGGAGTGACAAAGAGAGAAAGGAATGCTCAAGATCCAAGTACACAAAGGCTCTGCTGTGCTTCAGACAGCACAGGGAAGGGATGCACCCACCTTTACCCCAAAATGTTGCAGACTTTCTGCAGGTCGCTTGTTGGTAAACTAAAAATACTGAAGGGTACAAAAACATTGCTTGCATTGCCTTTACTTTTGTTCCATTCATAACTGAAATAACTGCCTCTGGTGGGGGTGGTGTGGTCAGGCAGTGCTGCAGGAGCAGTGGGCAGGTGATGGGAACTGGCCACACTTTGCTGTGGCTTCATCTCAACCACCCGATGCATTATCTGAGTGGGTCTTTGGGAAGAAACACATTAATGCTCTCTTATTTGGTGCTGTTCTATTACCTATTCATCAAAAATATTGCTTTTGTGCATTTTTCATTATAAGATTCAACATTACCAATGTTAATAAAGAGAGAACTCCTTTTCTTTTCTTAGAAATAGAATATGTAAAGACATTGCCTCTTTGATGTTTCTAAGCCAATACAATATGTATTTGAATGAAGATAAAAGTCATTCTTTTAACAGAAGATCATCCAAGTCATTTCTGATGAAACTCAAGAGGAATTGTTTTATTTTTTTTTAAGAGATACTCAGAAATTAGGATTAAAAAGGGGAGAGCACCTCTCCAGAAGTACCAGCTAATGGCAGTAAGGCCTGCGTTGGTCAGGCTGCAGCTCCTTTCAGGTTGCATGTTAGGAAGCATTTCTCCTCAGCAGCAGCAGTGATGCAGTGGCACAGCTGCCCAGGGAGGTGGGGGGGGTCACTGTCCCTGGAGGTGTCCCAGAGCCGTGGGGATGTGCACTGAGGGACGTGGGCAGTGGGCTGGTGGTTGGACTAGATGACCTTACTGGTCTTTTCCAAACTTAATGATTCTGTGATTCTATTCCTGCAGGCCTGGGAGCCGTCTGCCTGCTCGGTGGTGGGACCACAGGCAGGAGTTTGAGGGCTGCCCTACACTGCAGTGCTGCTAGCTGGGTTCTTCCTCTGGGAGCTGCTAGCGTGCATTTTCCATAGAGTATTGGACAGTGCATGGATTTTTGTTTAAGAGCTGCTGTAAATTCAAAGCTAACAGGTTTTACGAGGCTTCTGAAGCCTTGGGATCAGGATTGTTCTTGAATGTCTTCCCAGCACACTACTCTCTGGCCATTCAGATGCTCCATAGAGTAACTGCTGGAGCTGCACTGTTTGGTATTTCGGTGTGGCTCTGATAGCAGAGGCAGCTCACGCAGAGCTCCTGCTGCTGCACCAGGATTTCTCCTGTCCAGGTGCAAGCCTGTCTGTGGGCTGGAGCAGAGCCTCGGGTTGCTTCCCTGCTTTGCAGGGTTCAGGAGCAGCCCCATGCCGTGCAAAACCAGCTTCTGGGAGTGCTGCAGCATCGCTGGGTCTGAATTTCAGATGATCTAAACCTCAGGCTGCAGCGAGAGTTTGGGCTTCTGCTGACTGTCGGGGTGCCTGGGGACGGCTGCAGGCTGTTCAAAACAGGGAAATTGATTTTGCGAGGCTGGTGCTTTGGTTTGCTGTTGTTGGGTTTGTTTTTTTCCTGAAGTTTGAGACGAACTTATGAAAATGGATGTATTGCTATCCAGAGAGTAAAGCTTTCTTTTCTCTCAGTACAAATACGTCTTCTTGAGGTGGACTGGATGTCAGCCAGACATAATAACCCCTTCTCTCCTATGCCCTGCTCACAGCGAGCTGCCCGTATCCCCCAACACACAGTCCTGCAGCAGGACGCCTGAATGTGCAGAAACGTCTCCCCCAAATCCATAGGATTCACGGCGTGGGTCTGACTGCTGTGCCACACGGTGTGCAGGCCTCCTTGAGCTTCCCAACGCCTCTGCCCCAAAGTTATCAAACTGCAAAGTGCTCAGGCCACGCTGCCCCTGCAGGCCCAACAATCTGTGGAAGGAAGATGGGAAATGAATGTTTTGCTTTTGAAACAGAGCCTCGGTAATGCCAAGCATGCAGTCATCGTTTGGGGGAGTTCAGATACAAAACTTGATTTTCTGAATGTTTATCTAGGAAATGCATTGCTGCAGCTCTGAGCAGAAACAACCTACTCTTCTACATCTTGCGTAAATCAAACATGCCTGCCATGTGTTAAATTATTACATAATAAACCACGTTGTAATTACAAAACTTTAGTTGTTCCATTTATGGTCTGTATGGTTTATTGTAGTATTGGTTGGACTTGAAAGCTGAGGCTCTGAATTTATGAAGTCCACTAAAATATTATATTCCCCATCCCTTTCTCCAGCTGATCAAATGACTAAATCAATTGCTGGGGCAATGCCAATGGTATTAGGATCAATAGAACTGTGAAATTTATTGTACATTTTTGTTGCTGTATAAAATTAGATTGCAGAGTTTATGAATGTTTATTCTGAGAGCTGGATTTCTGGTTTCCTGAAAAATGCATTGCAGTAGTTTGGTGTTTCCATGCTGGATGAACACTCCAGTACCAATAATTTGAAGCTTACTCTTTAGAAGTATTAATAATTATTTAAAGTCGCATCCGTGTTAATTCTGATTAAATATTAGGTCTCTTTCAGGCCACAGATTGGCTCTGCAGAGCGCCTACTTCAGTGTCTTGCTGAATTTGGGCCGTGCAAAGAGAATTAAAGCACGTGGAAACTTTCATGTCATTCTTAAAGGACATGTGCATGGTCTCTGGCACCTTACACTGGAGACGCACCTACCCTTCTCACTGTATCTGCCTCAGACAAAGCAGACAATGGTGAGATTTGTGTGATAGCTTATTCTGCCAGCCTTCCTGAATTGTGGGAAAGCGGTGTCTAAATTACAGCCTTGCCTCTGTGCCTAAGGCCAGAACTGCAGGAATTGCTGTGGGTTCTGCTTGGAGTGCAGAGCAGGTACATCAGAGCCAGGCTGAGAGCAGGAGCAGCTCCAGAGGGGAAGGAGTCTCAGTGCAGCACGGGGACAATGGCAGACTCTTCTGAACAGCCGCTCAGTGTCTCTGTGAGCAGTGATCCTTCCAAAACTGCGTGCAATGCTTTCGCTCAGTGAAGATTTGCTTGGTCATCAGGCAGGGAGCTGCTATGTCTAAAAACAGCTTTAGTAGAAAAGGCCCAGTGAGGCCTTTGGTCTTCCTGCATGTCAGAGCTGTGCACGTCCAGGATGGAGAACTGCATCCAGGTTGCTACATCTGCTGGCCAGATCAGTGGTTGATATTCAAGTGGAATGTTTCAATCCTGGTCTGGCAGATAACCTCAGGCAAGGTGTTTTAAATTGCTCTGGAAAGCCAAGATAAATGCACAGCCCCACAACAAGCTCCCTGGCAGAGCAAAGAGGAACAAGCAGCCGTATGGTGGGAGCAGCATGTGCCCACCAGCCGCTTCCAGAGCCTCTGGAGGGGCCTGCACAGCACTGATGCTTTTGGTGCCTCTGTAGGAAGGCAGAAGTAGGGATCTGCAGGAGAGCAGAACAGCGCTGACTGCACAGAGTGCTCTGAAAGGATCCATTATAGGAAGTATTTTCCTTCTCATTTTCGATCACCGTTAATTTGGGGTGTTCTGCTGTGACAAGAGTAGGAGCAGCCTCTTCACGCAGCACGTGGCTTGAGGGCTGGCAATGCCCCTGTCATACAAGTGTCTTTTAAAAATGTAGAAATATCTGTCCTCACTAGCTGTAAAACCAAGCGAGCACTTTTCCCATGAGAGTCCCAAACTCCTGCTAGGGGCCACAGGGATTTGGAGGTATTATTTCAGCCAGCAGAGGAGTTGAGTCATTTTTCCATCCTCATAACATAAAAACAAGGTCAAGATCTGGAATACTGCTGCTTAGGCTACTTCGGTTCTATCAAATGATAACAGTGCTATCTATTGATTAATTAGCGGTGGTGTTTTTTCACAAGAACTCTAGTGTGTGATTACTGTCAAGGAACATGCCAATGAGTTGTGTGGTTGCTTGAGTTCCCAGCTGGGAACTCCTGTCCACGTAGGGTGGCTGAGCTTTGGCAGAGTGCATTGGGTGCCCACCAGCACCTCTCCCCAGGCTGCTCAGAGCACAGTGGGGATGGTGGCATGGCTTCGTGTCCCAGCCCAGCCCTCCTCTGCAGGCAGCCATGCACGCTCAGACCAGCCCACCTGCCCTTGGCTTCAGCAGGGCAGGGGGGTGATATCTGTGCTCCATTAGAACTCAGCTAATACTCCTTGCAAATGGATTTCGTGACTGCTAAAAAACAGAGTCTCTCCAATGCTTCAATAATTTAGAACAGGTAAGCTTCACAGAGCCTCGTTTCTTTCATGGATTTGATGCTTCTTCCCTTTGTGATGCTAACCTGAAAACAAATGTCTGCGTCTTTTCCTTTTGGTTAAAAAATAAATAACTTCTCTGAGGTGGGGGATGGAAGAAGAGAAAGAAGATGTATTTAAAAAAATGTGCTTTGTGTGAAAAATCATTCCTTGTAGCTCTCAATTTCTTACTTCATAAAAACTTTCCTGAGAGGCTCGGTGTGTCTTTATGGCTGGTATAGTTACCATTATGTAAGTAGAAATTTCAGTGAATGGGGAAAATATGGACTTCTACCAGCTGTGACAGTAACATAAGGGGACAACGTTAAGATTTTTTTGGTTTGGTCTTTTTTGAATGTAATGTCTTTATTTTTAAAATTGCATTGAAAAGTCTTGCTGAAATATTTATATAGCACAGATATTGTGCAAAGGAAAGAACCAGAAAAAGAAGTTCTTGGGAGTCAGTTCTTAAAGCAGAAAATGTACGTTTCCATTTATCTTTCAACAATGAAGCTTGCTTTTCGGAGGTGCTATCTGCTAAATCCAGTTGGAGCTCCCCTTCACTGAAATCTGATTTTTAAACATCTTTATTTGAAAGCATTATCTTTGCCACTCAATTGAACGAAGGGCAGCAAGCTACCCAGAAACAGTAAATGATGTGGATGACAGGAGTGTTTGTGTACAGCGTGGGTCAGGGAACTCAATCCTGAGTCCTTAAAATATTCCTTAGTGTTTTGGCAATAGATTTTAGTTGAATGTTTCCGTGTTTCTTTTCCATTTCTTGTTTCTCCCCCCAGAAATCTCAAAAAGAACACTGTAACCTCTCTACAGTTTTGATATCGTGCGTTTGTTTGTCTGTGGGTAACGTTCTAAAAAAAATAATACATCATTTAGGTGCCTGAATGTCATTTTCCGGATGTAGTTATCTATTTGGGACCCTTGCTGAGCTGAGAATACACAAAAAACAGCAGCACAGGCAGCAGTGAGAAGGCCAGCTTGCAGCCTGCAGGGTCCTCTGCGAGCAAAGTCACTGTGCAGCTCAGATGCTGCTTCGAGCCGACTGCTCCCCAAAACGGGGTTCCTTAGTGTTGGAGGAGCACCTGCACTCTGGGCACTCCAGCACTCACAGGTCGCCTTGGAGCAGTTCCTCGGAGCAGCTCCATCTTAGAATCACTAGACGGTGCCTCCTTGGTGGTGTCGACTGAGGATGTGGGCCATGGATGTCTATCACACACCAAAGCAGAGACGTGAGCTGGTTGGTGTGTGGCCGCGTCACTGCGTGCTCTGCGGTTGCAGGATGCCGCAGTGTGTAACACAGGCATCACAGTAACAGAAAACCAATGTATTACATGGTAAAGATTAGTTTATTGATGGAGCACAGGTTTGTGCAGAGCTGTGGGGATAGCTCCTCCATGATGTACCAGTAAGTAGTCTACAATGTAATAATTTAAAACCATTAGCAGCATGTTGTTGTCGTCTTTCATTTTAATTGTCTTACGTCTTGTGCTGTATGTTTGTTAGCACTGGCACATATGCCAGACTTTAAAGAGTCTATTGTGGAATGTTTGTCACAAACAACCAGGACTAAAAGGCTTGAGGGCATGAAATAAACATGCATTTACATTAAAAAATAATTGCTGGAGGGCTTTGCTTCGTGTTTTTCTTTGTCTTGGAGGAAAGATGAACTCTGTTCTGCAGTTGGCAGGAGCACAAACATCCAAGCATGAATCTTCAGGAGCACCGTGAGCTGCTGAGGGGTCAGAGCGGGAGCGAGAGCCCATCCTGAGCCACCCAGCTCTCCTGCTCCAGTTCCTTAATGCTCCCTGTGGATGAGCATGGCAAACTTGTCAGGCCAGGAATCCTTGTTCAGCTGCCTGACATATGGTACCACATCATCTCCGTTTCATTTTGACGGTGCCAAAACCCAACAGCCTTGAACAGCAGCCTCGAAATGTAATAGGATGAACACACAATGCCACAACAAAGCTGCCGTGCGGGGTGTATAAATCTGTCCATCAGTTAACAAATTCCTTGTAATTATTTGTTTTCAAGCAGTTTCTCTTCTGATCGTCTGTTGGTTGGTTGGGTGGGTGGCTTTTGTGTGATTTCTTGTTCCATTTCTAGAAATAGACCTTTGTTTCTGGCTGCCAGGGTGCTGCATGTGCAGAAAGCCTGTTTCCAGCATCCCGATGCTGTTTTGCTGACCTCTTCCTCACTCTGTAGGGAAGCACAAGTTAACAGAAAGATTACAGTAAATTTGTTCTATGGTAAGCTTACATCAGGAGAAGAAGCAGAAGGCACTTCCACAAACCAGTAATGACTGCATGTCACTGCAGTGTGGCTCGTATATCATGGGGGATGACAAAGTGGTTTGAAGTGCGTAAAAACATCAAAGGCCCCTTGTTTATTCAGGGTCACGGACAGATGGGATCTGGTGTATGGCAAGCCTGTATGAAAGCTATGGTCGTTTGGAAACGGGAATGGATGAAACCAAAATTGGAACAATATGTAGCCACAAAGACAGAGCATTGCATGAAAAAAAAAAAGATTATCAGATCAGCATGAGTCAACTAAATTATTTTTATCCCAATTAATCTCAAATGAGACAGTTAATATTGGGAAGTTGTGTTGGTTTGTTGTTTTTTCTTTCCACTGAAATAACTAATTGCACTTAGGGTGACTAGAAAGCTTTTAGTTTGTGTTTTGTTTAGAGACTGGTTTTTTTTGCAGCTCGTCGAGAATGAGTCAGGGCTGCTTTTTAAGATAACGTGACTTAATGTTGCACTCTGAGTGGGCATTCTAATAACGTAGGTAATATTTTATCAGATATCGCTGTTCCTGAGAATCCCACCCTTGAAACACATTCTCAGCATTCTCACTGTGTGAATACTGAAGATGTTTTAATCACAAAATAATACATTCCGTGTTTGTTTTCATCACAGAGATATTGCAGTGGGCTTCTTTATCCTCCCTTTCCTCCTCCTGAAATTACATCCCTGCACTTAACCCAACAATTAACAACAAGTTTGCTTGTTTGGGGTTTTTTTGGTTGTTTGCTTTGGTGGAACATCCAGATATAAACTCAATTTTCTACCTCACCTTTATTTCCAAAAGAGAAACACAGCCAGATTTTCAAAAAATTTTAAACATCTCCTTGTGGTTGAAGTGCTTAATGGTTTGGCTTAGGTTTGCTCCAGCACAAGTGTCAATAATTATAAAGATTTCTTTTCCCAACATTTACCAGCCTCCTGCTATGGGGAAAACTTTACTGCATTCAATTTGTTGCTCATCACAATTCATGCTTTTCCCTTTATTTTTTTCCTTACTTGAAGTCGGCTTAAAGTTTGTTTCAGCTTCCTAAATGTACTCTGTTCACCCCATCCACAAGGGAGTAAAGGGGAAAAAGGGAGAACAGAGGAAAGACAAAGCATCTACCTGCTTGAGCTCAGCTCTAAGCCAACAGCAGGATCACTGTCTGCAAACACAGCTTTGCACGCAGGATAATTTCCAGTACAATTTACAGAGTGACTTAAAATCTAGCCCCAGCCCTCGGATTTTCTGTAGATACAAATCACTGTTGTTAACTTAAACATTCCCTGATAGTTTTACAGCTACTAAACGAAGCTCTAACCCACTCATCCATCAGTCCGTGCTGCTGCTTCAGCCTGAGCACCATACACAGTCTGTGGAGATGCTCCCTGATTTGAGCTTTCCCGTGTTTAGCAAATACTTCCCATAAACTTGTCAGGCCCCTAATTAATGCAGCCGACCACTAGGCATGTCAAACAAATTACATCATTTTTTGTATATGTCGCAGTTTCCTCATTTGTTTGCTGGGTTTAGTAATTGCTGAACCGAAATTATTTTGATTAACACAGAGTCTGAACCCAGTTTACTGGCACTCCTCTCTGTTTTGGGGCAGGGACAAAGTCTCAAAACAAATGTTGGTGGATTATAAAATTGATGAGAATTGAATTTTTTTAATGAGGCTTGAAAAGTCTTGGGGAAGTCATCTGTACCGTAATTAATTTGCACTTTGAGTCTCTTCTTTTCTATTCTGCTAGCAGGAAAGAGGAAGCAGAGAAGACAAGGTGCAGTTTGAAACAAACTGCTTGTTTTCCTTTAGGTCTCCTATTGAGAATTAGTGGAAGGTACAGAGGTGGGAGCTACACAAACAGCAGAATTTGTCTGGAGGTTTGGTTGACTTGAGATTTCCAGTCACGTTTTGAGAACAGAACTTTCCCGAGTTAATAAAGCAATGCAGCTTCTTGGGGAAATATTCTTGCTCAGCCGAACTCCGTTTTAGCTGCAGAGTTTCAAAAGTGAGAATTTTTTTCTTGTGCTTCAACACTTCATCTTCTGCTTGCCACGAGAGTTGAGGGGAACGGGCAGAGCCAGCCCAGCTCTGCTTCACCCAGGCCTGGGGACGCTGCTGCTGAAGCTGCACTGCTACAGACAGCCTTGAGAGTTTCGGTGGCTTGCAGTCCACCTGCAAACTGTCCTCCTCCAGAAAGTCCCTTGGGGTCTGCACCGCTTGTAACTTGGTTCTCCTGGGTTATAATTGAAGTGATGTTAAAGCGTTCTCTCGGGTACTTTTAGTTGGCATTCATAAAGTGAGAAAGGGCGAAGGGTGGAGGTTGAGCGTTTTGTTGGCCATCTGAGGGCAGAACTCAGTGCCACCACTCCTGCAGGATTTTAGCCCAGCTTTTCTTCACTCGAGGTTCTCACAACTGAATGAGAAACTGGATACGGGGATTGCAGCTCGCTGAAGGAATCGTGAGATGTGGTTTGGGAAGTGTAAATGCTGTCCGTCACAGAGCAGAGTGATGAAGTGGGTCCAGCAGGGCTGCTCAGTGGTGCGGCTGTCCTCCCTTGGGCTGATCTGGGAGCTGTAACTCAGGTGTGCTGCCGCACTCGGCTCAGGAGGGGAAGAGTTGCACATCAAGAGGAGGGCCGGCATGACATCCCGTGTTCAGTCAGCTCCTGTCTACATCTGTAAAATACCACTTAATCACGGCTAATGGCTGGGTAAATCTTGTGCTGATTCTTTACACAGAGGGTAAATTTCATCCTTATGCAATAGATCTCCGTGGATCTAACATATCTTTTAAGCTGTGCTTTCATATTACAGAAAGCCTCCTCTTCTCTTTCAAGAAACACAGCTATTTTTTTCCAAGTTATGAGTGCTTTTTTCTTCTTCTATTCCGTGGCTGCTGAGTGATTCATTTCCCAAATGTTTACAGAGAACATCTAGTGGAAAAGGGGATCATGACTTTTTAAAATACCTATTTAAAGAAGATGTCTCAATAGTGCTGTGTAATCCAGCGCAGCTTCTCTCCTGTGGCCAGAGCCCACAGCAGAGTTGAATCAGTCTCAGTCAATCAGAGCAAAGGATTTTTTTGGCAGGTGTATTTGCCTATATTAATTCCAAATACGTTTTTATTACGATGTAGCAGATTTTAATTGAAATGGCCAGATGGAGTGTTTTATTTTTGGTCACCTTTAGTATCGTTGTAGAACAATCTAAATTATTACGCTCTTATTATTTTAAATTATGAATATTATTTAACCATTCTGTGAATATGGAACGGTAATATATTTTTATGATTAAGGTACTAGGAAATTCATCTTGTCTGCAGTCTTACATTGTTTAAATTAATCATACTAAATATAAAAATCATTTAGAAATGGAAATTAATTTTCTTAGAAGTTTTTAATGTTAATATATAGGCTTTGCAAATAATACAGTGGGTGTATAAGTTGGGATTTTTAAATCCCAAATTATATTTGGATTGTATTTATTCCACACTAACGCTATTGCATCTGAAGTTTAGAAGGGGGGAAAAAACTAGAGAGGTTGTTTTTAACATTTTAAGTCATAATGCTAACAAATCCTTTTAGGTTTTGGGTTTTGGCAATACAGTAGGAATCCTTGGTCAGGAAGGGATCTTCATCCCACACAGTGCTGTTCTTTTTTAATGTGTCAAAAGAAAATTCTCCTCCTGGTGGAAGGAGATTTATGTATCCGTCGCCACATCTCTGCCTCCCTTGAGCCAATTTTAACAATATGGCTCTTGTGCAATTTTGCGATTGCGTTCAGTGGTAACAGGCTGTGATCTGAAAATGCGAGGATACATGTGGCACACACGTGTGTTCCTGTGCATGTCTGTGCAGGATATAGCATGCGAGCTCGTTCAGCAGATAACCATGCATCCAATTCTTACTGTATTCATACACGAGAAGAATTATCTTCCACCATTAGGATGTCTTTCTGATATGATGAAATATTTGAGATATAAAATCTCAGCGCGGATCAGCTGTGTAACGTACAAATAGTTGTGGTGTCCTGGTTTCTTCTACTTATTTTCATGCCGTATTTATCCAGTAATAAATTATTGGTGTGGGCTGCCAGCCCTGTTCCATCAATCTGATATCCAGAATAAAAGCTGGGTTCTTCATAAGAAATCACCGTTATTCAATCAGCTACCAAAAAAAAAAAAATTGTTTAGAACTCCAAGCCAGAATAGAGTCCAAATCACTCTTTTATGGCTGCACTGGCTTTGCAGAATTAAGGTGAGTGGAAAATAATAAAAATCTGTTCCTGTCACTAGCAGCAAAGAATTATAGCTCTGAAATGGATTCCTTGCATAAGATAATTATATCCTAATCACAGCTGTGCTTTTGGAAGTTGTGCCAGTTTGACAGCATTCATCATTAAACACCTGGATTTGTGTTGTGATAGTGTTTTTTTTTAAGTTGTACTTTACATATTTGATGAATACTGTAAGATTTCCTCTCAAAAAAATTATGTTTCATATAAGCCATCTGAATTTAATGCTCAAAAGCTGATTAGTAGCCTGAAGGTATAAGGTTGCTCATAGCAATCCCAGTTATTTTCTCTTGAAGCATTGCATAGATGTCAGTGCATTTGAATCAGGCTCCATATGCAATATATATGTATACATTCACATCAATTAAGATTTCTGAGGTTTATGAAGCTCAGGCAAGTCTCTATAATGAAGTACATATTTTATTGCACTATGATATTGGGTTTTACGCTACGAACTCAGAAACCTGGTTGTAATTGTTAGCAAAACAAAAGGTGTTTGCAAAATAGGATTACTGCTGGGCTCTTGTCTCTCATAGCTTCTGCTGCGCGTGGATCCAGGAAGGTACACTGCTCTGAAAGTGTTGCTGAAATAAAGTCCTGTTTAAATTTCTACGAGTGCCTACTCAGCTGAAGAGGCTGGAATACGGGAAGCCCACTGAAATGGCACTTCGATAAAACAACAACATTGATCATTTTCCTTGTAGTTCCAGTTGACGTATTCAGTGAGAAGTAAAATGCTTTTAATGCTGAAATATAAAAATGCTTTTAAAAGCCAAAATCTGTATCACATTTCTTTCCAGACTTTCAGTGAAGTTTCTGCTGCATCTGGGTATTTTCTAATGGGCTTTTCTTTGTTGATCATCTCCATTGTTTCTGTTTGGCAGTGTTAGTTAACACGGTGTTTGTTCCCTTGTAAAGAACATATTAACCTCCCATGTTTGCAGACAAGAAATTGGGGTGGAGGCAGAAAAGCTGATTTAATGATAGTCCTAAAGAAAATATGGCGCGGAGATGGGAATTAAATTAGAGTATTTCAGTCTGACCTTGCTATTGCAACTACAAAAGCTCTGTCTACATGTAGCACGTGTCGTGGAAATTATTTAAAGGGTGTAAGTCACCCTCTGAACAGGCAAAAGCAGTTCTGGAAGAGGCTCAGGTGAAGCAGGGCCGTCCTGTAACAGCATGAAGTTCCTTGTCCAAGTTAGAACAGAATAGAGACTGAGCCTGCAGATGTACATGTGTAGTGCCAGAGCTCCTTTGTCTTCCAGTGTTTCTCAGATAAAATATATAATAAGAAAACTCATGCAGTTGTTGACCTTTAAATGTATATTATAGTCTTTCATTTCATGGTTTTAAATAGCTATTTTCTTATTATAATTTAATACATGTTATGCCTACAAACCTGGAAAAATTGGCTTGTTCCATCAATTTCAAAGGAACACAAAGTACATTCTGTTCTCCACTGTAAAAGTTTTATTAAACTTGATAGCATTTAAAATAGTCTTTGAGAACTGCTGACACAGTGATTCTGGGTTCTTCTTGGCTCATGTGTAGCCTCAGCGATGCCTGCAATGAGAAGCTTATTTCCTGAACTGGTAATTGCTGTAGTCACACTGGTCTTTGGTCATAATGCCTTTCTAGGTCCCAGTGCACTGGATTCAGGAGAAAGGTAAAGATCATATTGAGGAACAGTTTGCCCTGAGGGATTCTAACAGAGTAGATAAGAGCATTTAAACTGTTCTGCAGCTGTTGAATGATGGGCATATTTAGTACGGAAGCCTGGAGTGATGATGGGATGGATGCATTGGTATAAAAGTCAGGCTCCTAGCTGTCAGCTAAACCCATCCATAACATAAAATGAACAGACTTTGGATATCTTCTTGTATTAATGCCTATTGTAGAAAAGAAATCCTTACTAATACTGCAGAGGAATGATCCTCATCTAATAACTTAAAATGAAATCAGTTTTCAGGGGGAGGGTTGCAAATGGCAATTCTTTCATGAATAAGGAAAGATAATTTCCAAGAGTAGACATCATGCTCTGATAAATATTCATGTCGAAGCCAAGCAAATTTGGAATTTGCATGAGTTATGACAGTGATGCTGGCTAGCCTAAAAACATCCCTTCTTCTCTTCAGTGACTACTTCTGCTTACCTTGCTATGCACCTTTTGTGGTGCAGCAGGGACCCAGCTGATGCCATTAAGGGTCATTGTGCCTGATCCAAACATGTAAGTGCAGCTCTGTTCTTAAGGCTTGCCAGGCCTCTGTGGTTTCTGCCAGGTCCAGGAAGCTGTAAGAAAGGAGGAAGATGTGAGTAAGCCCCTTCCTCAGAAATTATCCCAATTAGGGCTGGGAAATATATCTTCTGAGCTGAAGGAACAACTAATGTATAGAAGGTTTTCATGAAACTTGTAGGCTGATCTCTGTGGGTAAAGCTAGTACTTGACCTTTTCTCTCGATGATGCAAGAACTGTTAATTTTCACAGCATTTTCTCTCTAACTCTCCTAAACAAGGAATCAAACCTTTTAATATTAGTGATGGTTTAAATATTCTGTGCTAAAGCAGTGATGAAAGAGACATCTCAGGGATTTCTGAAGAATGGAAATTCCGGCTGCATTTGACTGTTTCTCTTTTAAGAAAATCGTTTTAAAAGCCTGGATATAAATAGTAGTTAGGCAGTACGAAATGCAAGTATGCATTAGAAAACAGTGTTTGGTTCACGTCACTTTTAACTTGGACCTGTGGGACACGGGGCTCATAATGGAAATGTCTGATATTTTCAGAGTCCTGCTGCAGTCCATCCAAGCCAAGCAGCGTAATTCAATGATTGATGGAATTTTGGGGGTGGAAAGAAGCATGGAAGCTGGCTTTTAACTATAGCCCCGTGGTAACATACCTCTGTGCGGTGATAGAGCACCCAAGGGGACTCTAAAAATCCCTGAATTAATAAAGCTGCGTGAGGCGAGAAAAGCCATGTTGCAACAAACCAACAGAAGTGTCGTTGGGGGCAAGGGGGGAAAGAAAACCCAAAGAACTCTTCTTTCCTTTGCTAACAGAGCATAGCAGGCAGCCACATGGTCGTGTATTATGTGCATTCTTTTTATTTTTCATTTGTTTTCTTGGTCAGCGCGCCGCAAAGAACAGCAGTGACGGACAGAGCCACAAACCCATAATGACTGCATGCATTACAAAAATACGGACAGTGCTTACAGGAAAGTGACACAGCAGATTTAAAATGTGTGGTAACATTAAAAATGTCTCTGTTTATTCTGGTTCCCACACTTCGGGGAGTTGCAGGCATGTGCTTTTCCCTTGGCAGGAATCTGACAGGGCACTTAGTGCCTACCGAAGGCTAAGTCAAGTATAGCAGCAGGGCCAGGCCCTGAGGCCGAAGCAGCAGACTTCATCATCCATCATCCCCTGACAGATGATTTTCTGGCTCTCTATTACATGGGGAGAAAATGTTCACACAAGGCACAATAAATACATGTACAGGGAGAATCTCCTTTGCACAATACTTTCGTTCTTATCTGTGACCAAATGCTCATCGTTATGAAAAGCATTCAATTAGCTTACATAAGGAAAAAGGTCAAGGAAAAAAAAAAAACTTAAAATTTAAGTGGCAACCTTTTCCTGGAAGCTGGTTTCCTTAGATCACATAATGCTGGCTATTTCTGTAAAAATGCAAACACACACAAGATCAAACTCAAACAAATAAAAATTGTGTTTAGTTGAACACAACTAAATTCAGAAACTAAATTTCTGAATTTTTATGGACAGGAAGCTGTTTTTCTGTGAAACTGTTGGCAGCTTGGGGTTGAGGTATCCCCTGTGAGGTGCTCATGTTTGGATGCAGCACTTGCATTTCTGCCATGTTGCATTCAGCAGAGGTGGGTTTTGCAGCAGTGGTTCCTGCTCAGGACTGGGAGCCAGCGTGCAGGATTCCTGACTGTGAGCATCAGCACAGCGTTTGGATCTCATCTTCACCACCTCTACATTCTGCATTTCTTCACCTCACAGGGGAAAAACGCTTTCAAGAATGGTAAATGTTGTTGAATTTTGATAGGAGTTAGTTATCTAAGGACCAACACAGATTTATCCACTGAACTTAATGGGTTTTTTATTAATTGTTAGGCACTACGATGATGACAGTGTTTTTGCATGTTGCAGAAAAATGTTTGTCTAGAGCTTTATTAACTAGTCAGCATCTCTGGGGACTTGTATGCAGCCACCAAATAAGCTGCATAAATGGGTACCCACTGATTTGTGCTATCGACACTTTGGGAAGTGGAAGGGATTTTCTGGCATTTACTGTATCTGTCATAGAAAATTCAGATCAGATCCTTCACATTGGCTTTTCCTATCAAGGTCATCCAAACCACTAAAAAGTCGTGAGCTGCGGAAGGAAATTCTAAGAGTTCTCATGTGGTCATTGCTAGAGAAATCATTTCCTTCAGTATCCATATGTTCAGCATATTTGCCTTGTTCTATCTTTGGTAAAGTTGTGGCATGGTTTTCAGGGAGAGGAAGACAAAAAGAAACTTTGCAGAGGAAAAATTTTGGCTAACCTATTTTGAAAAGTGTTACTGAATCATTAAACTCAGCAGAATGCTCATTTTCCTATGGTTATGGAAGCAACAGGAAATTCTTTTTCTCCCTTCCCTTCTCAGCCACCCTGTCTCTCCAGCTCACAGCTAAGGCTGGAGGGGTTCCTTTGTCATCTTACCTTTCCAACTGACATACAGATGTTATGAAAGGAGGTCTCTCATCAGAAGTGATGTTCTTGAAGTCTCATTTAAAGCCAAACAAATAAAAACACTGAAACTCTGCCAAGTATGGTGTGTCGGTCCCATCCTGCCAATGTGACATAGCAAATATCCCCAAGATTGTGAGCACTGCAAATGGACTCTAGCTGGCTGTCTTAATATGTAGCATTAATGGATGCCTTCTTTTCTACTTTCATATCTGCTAAACAGTGATCAGTTAAACATCCTTCAAAGCATGTGGTACAAAAAGACCTCACTGAGTTCCTTGTGTTTGCTTTATTTTTTATAGAACTACCTGCATTGAACTTGCATGATGATTTTTTTTTCTGCATCTAAAAAGGAAATAAAAGTACAAGTCTGAATTTTGGCTGTGAACAGAATACTCCTTTCTGCATTTCTTCTTTCCCCCTGTATTTTCCAGTTTGTTGCAGCTATTGTAGCTGATGTGATCCAAACTGTTCTCAGGGATATGTATGCATGTGGTTCCTGGTATCCCAATCTCTAACACAGCTAATTACTGGGTGTTTCAGCCTAAATAAGTGGCCTTAACGTGATCTAAGACAGCCCAGCTTTGAGCAGGGGTTGGACACGATCACCCATAGGTCTGTTGGTGGAGAGACTAAGAGTTGTTGTTGGAGTTAGGGTACTATGGTTAGGCTGTTGGTCTTGATGATCCTTGAAGTCCCTTCCAACCTGAGTAATTCTATGATTCTATTCTATGATTCTAAGCTGAGCTGTGGCAGAGGTTGGAGCCATGTCAGTGTGTTCACTTGCTCACGTGCTGAGCACACTCAAACAGTGTTGCTGAGACAGCTGTGAACCCAGAGATTACACTGCCATGAAAAGGAAGGCCTGTAAGATGGAGGAAGAAGGAGGTTTTGGCTTAAAGCAGGCCAATGGCCAGCAATTAACCTTAGCTGGAGAGTTCCTTATGCTGCCTTGCACTGACCTACAGCCTTACCTGTGATTGCAAGCTGATTTATGGTGTTGTCTGCTTGCAGCTGTATTTAAAATAAATAAATAGATAAATAAAAAGAAGCCTTTTTAAAAACAAAATTTTTATGTTTTTTTTTTTTCCAACCAAAATGCCTCTTGTGCAAGCACTGGCCATATATCCTTTCTCAAATGCAGAAAAGCCTCACAGAAAAGCCTCATATCACAGCCAAGTGATATGAAGAGCCCTTTGCAGAGAGCAGGCTGTCAGAAGAAATGTTCTTGTTAGTGGTATAAAGAAAGGGAGATCTAAAACACCTTCACTTTGTGTTTTGTTTTGCCTCTTTGGGGATGTTTTTCTTAAATAATGGTATAAACCTGATATCGTTATATATTTGTAATGAAGCAGGAAATTCTTGGTAAGCCAGAAACTACCTGTGGTCACTGTAACGGAATGGAACTAATCTAATCTAAAACCTAATGCCCGAAGCTTAGGGATGCCAAAAACTCCAGTTTCAAGGAGATGGGGATAGAGGTGCTGCTCAAGAAGAACAAATTTCTTCATCAAAATTTCATTGCGTTTGTGAATGAATAATTATTTGACCAGTTATCACTATCCTTGGGAAAAAATTAGCTGCTCACTGAATGGTTTTACTTACTCTTTTCTCTCCCTCCTGAGAAGTTAAATTTTTTCATTCACTGTTGGCAGAGATTAAAGTATCATTTGCTGAACACTCAAACAGTTTGGTTTTATTTTCCCAGGTTTCTGAGGAGAGCCAGCAGTGAAACCTGGAGCCTGTTGCAGCTAATCAAGTCATGATGGGAAGGTAAGAAATTATCTTTTTTTTCTTCCCTAGAGTTTGGACTTTTTTCCTTCTTCATTTCAGTGCTGCTCACAGCTGTATTTCCAAAATTTATCATGTCATCTTACAGATACATTTTCTTGGAATTTCAATATCCACCCCTCACATTTTCTGTGGGAGGAAAATAAAAGACTTCATCCAGCTGTTTTGATCAGTAGAAACTGGTGAAAGTTCTTCCATGTGTAAAAGAGATCTTGTCACTCCTGTAATGGGAACTGTTTCACAGAGGGCTTGGGGTGAGGCTGTGAGAGGCTTTATTCAAGAAGATGGGAGGCTCACACACAATTTTACACGACGTGGTTGGGTGTGTTCAAGCTGTGGTTTGGGTCTGTGATTGGTGCCTGGAGTCAGGTTTTGTACCGCCTGTGCGTTGAGACAGGATGAGTGAAAAGGACAGCACTGCTACCTTCAGATCTCTCAGCTCTCTCAATTTTTCTATTGTAATTTTACTTTAATTTTACCTTTGGCTTACTAGCACAAGGATTCCTGAGTGCAGCCCGTGTCAGCTGTCTAGATTCATAAGCCTGTTCCTATTTGTTCAGCAATCTCGGCCAAGAACATCCCAGAATTGACAGTTTTAAAATCCTTTCGTTTATGGGAAATTTTACACATTGGATTTTCCAAACACTCAGCTGGGGAGTGATCACTGCAAACATCTGAGAACACTTTAGCTATCCTAATTCTCTCACAATGTCTTACTAATATCCAAAGGAACAACTGCTCATTTCATAAAGTAGCCTGCCAGGTTTCTTCAAAAGTTGTCTCAAATATTCTAAGCACACATAATACGCATTGTTTTGCTCCTTCCCAAATAAAGCTAATATTCCCCCTTCATAGGATATCTCAGGACATCCTTTTTGAAGCATGCAAGGTCTCTTTCGGGGATGATTTAACTAGAGGACAGCCTTACTGCATGCCTTCTGTGTAGGAGAAAATTTTGTCCTACTTGAGTCTCTTTTAAGGATAAGTAAGTGTAAGTTGACCACCAAATTTGGAATTCAGTTTTGTCTTTTAGTTCTGGTTAAAATAAATGCTCCTGAATTTTAAAAGTTCAAAGGTTCATTAAAATGCATTCAGCACTGCCTCTGGGGTCATACCTAAAGTATTTGTAGGAAAGCAATATTAGTATACAATTTGCAAAGCAATAACCCATATCCCAAGTGAAAAGGAAGCACTGTCAAGCTAAAAGCTAAATAATAAATACTAATGAACAGGGACTCTAGAAAATCACTGTTGGAAAAAGTAGTAAATCCCAGGGATTGGTTGTTTTGCTCCTGCTTGCTAACTTCTGCACAGTTTTGCTGTTTCCTGCTGATGCCTTGGGAGAAAGGGTTTTGTCACTGTAGGTCACAAAGACAGTTTTGCAAAATGTTACCAACACATTCTGTTCTGCTCACCCAGGCTTACTGAAAAAAAAAAAAATAAATTGGCAACCAGTACAAATAATAACAGAGAGGCTTCTGCCAATTATTATTGGCAATTATTGATGATAATGACTTGCTAGATGCTGCAGGAAAATAGCAAAACAGGGTAATCATTCCTTTATTTACTTCTTGGTATGCTGATACCGATTCCTTGATTTACACGGGAAAATGGATGGGCTTTCTGGCACCAATACTTTAGAGCAGGTCTTCCAAACTTTATTACGTCTGGCAAGGACTTCAGTCCACCAAGAAAGAGAAGTTTTGGATTGCGTGAAAGTGCCCACAGACTTAAAATGAAGCCCAGGTAAAAGTGCTTCCTGGAACTTTGGTTAGGGAGCTTGTTTTGATCAATGAATGAACCTATGAGTCCTAGCAGAGATGCTCCAGAGCAGGAGCAATGCCAGTGTTCTCAACCACAGTGCCTCTGCTGAAATAGCGATTGTTATCTGTGATTTCCTGCCCACGAAAGGTGGTGTGAGCCAGTGTGCTCAGAGAAATCATTGTTCTGATGTTATAATGTAGTGAAGTTGCCAGGACATAGAAGATTAAATAGCTGCAATCCACTCTCCAAACAATATCACAGTGGATGGCTGGGAACCACCCTGGAAGCTGGGAGCTAAATTTTATAGAGGATTCAGTTCCAAAAAAGGTAAAACCATTCAAATGTAAGACAGCTATCTTACTGGATAAATAATGTAAAACACCCAGGCTGAACAGAAATAATTACAGTGACATCACTGGAAAATAGAGTTTGCTGATGAAGAAATTATGTACAAATACCAACAGCAGTTAAGAGGCTTAAAGACTCACTAATTTTCTTAAGACGCCGAGTGCCACGTGTATTTCTTGCAGAAGCAGTCTAAACGTTTGGGGTAATTTAGAAGGCAGACTGAAATTTATATGTAGTAGGAGTTTTTCAAAACTTATTTTTTCAGTGGTGAAAGTGGCTTAGATAATGCATTATCCGTGTATGATTAAAACAGTAAAAATTTGATGATTTCACCTCAACGCTCTTACTTTATTATCAATTGGAAATACGCAGAGACTCAGATACTGAAGTTCTGGTAGCCCTGTGGTCTGAACTAGTACTAAGGAAGGTGAGAATTTTAAGGAGAGATATGTCCATCCCCAAGAGAGATGTGACATCCCCAAGTTTTACAGGAGAGTCAGAATCCCCTCAGTACTGAAGCATGTTGTAAGTTTGAGGTGAGGACCAGAGGGAACAGAGGTGAGCTGACTAAGAAAGAAATGCTCCAGTGCTCCAAAGCAGGTGGATGGACAAAGAACTGTGATTTTAATGGATAGCACCAAATTTGGTGGGGTTTGCTTCCATCCACCTAAAAGTTGGAGTTCTGAGAAGGGCTGACATTGCTTGTGTCTACAGAAAACACTGCCTGCTTCATCCTTCTCTGTGTCAGCATAGGGATCAGCAGGTCTTTTATGTATGTTGCATTCAGGTGTTTACAGATGTGCAGCGTGTAACCATCTGGCCTTTGCTTACAATTGTGCTGCTCATTCTGAAAACATTTGTACATGGCAGCAGCCTCACCAGAAAATAGGAGTACGTACCACGAGAACACCTTTGCTATTGGCCCACTCTGCGTGCTGCACACACAGCACTTGCACTGCTTTTAGGGAAGTATTATGGCTCAGATAGTAGCTCCTATCCTTTCTGAGCCAAATTCAATTGATTGAACCCTGGCACTGCCTGTGTGTTCTATAGAATTGGGTCAGTGTAGCCAAAGACTCTGTGTTTGGCTTCGTAACTGCACTTTACTGCTACCAATAGAGAATATTGTGGGTTGAGTGTAATACTGCAATGGGAGGGGGGGGGAGGGAGGGGAAAGAACAAAACCAGTGCTCACATGAGAAATAGAAGTATTCCATTCTGTATTTTGAATAATATGAGACTCCTCAAAAATATTTCCACCTTACTTGCATTGTCTCCTAACCAAGAAAAGGAACCCAACTTCAGGATACTGAAATAGAATCTCCTCCCAGCCACAACATTTCCTGGAAGAAAAAAACTAGCAATATGTATAAAATAAGGAACATGCTCCAAGGCCAGCCAAGCCTGCCTCCTGTGGATAGTTAATCTATGGCTATAAATTTATATTGTTCTATGTATTAGTCTTAAATGACTTGTACATATGTCCATTGTTGTCAGCTTAGAAAGTATAGTTGTGAAACTTTGGTTCCAAATGTTGAAACATTTTGTCATATGAAATGAACTGAAAACAGCCCAGTTTTTTCAGCAGTTGCATTAAATCTTAGGAGGCTAGGTTAGATAGCAGTGTTTTGTAACTGTGTTCTTCACAGGGAAACTGTAGGAATTTTTTTAACTCTTTAACTCTTGCTGTTCTATTGTTTGGAAAGCCTGCTTTCTGCTTATAATGGTCTGATCTGTGCACTGATGTTATTGCAGGTGCTAAAATGTGTTATATAAGTCAATGGCTGATCATTCAAGAGCTCATATACCTTACCTTCCATCATGTGATTTAAGGACTTGAAATGGGCTAAGGACAGGAAGTAAAGTACACAAGCAATGTAAGTTCTTCGAAAGGGAGCATTCCATCTGCAAGGAGCTCTCTGCTAATCCTAACTGGCTATGCTAATAGGGTCTGGTGGAGAAACAAGAGGGCAGAGCTAATGTGGTTGATGTGGAACAGGTGGCCTATCGTTGGACAAGTTCTTCCACAGCTGATTCTGTTTTTTTTTTTTCTTAAGTGTAATTGTGTCCTTTGTACTGGCATGTTTTTGTGGGAGGAAAGAGTCAGAGTCCCTTCATGAGAAAACACTGCTTAGGCTAAAATATAGCAGGTGATAGCGGGGTTGCTTGAGTTTCAGATTTAAGCTCTCTGAAATACGAAGCTCTGGCTCCAGATGAATTTGGCAGCATCTGATTCTCTGCTGTGAAGTCTCCACACAGCCACGTGAGGTGCCCTCCCCTTGAATTTCCACAAGCCATGCAGCAAGGAAGCAGTGAAGCCAAGAAGAATACACCTGAAAACACAAGGCATAGACCTTCACACACAGGCCAGTGCTTTGTCCTTAGGGGTATGTACACTGTAATTCTGCTAGCCACATCCATAGGAAGTCAAATACTAAAACTGCTAAATTACTGAAATTGTGTAGGCACATAGTTAAATCACCTGGGTGGAAGTAAAGTCCAAAGCAAGTGGTAGAGATGCTATGCACCCACTGCTGCCTGCTACTCTCCTTTTCAAAGAGGTTCCTACATCTGTTAAGCTTATGGCTTCAGGTGATGCCTGGGAGGTATGATCTGATGGCGCACACCTGCAACCCCTTCTGCTAGAGGCTTTAAGGAACAATCAGCAGTTTTAGCTCTTTATACCAGCTAGAAGGCCCTGTGCTGGGTGGAACAATTTTAGCCAGATTTAGGCTCCCTGCCTAGTTTTGAGTGACTTAGAGGGTCTTCGGGTTTGGGAAAATTCTGGACGGGTGAGTAATAATGAGGTATAGCTTGCTTGCCCAGTATTCAGTGTGTTCCCTTGCACAGCAGTAGGAAAGCAGATCATGAAGTATCTTTTATTAGAGGGTTTGTGGTGGGTTCTTTCAGAAAGGCAAAGGGACTGCATTTTGCCTTTCTGCTTTTGTTCCTAGCTGGTTTGGTAGCAGCAGGGAGAGGCTTACATTAAAAAAAGTGGACTGTGGTGATGCAGTTCAAAAGAACTCTAATGTTGCTGTATATATTGTGTTTCATCCCATGTTTTAAAGATTTAGTACTAGAACCAGAAGGTCTTGGGGAAAAGTCCCTTGGGATGCTGCCTTGTTCTCAAGTTTGTGAATTTAGAGACAGATTCAAGGCAAAAACTGAGGCAAAAATAACCCTGATCTCACAGTAATGATTAGCGGGAGAGAAAAAGGTGTTACGGCTGAGGCTTTTTATTTCAGATCTGGAATATTAGGCTGTCTCCTTAATCTGTTCTGTTGAAGAAAAGCTTTTTTTTTTTTTCTTTTTTTTTTTTTTAATATGTGAATCTGATGATAATGTAAATTTGTAATGATGGCATCAAGAAATGTAACGGTCACGTTGGTAAATGTGCACACATAGAAAAGTCTTCTGATTGCAGGGGCAAAGCCAGGTTAGTTGCTGGGAGGTACGAGTAGTTACAGTTTAAAGTAATGGCAGAAAGCAGCTCACAAAATGTGAGTTTCAAACTTTATAAATGGCTCAGGTGTCAGTCAACTAGTATTGCTTCCAGGCTGGTTGTGATAGGCTCTATTTCACTTCCAAACAGCAAAATACTTTGCATTGTAATCTGTCTTTGGCCAGTCTTGTTTTTCTTCTGCATGTCCACAGCCCTCCGCACAGTAAGATTTCAGGCCCAACTGAAAGCTGTTTCATGTACCACATGGTGAGCAATAATATGGGAGGCTCCATCTCCCTAAACGAAAACTGACTCTTAATAAAGAGCACAAAGGTTCTGCATCTGTAGGTTGTGCTCAAGCCATGTGCATGCAGAGGAGCTCCTCTAGTGTGCAAACCCAAAACAAAGGAAAGTCGTGTTCTTTCCTGGAAAGTCTGTGTGAGGGTGCTGCAGAAACTGCCTCCGTGTAAATATTTGGAAAGAATACATGTGTCAGAACAAACCAGCTGCTAAATGAATAGTGTTCAGATTAATTGTGTGTGTGTGTGTATATGTAAACATGTGTTTAAGCACTTGCAGAGAACTCTTTCTGCCGGATGGCATAATTTCCTATTTTATTTCTATTTTTTGCCTTTCATTCTGAAGTGTCTTGTTATGTCACTTGGAGACATATTGCTGAGCAGCATCAGCAACTGATCTGGTACCTCCAGCTCATCTATTTCTCTGTGCTGTGCAGAGACCGGGACTGACGAATGCTTGGTGCATATGTCTTCTCCATTGAAACTAGAAACATTTCAGCAACTTCACTCTGTTTTAGTTTGTAATTTATTGATGTGAATGCCTAAGCATGCTGGTTTCTAAAAAGACATTTTGATTTAACAGAATGTAGATAATTGCTTTGATGTTTTGGATTTAAAAGAACTGTTTATCTTGCTTAAAAGAGATGACGTTTTCTTGTAACAGTATTGTCTTTATTAATATATGTGCAATGGCTTATAGCACTGATATCTTCCAAAAAACTAGATGGTTAAAAAGAAAGAATAGCTGCTAATGTGAGGGTGATAGAAATAATTCAAAGATGATCAGTTGCTATGATTTAGTTCACATCGTTCACTTAGGGAATAAAAATGAATATTAAAAAAATATATTAAAAACACAAGCCCTCATCATTTTGCTGCTTTTGGCATATTTGCCAAGCGACACAACTGCATATTAGAAAATAAAATGGTTTCTCATTTGAGACTTTCCTAAATAGAATTCTTGGTGGATTTAAAATCGACACCAAAACCTGTACTTTGCAGCTTGGAGTATGCCTACATTCAAATGCAGGGACAGATCCAGCAGTGCTTACCTCCTGGTGCTGCCGTTTTGATTTGGAGCTGTTGTTCTGCCATTAGTGTGTATAAAAGGAAAAAAAAAAAAAAAAATTCTTGAAAGGAAGTATCCTGTTTTCATCCCTAAATGGAGATCTTTTCACATGGAAACAATTGCGTGCAGAAAATTGCTGGAGCAATTTTGGAGGCCATTTTTAATTTAAAAATTTGCCCGTGCACAGTGCACCGTTGTTTCTGCCTAAAAACATATTTTAACAGTCAAGCAATATAAATTCTTTAAAAATTGAGTTTTAGAAGGGGAATACTGATACAGTCTTAGCTGCTGGCATAGCAACTTGACAAACAGTCCCACCCATGCATTCATTGACTTGTCATTTCTGTTGCTTTTTCCTCAGCTGCAACTGGCTTGTTTGATGGTTACTCTTTTTGCTATTGACTATTCCTGCATTGACAAGAAAATTCTCTACAGCTTCCTTTTGTCGCATAATTTCAGGAGCCTTAAAACCGTTCAGGTTTTAAGTTATGATATGTTGATGTGAAAACTTGTGAATAATTTGGTCAGAATTGATACAGTAACTTTCCAGCATTGGGACTTTTGTAAATGAATTTGAAAATTCTTCTTTCACGTTTAATGTATTTTCTCATCTCAGTGATTTTTTTTCTGTCGCATTCATCAGCTTTTATGATGCGCTGTAAATTGCTGTGCAGTGTTCTGTGGTGATTTAGATGATATATCTATTAACAGTACTGTAATATAAGAGCACGGTAACTTTCTTCTGCACGCCATGGCATTTTCACGTAAGAACGCTTATGTCAGAAGTACATTGCTCTGAAAGTAATCCCTCCTATTTATTTCTATGGAAACTAGCAGATACAAGGAGTACAGTAGCACTGTTTCTCAATGCAGTCATTGCCATTGGCTCTGCATTTTCACCAGCAATAAGCAAGAGCCTGCATACCATGCTTGTAAAAAATCTGCACCAGTGGAGGTGACCCACTGTCACCACTGCTGAGATGTGCCACTCCCTGTGCTCACACCCACTGCTTGGTCTCCATAAACATTCAGCAAGAGTTGATGAACATCATTGGCACCATTTTGTTTGCATGAAGGAATTCAGCCCCACCCCTTTGCTTCATACACACTTTCACATCAGACATCGTTTTGTCAGAGTGCCCCTCTGCTGCCATCTGTTGCGCAGCATCAACATGTGACAGAATAGTGGCAGGAAGATTTGGCTCCTGCTGCTGTACCACCACCATTTGCCTGGATGCCCTGGGCCAACATAATAAAATAGGAGGTGTTACTTTCAGAGCAATCCTTGTAGATGCTATGATATTCCAGGGAAGAGTTTAAGTAGTTACTTTCCTGCTACTGGCTGTGGTGTTTCAGAAGCTTTTTAGTGAAGTTGAGCCTCTAATGAAGCGTGGAAAGCAGCTTAGTATCTTTTAGAATTATTTAATCTTAAAGCTGAAATTAACTAAATTATTTCCTAGACTCGGTAATTAGAATCCTGCTCATGATTTTAAATACATATTTCCTTCTTGGTTGCACAGTTGATTCTTAGTGCTTCATTCATTACTAACTGCATGGTTAACCTCAATGTATGCACAGGCAAATTCAATTTTGCTGCAGTAATTAGTATGCATTTTGAGGAGAGGAAAAAAAGTGGCATGCATAGCAAGATTTGCTGTTATATATATATTATGCATGTATTGCAAATAAGAAATCACAGCTGTAAATAGGTCCATTAGTAATACAGATTATTTGCTTTATTTCCATGAAGTTCTTTAACTTCATTGTAGGAATTTGTTGTTCTTTGTCTCTTCCTCCCTTTTCAATGTTAAAATTTCAAGCAGTGTGATATGAAATCAGAAGGGAAGGAAAAGCAAACTGATGTATGTTTTTAGGAATAGTTCAGAAATTACATAGCCTATGAAAGTGACTGTCACAAGATTTTGCACAAGAATGAAGAGACGTAGGATGAACAAAGAATTAGACATCAAGGGACTTAATAAAGAGAGCTAGGAGATATTTCTAACAAAACCTCTGTAAGAATACTAAATAATGGGGGAGAGTAGGGGTTATGCATATATTTATATATTTTTAAGACAGTATGTTCCTGTCAGGAAACAACCAGTGATATATCTTAAATTACGGCTCCCTTTTGTTAATTGTTGAAAAAAAGAATCTGCTTATTCATCAGTAATTTGGCTTAGGCATTCTTAAGGTGGGCAGAGATTGCAGACAATCTCAGAACATACATTCAGCCAAAAATAGGCAGATACAGAAAGACATAAGGAAATAGAAGCAATACCTAGAGTTTTAGAAGTCGGGTAGGACTCTGTTTAGAAGACAGCTTCTAACTGGTGAGATGTGTAAAAAGATTTTTCATGTATGCAAGTTTTTCCATAACTGTATAATGCATGGGTGGTTTGTTCCTTTCTTTTCCACCTCTGTTCCAATCAGCCACTGATAGCCCCATTTAGAGACCAGATGACTGCTCATCTGGTCCACAGGAACCATTTCTAATCTGCTGACTTGGCATTTACTGGGCTGATCTCCTGGCACCCAGAGAATCGCACTCCCATTGTTCTGTGAAATCTGGAGGGAGGTTTCTGGGCAGGGGCACGTGCTCTGTCCTCTTGGGATTCAAGCCACAATGGGCAAATTCCTAGGTCTCGTGTGATTGTTGCTACCAGTGCTGATGGCTAGACAAGGGCTCTTGGAGATTACTCGCTTTGGTGATAATTACTGCCTGGCTAAAGATGTTCTGTCTCCTACCTTTGTTCTTCAGGGTATAGAAATAACTTAAATCGTTATAGGTTCCAGGTCAATAGAGAGTTGCTTTATGGTTATTTGTGCTTTAACTAAGCTGTGGATAAGTAACTCTTTAAGAATCATTTACGTTTTCATGGCATTGTCTCCTCTTGACTTGTGTAACAGTGACCGAAGTTCTTGTTTTGGGGTGGCAAGATGGGATGTTCCCTTGGTCCAGCAGTGACTTTCCAGAAAGTAGTCTGCATGAGGAAAGCAAATAGTGTGTAGAAAAGATACGTTCCCAGGAAGAAAGATAATGTTGAAGACATGAACAAATATGTAGTGATTAATCATGTATTAGCTGTGAATGATTTTTAACATCAGAGGATGCAATCAATGAGGTTTTTGACTGAGTAAGGACTTCAAGGTTTTCTATATGAAAAAGTGAGCTGACATTCATTAAAGCTAATTAAAAAAAAAAAAAATCCGTACAACACTTTTGACTTAAAAAATCAAAAAGTAAAATTGTGAAAGGAAAATGTATCATGGAAACATGCCTATACTGTTGAAATCTTTACATGAAAAAGTTAAAAATGAATCATCTGCTTTCTAATTTCACTTCAATGTTGATTGTACCATTTTATATTTTCTGATGTATATTTAATATGTACGCAATATAAAGTAAAATTAATATTTTAGCACTGTGAAAGCTAATAAATTTGAGAGACACAGAGAAAAATATATTATGGTTTTAAGTTGATTGTTTTGTCATATAGAAAATTCCTCGTATTTATAAATTTTAAAAGTAAAAACTAAACCTGTCCTTAGAGTCCTACCAGCTGTGTGATTGTGGCAGCTATATGAAACACTGCGTTTTACATTTACTACAGAAATTGCAGGAGACTGTCCTTAGTGTTTTACGTCGAAGTAACAAAATGGTGCAGCTTTCTCTGATGATAATGTAGTTCTGACAGCAGCACGAAGGTCTGTTCTAATGTTCTGTGTAGTAATTCCTGAATACAGAGGTGAAAGAGTAAAGAAGCTTGATCATGCAGACCCTTCTTGCTATAAGACCTACTCAAGTAGGTAAAGTTTCTGTTTTGTCATTATCTACTGTTTTCTCCTCCCAGAAATTAGGAGAACCAGGCAAGCCCCTCTATGTATAGAGCTGTTAAAGAATTTCCAATTGAGAAAATGTCTATATCCTCCTGCTGCTGCACACAAGAAATCATTACTCCTGTACTCTCATCTTTTTGTTCCATTTGTATGTAACACCCACCAATTCTTCCTTTCCATCTATTCTTTTCCTCTCACATCTCCATATGCTTCTCAGTTGAAAAAGGACTTCAGTTAATCTATGAAATGTGTCCACTACTCTCTCCTTCAAAGAAATTCCTTAGAAACCAACCATATTTCAATTATAGTGATTCCATACTTCTGTTTCTCTGCATTGTGAGTTATAAAGAGAATTATTTTAAGAAATGATGCAGCAGTGGAAAAGGCAATGCAACCATAAGATGCATTAGGAGTGGTATTTCCAGAGGAAATGCTAGTGCTATTATAGAGACTCTGGTACAACCTCAGAAATATCATGTAGTGTTGGTCAATCATGGACAGGAATGTTTTATAAAACTGGAACAGATGTAGAGAAAGGTCATAAGAATTAAGGCAAAGTGAAACCTATTTTATGAGAAGAAACAAAAGGATTTTACATGTTCTAGCACAGCAAAATAAAAGCTGAATGGCTTACAGTTTCTGTCTAGCATATAGTGGTTGGGGATGCACAGCAAAGTACCTGAACTAACTGACAACACAGAAATAGTTCTTCAGTAGTTTTAAACTAAAAAGTCATTGGTTGTTTTGTGAGTTTTCTTCTTGTTGAGTTTTGTTGTTTTCATTTGTTGGTTTTGTCCCCTGAAACCAACCAGGGTCTTAGTGAGAATGCAGGGAGAGAAGAATTTTGCATGCTTTCGTGGAAGCCACGAGAAATTATATGAGACCAAAATGCGTACCATAGGAAATCCTTTTCAATGAGTCCCACAGCACTGTAAGTTTTATCCATTAATACCTTGAGTATTTTAATTTATATCTCATCCATCTGCTATAAAACATTTAGCCTCGTGCTCAGATGTTCCTTACTCTTTCACATACTTCCTGTGCAATATTAGGTAGGTCACCATGTCCTCTGTCTTGCACGTGTACAGTGTGTATATTAGTATTCCCCCCCATTAAAGGGGTGCTGGAAGGATAAATACAGTAATGGCTGTGTTGGCAGAGGCAAGTAAATATTTTATCATAGGCAAGGAACCTCTTTGCATTCATTCAGGTTCTCTGCTACGTAGTATCATTTCCGTCAGAAAGGCTTTATAAAGCTGCAAGAATAATAATGAAATGTTTGGTTAGTTCACTTACAAATATTTGCATGTCTGCTTTTCCTGTTTTTGCGATAAAGAATGTAAAATTAATTGGAGCTTGGTCTCCCATACAAGGCATGAGTGTGCTGGAGAGAGTCCAGCACAAGGCCACAGAGGTGATTAGGAGTTTGGGGTGCCTGCCTTTGGGGGATGGCTGACAGAGGTGGGGTGGCTCGGTCTGGGGAAGAGAGGAGTCAGGGAGACCTTTTCAGTGTGAATGAGTACCTGATGAAGGGAGTAAATAAGATGTAGGCAGGCTTCTCTCAGAGGCAATGAGCACAAAATTGAAATGTAAGGCTACTTCTTAAGCAAAAGGAAAAACTGATTCATAATAGGGGTAGTCTAGGGCAACTAGATAAGTTGCCCATGGGGTTGTGGAGTCTCCATTGTTGGAGCAAGTGAATATGTATTTCATACATCCTCTTAAAGAAAAAGCAGCATGATAGAACCCTGAGATTTGATCTTTTTTAATAGCTTTCTGCCCTACCTAAGTACATGGCAGCTCGAGGCAGGTATGAATGGTGACTTTCTTAGGCTAGTGTCACTTGGACTTCTGCCATCGATTTCTGTGCAGTCAGGATTTCAGGGTAAGTGACTCAAAGTGGAGAGCCACTGTTGTTCTTAGAGCTGATGTTTTCTTTTCCTTCTGAAACAATATTGATTTACTTCTCGAAAGGGAAGGCTTAAATCTGTATACTTTAGAAGTATATAATGACACTTCTGTTTTATGCTTTGTAAAGCAAAAAAGAAATATATCTCCTGTAACAGGGATGTGGCGAGAAGAAAACATCTTGTGGCTTCTACATCAATTTTATAAAATAAATGTAATCCTATCCTGTGAACAATGGGGGATAAACTTTGCATCTGAGTTTAAATTTTCTGTAGTGACAACCCATAATTTCAAAGTAGGGGACTCCTTCTCCGTGCAAATATCTGTTGCTCTGCTAAGTGAAAGCTATACTCTTCTATGTCCTAAAGGAATATTTTAAATATGTATTCTCATTCCAGTAAGGCTGTTCTCCCTGAAGTAGTAGAAACCTAGACAGAGGAAGCAGAGAGGAACAGTGGTTCCTTGAGGGAACCTTTTATCAGCATTTGCTTGTGGGTCAAACATTCACCTGCGTCTGAGAGATGAGCCATGCTGAGATGTGCAGATGTGCTCGATTAGGTCTAGTCTCAGGTTTTCAGTTTATAGTTTGAGACATTTTCCTTTAAAAAATTTCTAAGCATGTTGTTAAGGCACGAATCACTTTTTTTTTTTTTTTTTAATTCAGCTGAACTATCTGAAAAAGAACATCAAGAATCAAGATCTGTCCCAGAGGGACTCCTTCCAGGACAGAGCTTTTTGTTTCATGATGAGAGACAGAATCAGAGCTGTCCAAATAATAAGAACCAGATTCCTGAAGTGGTTTATGAGAGGAGACTCGAGTTTGATTTATTGCTCGTTGTAGGGTCTGATTATCTGTTGTTGTGAGTTTCCATGTGGCCACTGGTATACGTCAAAATGTTGTGAAAGTTTAATAAAAGTTTGAAGTTCAAGTGCATTTACATTATTTATTGTCTTACTCCTCTTTAAAAAAAAAATAATGTGCTATCCAGTCAGACAGCTGAAAGTCTAGAGTAACTCATCAAATGCCATTAATGGCAGAAAGTGAAAAACAATAGAATACAAAATAATTCCTTCCAGAAAGAGCTTTAGACTAATTTTAATTAGACAAGACGTGTGAATTGCAAACACGTCTACAGAAATCCATAGTTTTTAATGGAATGGTTGTAGGAGATTGCTGTTTGGTTTTGACTCCTCAAAAAGTATTATTTATCTCACTCCAATTAACTTGTATTAGCTAGCCATATATATATATATATATTTTTTTTTTTAATAAAATAAAGTGAAAAACAGTGATGTGTGACAAATACGGTACACATTTACTACTTCATGCCAACCACAATAGGGTTTATTCAGAACTGGTTGTCTGTCTCTGTGAAATGCTGTTATCCTGTAAGGCTAGCTGACAGATGAACAAGATGCCAGGAAGGAAAGTAATGCTAGTAACATAAAATCAAGGAGCATGTGATATTGAACAGGACATTGGCTCCATTGCTGTGGCACTTGGTCCACCAATACACTCTGTTTCTACATATGGTGACAGCTTTTCTCTTTAGAAGGTATTTTCATGATCTTTATGATAACAATCTAAGAATATTTCTGTGACTTGATTTTGCTTTTACCCCATTAGAAGTGATTTCGCTGTTACAGCTGTTCAGTCTGAGTCATGCTCCTACTGGTACCTACAAAACATCATAAACTCGCAGTAGAGAAAATGATAATGCTTTAAAAATGCAGTGGGGTTTTTTGGTTTGTTTTTGGTTTGTTGGTTTTATTATTTTTTTTACCGCCAAAATATAGCAGCACGGTTCCCCTTTATATGCTTGCTTAAATGGCAGTCATGCTGCAGAAAATTAGCTAGAATATCAAAATTATTTCTCAGATCTGATCAGTATTCAATTTTTGAAAGATAGGGAGAGAGTCTGACAGAGTTGCAGGTATTATTCCATTTGGGAAGGATTTTGTGGAGTGGATGTTTCTCACGAGTTGAACTGTTATCCATCTTCTCCGGGCTGTGCTAATGTTCATGCTTTGTTCTGTCTGCTCGTTCTTATTTTTCTGGAGCAGAAGGAAAACTAAAATGTAGCGGAGCAAAAGACCAACTGAAGACATGTGCAATGGAATGGCAAGTGAATGCAGAGTATACCAGAGGGAAGAAAACAGCCTGTTGCTATACTTTACCCTCTGCTAAATTAGATGTATCGGCTGAAGTAGGGAAATCAACTGCCAGGTTAATCACCTCAGCATTACCTCCTCCTCAGTGTGCAAATACTGATTTTAAAAAAGAAAAATAGAGAATGGTAACGTTACAAGAGGAGTAGGTAACAAATAACAGAATAAAGCAACATGAATTGCCATCTGATTTGCTATGTGCAGGTATTGACCACTGGCTCTCAAAATTACAAAACTGAGATATTGGAGAAACAAAAGATGGAGGTGAAACTGCAGCCAAATGGAAAGGTTAAATGGTCTGCCTTAGAGAGGTGTAACCACTTACCAGAGTTGGAAGGGCTTGGCAGCAGCTGCCCTTCAAGTGCAGGATCAGGGCTGACGTCTGTAACTGTTCCTCACATTAACTGCAGGGAGAAAAATGCTACAGTTAAAACACCATTCTCTAAAGTTTTAGGTCCATTAGATTAACCACTCTTAAATCTAAGAGTCAGCTTTATTATTTTAACTAGTTTACAAGGAGACAATATATATGATTGCATATATTTTTTTCTGGATAGTTGTGGGGTGTTTTTTGTTTTTTGTTCTTTACCAGTAAGCTACCTACTCTAGAATGTTGAATGCATGGGGGGAAAAAACAACAACTTTATTGGAAATTATTGTATTTGAAAAGGCCTTAGCTATTCCCCAGAAAGAGGAGTAGAGAATGCAGGGTCAATTTACAACCTGACCTGAAAGCACAGAGTTGATAATCAGCCATCATTGCTTATTGTATCTATGATCTGATTTGTTGAAATGCTCAATAAATCCACTATTAGGAGAAAAAGTGCTTACATGCATTTTTTTTCCTTTAAGAAAAAAAAATTAAACAACAAAATAAAAGATTGATTGACAAGACATCAATAAAGCTTTAAGCATACACTGCTGACCTTTTTTTCTTTGCTCTGCAATCTGTGTTTATTAGAATTCAGCTCCTATAAATAGGTTTCTGTGGATAAAGAAGCAAGCAGCTTCTTAGGAGTTTTGCTCAATAAACTTCTGTGAAAAATCTGAAGACTTAATACATGGCTTTCAATTTAATTCATTCTGTCTTCTCTTCTTAAAAATATAAGTGGGGATGAAATAGATTTAGCTGGTGGAATGTGTTTTCTAAAGCTGTTTTCTTAAAACTCACCTTTCCTTTTTAATGTCTGCTACAGCAGTTCATTTGGAACAGACAGGATATTTATCATCTCACGCCTGGTACTGTAGGCTATTTCTTCTCTTTAAATAAAAACATATTATAAATCTGTGGTGCACTTGGGTGTTGTAGCACTCAGGTTAGTGACTTCAAAAGTAGATCTGAAATGAGGCTTTGGCACGCACTAAAGAATACTGACCAAGTCTTCGGGCCCCATTTTCTATTTGATTTTTCCTGAGCAGAAAAATCTCTTCAGAGCCTTTCAAAACAGTAAAGGTGGCACAGCAGTGATGTCATGACTTTTAATTTTACTGCAAGCCTCATGATATTCCTGTAGTAGGTTTTTGTTGTTGTTGTTCTTAAAGCCCTACTTCTTGGAGTCTTGTGAGAATCCATCTTGTTCTCTGTTGTGAAAGTATATGTGTAGCTGGTGTTGCTGTAAGCAAAAAGTGAAACAGAGGGAAAGGTAAAAATTTGAAGCCTGGTGAGAAAAGTCCCTGAGCAAGCACTCGGAGCATGTATGTCTCCTTCGTGTGTTTTACTGAGTGGAATCTTCCAGTGCTGGCAGGCAAAGATGCATCTGTCTTGGTTTCAGATTAGGTATGCATATTTCGTCAGCTGTTTCATGATAATAGAAAAGCCAGCATTATCAGATTCTGTCCCAGAGATTGCTTCTTCCTTAACATCACCTGAAAATCAAAGTTACTGTCTAAAAAGCTGTATATTACCTTCTTTTCACATGCTATTTCTGACTCAAGCAACTTTCCCTCAATAAATCATGCTAAACCCCAATTAACTTAGGCTCTCTCTTTCCCTTTCTTCCTTGTGGGAAAGTGGGGAAGGGGTGTTACAGCACTCTATTTGTTTTTAACAGAATTCTTCTCTCTCCATTGTGTTTGGTTGGAAGGTCCTTCTACCAGTACTGACTTTTAGGGATTAGCAGAGTTTCAAATAGTCGTATAGTCATTTCAAACATTTCAAATAGTCATTTTTAGTTTCTCATCCACAAAGAGGATCTGCAGGACACTTCCAGTTTGGTTGATCCCACGTAGCATGGAAACACTCCCATGGTGCTCGAGCTTGTAGGCACCTGCACAACTTGTTTCTTGACATGTGCTAGAATTGAAAATGAGAGGGCACTTCCTTGTTTCAGACACTAGATTTGGCCTGTGTTGGCTATTTGTAATACTGTTAATTGATCCTCTGCCTCTGTTTTCCTCACACCCAAATAGATGTGAAAATACTAAACCATCTTTGGATGGTCTTTTCTTTCACAGTTCTGAGTTTGTTGGGATGCGATCGGGGAACTTTTTGCTATAGAACGGGTAGTGTTACTCCTGTAAACCAAAAGGTGTGCACTGCAAAGAAGAGATTGCAAAGAAGAAAGCCTATGTTTTTTCTGTCCTTAGATATGCAGGGGAAGAATAGCATGTTGGAGGTGCAGAACGTCTGTAAAGTTTCCTGCTAATGTGAAGGTGCTACAAAATACAGGTGGTTTTTTAAAAATGCTTTATATTTATAATGGATATTGTATACTACAAATCTTTCCTATTTATGCACATCTGAAAGACAGCCACACTCCAGTCGAATTTTATCTATTTGATATAAGACTTCAGGCGTGCAGGCATTACTGTCAGATAGGAGAAGGCTATACAGAACTTTAATTCTGCTTATTCAGTGATAATTTATTTTGCAAGCTCCGATCATTAGGATTATTATTAATTACCACACAGTTCAGCTGCACTGACACACAAAATCTTTCTGATATAATTGAGCACGTTAAAAATATTAGATTAATGTATTGTTTCTGTCAGGTTTTAAACAGGACAAGATAACGTGGCTTATCAAAATCTGAGCAGGCGGGGTGATCATTCGCCTCCCTCATCACACACTGCCCAAATGCTTGGTGCCAGGGACGTGGGCTGCCCTGAGGAGGCCGGCTGGAGGAATAAAGGCTTCCCTGTGGTAATTCCTGCCTCAGTGCTCTGCAGAGCAGCAATGGGGCAAGTGCCTGGGCCTGGTGCGCCTCAGCACAGCCTGGCGCTGCGCCCACCTCAGGTGAGGCCTGCAGCTGAAATGCTGTCAGGTGGCAGAGGCAGTGAAAGCACCGTCTGCTGAGGCCGGTAGAAGCTCTTAGAATGAGGTAGAAATACAGGGAGAGACTGGGCTTGTTGGGGCTGCTGGGCTGTGTGGTGGGTGAGGCGTGAGGCACTGCTGGCGTCAGGTGGATCAGTACCACATCAAGCAGGTGAGGGTCTGCTGAGGCTCCGTGCTTAGTCAGGAAAGCAGGCACCCTGAGTCATGTTTATTTCAACAGATGTACAGGTATACTGAAATTCAAGTCTGTTTTGCTTTTAAAAAACGCTGTGGCAGCAGAAAGCTGAAGCCTTTCCCGCCTACTGAGGAGCTGGTCCTGAGTTTGAGCTTGTAGAGTTTAAACGTGTGTCTGAGGAACGTCAGAACTCCTCAGAGAGCTCCAGCTGCCCCTGGGCTCCCGCTGCCCCCCTCAGGAGCGGTGAGGTGAAGTCCTTCCTGAGGTGCTTGCGTTTTACTGAGGGGCTCTTCAGGTTTCTGTGTGCAGTTTGCAACATCTGCATGGTTGGCAAGCGTTGTGGGTAGATAACTTTTTTTTTAGTGAGGTATAGGTTTTCTTACAGTTAACTGAGGGTGGTAGAAGGGAAACGATAGAACTGAAACTTGCCATACGCTCACAGGGCTACTTAGTAGTGCTGTGAAGACTTATCTGTGTCCATCTGCAGTCAGCAAGTCACTGCCTGATCACCTCTAGGGAAGCCATCTGTGAAAACCCAAAGCTTGCTTGAGTAGAAGTGAACAGAAAAGGAGAAATGCTGTAAAACAACATATAACTTCACAAAGATGCTTATTTGTGTTCCTGTTGCAGTTCTGTGGTAGCTGATGGTTTTTCTGAGCATCTGTGTTCAGAATTGCTCACCGTGCAATTTCTACAAGCTCTCTCGATTGCAGATGATTTACAAGTACCTTATCAATCAATTTGGTCAGTGTTAGAAAAACATAACAGGTCATCTACATTGTAGTTTTCAATTGTGTATCTGGGGGAGCAGGCTTTCAGGTTCTGAGTGCTTATTTTATAAGCTGTTCCCCCTAAGATTCATTACGAATTCTCTGTAGGAAACTGCGTTACAAAAGAACTTTCCCCAGGAAGTTAGTTGAAAGTAAAGACAAAGTGCAGACAAACGTTTCATTGAAGCAAATATTCAGAGGAAATTGTGTGTGTAGATGTGTGTGTTGTTTGCCCAGCAGAACTTAACCAAGGTGCATTTGGGAGTATTTTACCCACTGAACTGTGATCTTAACGCAGCAAAGCGTAGAACTAAGTATATCATTTCCATTTCAAAAATTATTTAATATCTTTTCTGCAAATTTTCTAATTTGTTTAATTAAAACTTAGCACTCCATTCCACTTCATTAGATCTGTTTAATTTCCACGTATCTAAGCAGTTGTTCAAGTTCATAATTAAAAAAAAAGTTTTATAAATCAGTACCTTTTGTACATTAACATGCCCAAGAATAGGATCTGTGTTTTTCTGTTGATAAGCATGTGATAATAAAAATAACTGTGTAAAGTAGTAAGAAAAAAAGTCAATCCTACACCTGGCCTACAGGTGTTCTAAAGAATGTGAGATCTGTATGCTTCAGTGAAACTTTGCAAGAGGAGTGAATATAGCAATTACCCTCAATAGTCATTTTTTAACAGGTCAGTCTCGAAGACAAGTGATGCATGATGTGCAGCTAAGAGTTCAGGGTTGTGTGCATAGGTCCCAAAGACCCACACAGAGGCAGATTTCAATGAGCCAGTTTTTGCAACTGAAAGAACTGGGATGTAAAAGAAGTGATTGCGTATGGTCAGTTAGTGAATTGGAGGCAGAACTAGTGGAGTTCTCAGCAGTTTTCATTGTCACGCTTGCTGAGAGGAGCTGAGACTGGTGGTTCTGCTGTTGCCTACTGGCTGCAGCCTGTGGGCATCTGGAGGAAGAAATGTTTTAGAAATTGATCTCTCTGTGGGATGAGCATTAATTCCATCTGCATTTTCTTTTGACAGATTTTCCCTTCTTTTACAACTGAAGGGAAGAACTTACTTTGTGCCTTGATCATTAGAAAAATAGAAAAGTAGCTATGTACTGTACACTTTCGGTCTACAGGTACTTCTAGAATGTGCATCAAATATAGTTGGAAAAGAGGAGAAAACAATGGCTCATGCCACAAGAGTAACCTCCAACTGCCTTATGTGCTGCAACATGCAGGATTCATCTGATGAAAACCAGTCTGTAGTACAGCAGCAGGATTAGTCTGAGTAATCTTATTCACTGAACTCATGCTAACTTTGCTAGTCAATGCAGCTGATTTTCAATACGTACTTATGCTGAACTGTTTTATGCAGCTGGAATTTTGTATTTTAGTACAAGTACAATGTTGAGTAGTGACTAATTCATTAGTATGTTTGAAAGTGTTGTCTGTGTGTGTGCTTACGTATGCTTATGTGCAAATATTTTAGGGTATTATTGAAAAGGAAATATGATAAATAGGAGCATACGTTTCTGTTCTAGTGTTCTGCAATGGCAGACAGCTGTCTTGCAGATCCCTTCTCCTAAAGGCTCTGCTATGTGCTATGCTCTAGTGTGGCCACAGTGTACCTGACAGCACACTTTGCTGTATGTGTTCCAGTATAGACAGTGCATGTCGCCATAACAAACTTAAGGCCTGTAGTGGGATACTAAAAGCCCATAAACTCTATTCTGCAAGAGGAAAATGAGTGAGATTAAAGGCATAATTGTGATCCACTTAAGTATTTTGATGTGATTTTAGTTCTATGCAGCTTCAGAATAAGACTGAAGTAAATACAGCTTTCAAGTTCTTATCTGGTACGGATAGATATTAGCAAAGCTCTTTCACTGCCTAAGTCCTCTACTTTTAAACAGCATTGCAAACTTCTTTGTACGTCATCTCTTTTTTTTTTTTTTGCATAGGTTGTAGGTTGCTGTATCTGACATTTCAGATCCAATGATGTAATTAAGCAAAGACTTAATTCAATTAGATTATATTGTATTTTCATGCATCTTATTAGATTTTAAAAAGCTGTAAATGGCTCAGTCTGAAGGCAGTTGAGAGAAATGGGAATCTTTGGGCCTCAGGTTAGGCTCTGTAAGAGATTTTCTGTCGTAGAGAGGATCAGAGTCTTTCCATGACACTTGAAATCTGATAGGATTGATACCTTTGTTAATAAAACTCTTAACCAAAGCTGCTCTCTTCTCGAATGTCAGCTTTAAGGATATTGGCAAAAACTGTCAAGGCTAAAGGATTAGTTATTCACCTGTTTTCCCTCTGGTCTTTCTTGACGTATCCTTTCATCTGTAGGTATAACGTTCTTACTTGTTCTCAAGGATTTTCTCCGTATCAGAACAGTTGTGGTGCTAGGTGTGCTGTGAGCACTTACCAGTTGGTTTACCTCAATTCTGGCACCTGTGCTGTTTTACATGTCCCAGGTTGTGGCAGCTGGAACACAGTGTTCAAAAGGTCCAGCCTAAGCATGCTTGTTTGGCAGGAGGAATAAGGCACAGAAAGAAGAAAGACTTCTGACAACAAGCAATGTATGCATACATTTGTTTGACATTAAAATGGGTCAATACCTGTTGGGAAAGAGAAGACTTAACTTGTATGTGTACATCCAGCCCTGCTGCATGTGGTGGGACCTGGGCCTTAGCTTGTTCTGACACAATCCTTTGGAAAGCCCTGTTGATGCACAGAAAAGGGAACTGGCCCATTGCAGTTCACTTATTTTGGCTTAATTTTCTTTAAAAATGACTTCAGTGAAATGATTGAGTCATCCTTGTGGCCAAGCTAACACACCACATTCATACACTACTGCAGAGCAGCTCTGGTGCTGTTGCAGTGCTTTCATAGAAGCATAGTCCCCAGCTGCCCCAGAGAGGAGTAGCGTGCTCTTTGAACTACGCTCAGAAAAGATGAGTGTGTTAAATATTTCAAACTTAAATAGAAATTAGCAACATTGTTCTGCCTTAAAGTGATTCATTTTGAGAACTCCTCTGGCAATCGCTGTTAAAAGTCTTTGTATTAAATTTGCCGTACTGCAGTCTCTATTTCCATTCCGTGTTTGAATGGCAGTTCGTTCCACAGGCTCAGTGTAGGGGAATTATGATGGTATTCAATTAGCCAGATAACCTCTGAAGATTTGCTAATGTATGTATAAAAAAGAAATCTGCTCTTAAAACTTTTCCCTGATGTGCACATTCATTTCAAGCACTAAATAATGGCTATATAATGTACAAAAGGCAGCCCCCATGGTAGTATTCCATGGATTAGTTTTGTCCCTTGTGTACCAAGACTCTGCTTTTTGCTACTGGGTCAGAGGTCTGACACCACAGCATTAAGAGTTGTCGTCTGAGATTTTCCCTTGTAAAATTGGGCATGTAGAAATGGTAGAGCAGGGGTTATTTAGGACCACTTTGAAGCAGTAAGCAAGGATAGTATAGGTGTAATTCCACAAACTGTAAGCAATATGTGCAGAAAAATTCTTCTTGTTTTTTTTCTTCTTTCCCTGTAATGGAATTTAAGTCATATATGTGTGCGGCTTATGTTAAAGATAGATATTCCATATGAGCTGGGGTCTGTGCTTTCAGAATGTGTGACTTTCATTGTAGATGAAAGGAACTGACAGAAATAACAAAATTAAAACTCCAGGAGAGAACAGCGTATGCAAGATTCCCTTGGTAACAACAGACATCTACCAACATGCAGACAAGCTATGAAGGAAGACTCTTTTATCCTTAGAAGTGTTATAGGGACAACAGTCCCGTTATTATTCAGCCCAAAACAGGGAACAATCTATTGCAAGGTCTCCATAAGATTTCACATTAAAAAATAAAAATAAAAAATCTCCCCAGTTTATTCACACTACAAATTCTGGTTTTTAGTGATGTATGTAGGTTGCTCCAAAAGTAATGTCTTCTATTTATTACCATGGAAACTGCAACATGTATCAAGAGAGCAATAACATTATTCTTGATAGTGCAAATTCTCAGCTACAAAGTACTCTTTTTCAACACAACCACTGCTGTTAGCTATGCATTTTCACCAGCAATAAACAAGAGCCTGCGTGCTACGCTTGTAAAAATCTGCACAGCCATCCCAAACTTGGCTGCTGCTCTTGAGCAGCCCTTGTATGTGCTGTGGGTTTTTTTTGAGGGTTGCTTTCTGTTTTTAAGGAAGTTACTCACAGCTCATCTTATCAGCAGTTCTTATTAAACACAGATATAAAATCATTTGGAGTCTTAACACATTGTAAATTCAGCCACTTTGGGGACTGCGTGCCCCCCCCCCACACCTCCAAAAAGGAGCTGTGCTTCTTCCACACCTGCTGCTGGGAGTCACTGGGCACCTCCTTCCTTCCAGCTTTGTACACTGTTGGCTTCTTGCTCAATTTACTGTTGTACTAAATGGTCATGGTAATGTCATGCTCCTTCAGCATTGCTAGTGGGTCAGAATAGGCAGATTTCTGGGTTGCTTTAAAACCTCATATTTTATATTACTTGTTCAACAAAGTCAGTGGTTTGATCTCAAGCATGTAAGACAATCTTTGTTTAAAGAAGAGGAAAGTTATATTTCAGCATTATTTTTTTTTTTACAATTGTAGTAATCAAGCTAAATTATCCATAAACCAGAAAAAAAGTATCAATTTTACATTTGAAGGAAAGTTTTCTATTAAAAGATAGTTTTGTTTGGTATTTTATGCCTGGGATATAACTGCTTTAGCCACCCAGAAACCAGGCTGTGGTTTGTTTTTTCTTTATTATTGCTTGGCAAATTACTGGGGAAAAATATCAGAACTTGAGGTAATTCCAAAAGTTTTCCTGCCCTTACTCAATCATTCTGTTCTGGTGGATTTGTGCACTGTCACTCTGCTTATGCATCTCCTTTAACCACAAGAAACCTTTTAAAATGGCCAATAAGCTGCCGTTGTAGACCTGGTACGAAGTACCTTCAGTTGAGTGTGGGCTGGCAGCGAGGTGACACGGTGCTCTGAAGGACCTTGGCTGTGCCTGGGGCTGTTGTAGCAGAAGTCCTCCTGGAAAGCACAGGCTGGCAGCTCCAGTTTGCTCCCGTTGTGTCAGCAGTACCACCTCTGCATGAAGGTACTCCTGGGCTGCGATTGCAGCCCCTGCACTGTGCAGAAGTTGTAGATTTAAAGGTATCCATAACACTGTGAAATTTGATTTTGGAGGGATTTTTTTTTTTTTTTTAGTGGCTGCTGAGGCTTTCTTGTTATTCCTGGTACTGCAGCTTTGAAGATGAAGAGGTATAGCTTCTTTCATAACACAGCTTTCTGACTCTTCATTAAAATAAATTAATTTAAACATTCATACATCAATAATGGGCAACAGTATTCTTGAAACCGTGTTCCTTTTGCATGCTTTGAGGAAAGTTAGGTTCAGAACTGCTCTTTCAGGTGTAAGCACTGACTAGTTGGACTTTTCCAATTTGTCTTGCTGCAGTTTGCTGCTTTGAAATTGGCATTTGTTGCCAAATAACAGGTTAGGGTTCTTTTTTGCAGGCACAGTTTCAATGGTGCCCTGCATGGTTTATTTCAGGCATTACGTTGTATTCATTTCATTTACCAAATAAAAAAATCCACTCCGCTGAAATCCAGAAAAATAAACCAAAAGGAGCTTAATTGTTTTTGCAACATCCATTTGCAACACTGAATGAAATAATGAAATCTGGAATAATTCTTGCTTTGGAAATGAAGGCTTCTCAGTTTGTCCTTGGCTCTGCTTCCTTGTTTTCCTTGAGGAAAACCTCTTTCCTTGAGGATGACCTCTTCCAGCTTAGACTGTAGAACTGGAAGTGGGCAAGAGTGGTGTGAGGCATTTTAAAGCGTTTTGAGATCCGTGACAAATATTAAGCAAATTAAGAGCAGTAGTTTTAGTTGCCAAATACAGAGCTGTGCTTAATGATAGTCTCTGTGATTCATTTAACGCATTTAGCATTTCTCTTCATGCATCATTTTGATTTATACAGTTGTATCCATGATTGTGTCGGTATCTGCAGTGTAATTAGAGAACAAAGTTCAGGCAGTGGATTATTAATGAATGACTATAAATATCATTTAATGTGTATTTCTTGCTCGTAAATGGTTGGCTGTTTAAATCACGTGGGTTTTTTCTGCTCATTGGTTAGAATAAAGCCCAAGAGACTGAGCAGTTAGTACCCATGCAGTAATATTTATCTAGTGAATGCTCTCACAGATCTGTGCTGTCAGCTGAACGCTTGTGAGCAATGCATTGCAGGATCCTTCAGAAGACACCTTGCGAGTCTTGAGCTTAAAAATGCCTCACTGATTCTTGTATTATTTGGCTGCCTTTGCTGGCATGTCAGACTTATTCTGCATCACTAGATGTCTGAAAGGTGTGAGCATTACTTATTTTATAATGCTAAAGAGCAACTGCAATTACTGAGAACTTCGTAATGTGAGAGTGCAGTGAACAAAGCAAAGGGTGCAGTGCTTTAAAGCAGGACGCGTGGCGGCCCACTCTGCTGTTCCTACCCTGGGGATCCGTGCTCTCTAAGTGTCAAGTGCAGCAGGTTTCACTTGCTGCACACTTTCCTTTCCTTGGATAAGTGGAAGCATAAAATCTGTGTTCTCCTGCCTTCTTAGGTTGTTAAAAGGAATGTAGTTTGGCCACAGGTTCTGTGCCCTGGTCACCTCAAACTCTCAGCTCATCTATTTTGTTAACCTGGATACTTAACAGAACGTGTCATGCATTAGGCTTTAAAACTGGGAGAGAGCAATATCAGCAGGCAGGTGCCTTTTTTGAGATGCTCTGCATGGGCTGCTCATATGTTAGGCTCTTGTTTTGAAGGGAAGGGATTCTTTCTAGTGGTGTTCTTAGCCAAAATTTGTAGGTGAGATTTTCAAGACGTCTTGGAATACTAGCATAACTCACTATTGGCTGTACAAATCTAATTATTCCTGCTTTCTTTTTTTGGCAGTGCTATTTTGATTTATTTCTGAAGCTCTTAATGAACTGCATTGGGAAAGAGATTACATGATTTATGTAACATTTATTTTCTTTTATTCTTTGTGATCTGCCTTGTTGTAAACTATCAATTGTTTAGGTGTTTTTTCTTGCTTTGAACTAGCAAGAGAGTGGCAGCATATCTGGTTGGCTTTGTTTTTCTAAATGAGTCTAAACTGGGACTGATGCTCCACACCCTGCGTTCCCTATGGGCGTCCTCTCCTTGTGAGGGTGGGAAGGCAGCTTTCTTCCTGCCTTTGACCTCACTGCTTGCAGCTGCAAGAGGGAGTCCACAGCAGTGTTCTCTGATGGCACAGTGACAGTTTCCTTGGGATTGATCTGTAATCATCAGTGTAAAGGGACTGCTCTGAAAGTAATGCCTCCTATTTCATTATGTTGGCCCACGACAGCAGAGGCAGATCTTGGTGGTACGGCAGTAGAGGCTGAATCTTTAATGCTCCTTAGATGGAGATGTCTCGTCTCTGATTGGAGATTCAGAAAAACCTTGGTGCCGTAATACGTCTTATTCCCGAGTATCTCTTTGCTGTTGAAAGTCAGCAAGCTTATGGCCAGTTGCTAGAGAAAGCAAAATTGTTTTGTTCTAACTTATTATAGCTAGTGATGTGTCTGAACTGCCAAAATCGAGGAGGGCATCAAGCAGCTAAGGTGCACATCCCAACTGAAAAGTGCACTTAGCAAAAGTTATGTAAAATCCAACTTAATGAGGTAGAGAGCTGGCTGGCAGGCACCATGTTCCGTATCACAGAACATCAGAAGCTTATCCCTGGTTTTATATGAGGGGACTGAGGAAGTCAGAGGAGTTTTGTCTGAGCAGAACTGAGCGAGCCACTGGCAAAGCTGGAAATGTAGTGATGCTGGAGCCCCAGGCTGTGCTGCTGGGTGCCTCCTGCATGCAGGCACTGCACAGCCACTCCTGCCTCGGGGTTCTCACACCAATGCTTTCTAGTACCTGTGCAATAACTTGTTCAAGGAAAACAAAATCCTTACTTCAACCAGTTGACCTTTATAAGTGGAACATATTTAGAAAATGCATAATATATATAAAATTATATGCGTCTATGCGTTCTGTTTATACACGTTTTTATATAGAAGACTTAGCATTAAATGTCTGACTTCTTTTGCCACTTTTGAATTTCAAATAAATTTCTGGCCTAAAAGATGTTTTCTAGATCCATTTTCACAACAAAAGCAGACATTCTGTCTTCTGCCTGTAAAACTGTGTTTGAGCAAATGTTGACCTTAACTGTAAGGGGAAGAGTGATGGTGTTTGGATTTTCTTTTCCTCCCACTGAAATCAAGGAAAAGAAAATGATTCAAATGTTAATTGAGGAATTTGTTCATGTAAAGGGTCAGTAGCTGGGGTTGGGACTTAAAAGTATTCTTTCTCTCAACAAAAATAAATACAATGTGCAGTTAGCATTAACTGGTACAGCTTGGTCCCTCAAATGGTTTAGAAACCATAAAGCATTTTCTCTGTGATTTTTTGACACTGTAATGTAATATCTGCAGTCTTATGCTTTTCAGCTGACTTTGAAAAATGACACTGTAAACTCCTCCTTGTTACTTGCATTTTTGAGGGCTAGATTATACAAAGTGCCAAGCCCTTGTCTCCTACTGAGTCAGTATGAGGTGAGCGTGCTGCAGAGATGTTAAACATGGACAACCAAGCCTTGTGTTTAAAAGAAGAATAATAATGTAGAAGGACTAAGACAGGATGTCAACTATCTTTAGATCTATTATATTATAGAAATAAATGCTTTGCACTTTTGACAGTGCTGGCTGAACAGTGTGAAGTTGCTTTCTATCTCGTTTGCAGGGTATCTGTGTCTTGCTACATTTAGCTGTTTCTATATGAATAAAACATACAGCTGGTTGTTGTGACTTCTAATTCAAACCCATGTTAAAGAATGTTGGCTAGCTGTTTCTAGAGATACCTGAGGAAATATGTGTTGATTGATGGAGGGTGCATCAAGGCAGTCTTACTGAGTGCTGCCATAGGTACTCAGCCAAACCCCTCAAGCTTTGGTCCTGTTTCTGCTGTGTGAGTGTTACTGAGCTCACAGTCCTCGTGCTGTGCATGAGGTGGTCTCCATGCTGTATTCTGCGAAGTGATGATAAAAGCCTGTAGCTCACCTACAGTGCAGCAGAGCTGCAAATGAGAAATAAAATGGACACATCAGTAAGCCAGACTTGGTCTGATTAGTAAATTATACTCCTTTGAACCTGTAATGCTACTCGTTTTGGTTTTTAGGAGTGTGCTTTCAACTAAAAATCTAGTTGGCCTTTAAAATGTACTAGAACACAAATTTGATAGAGAAATCCAACAATCTTCAATCCAAAATCAGTTTTGAATGAAGTAAAGCAGTGCATTTCTGTATGTATTCAGAATATTCTTTTAATGTCTGACATTCCATGTAGTTCTGACCACCTCCAAACATTTCTAAAGGAGCTCTTAATAAAGAGACTTAACTCATGTAATGTTACATGCTGTGCTTCATTGTAAATTGAGTATGATCCTGAATTTGTTTGTTTGTTTATTTACAGAGGAATGGAATGTTCTGCAGGTGCTGCAGCTCCATGATTTCTATGAAAAGGTAAGACCTACTTTGTTCAAAGATACCTGAATGATATTTGTCAGTTCAGTATAAATCTGGATAAAAAAAGGGGAGGGGGGGGAATTGGGTGGGTGGGGTAACAATGATACATAAAAACAAAATTTAATGAAAAGAACTCACGTTATGGGTGAATTTCATGAATCATGTAAAGGTGTGCATAAAAAATTGAATATGTACACTTTAGATCTCAAATCTGATAAATATTTCATTGGATTAAGAAATGCACTCTTGAAGCTTACCTGTATATAAAACATAAGAATGCATTATGGAGGTAAGTAAGGTACTCTGTCAATTAGCACACTTGTGTATGTCTGTCACTAAGAGAAAAAAAATCTTTGAAATCATTAAGCTTAAGGTGGTTGTACAATTTAGAAATGTGAGCCTTTGACTGAACGGAACTAACTGCTGGGGTCACTAACTACTTGTATAAAATATACATGATAGAAGAGTAATATAAGCATGGGATCTGCTAATACACACACTTAAAATACAACCTTAATGCTCTAAATTGTTGTTAGAGGTGTGTGCTTAGGGGGGATGTAGGGCTTGATTCTGTCATCACCAAAACCAGAGCTAAGGTTACAACTGACTTCAGCTGAAGCAAAGCAAGTCTGATGCTTGCTTCTTTTCATAGGCTGGTAGCCCACCCCCAAATAAGCCCATTTTGCTGCAGGCTTTAGAAAATGCTGTTCATGAAAATGCCTTTCTGGATCAGCCCCGCACTTAGATGAGACGCTGAGATTTTTGGGAAGGGTCTCCCTCTGGAGTTTGTCTTAAACTTGTGAATGTCTGCATCGTGCCACCTGTCTTGGCCTCTGTCAGCAAGGGCTTCTGAAGGTGGCTGTCTTTGGTATTAGGTTGGTTTTGCTTTGGCTGTTCTGCAAAGGTGATCCATCTGGTGCAGTTTGAGCCATTTAGTTTAGCTTCTCACTCTTCTGAGAACTGTAAATAGGAGACTTGGATGGGAAATATCAGTAACGTGTTGAGTGTTTCTGTGGGCTCGATTTGACAAACCTAAGCACCAACAATCAGTTTTTTCTTCAGATTTTATTGGTAGTGCTTTAGCAGATGGATTTTTGTAATATCCAATGTGTAAGTGTGTGACAGTGCTAGCAATACTCAATATAATAGAAGGGAAATGATTCTTCAATAAAACAAAAGAAATTTTCACATCAGAACAAACAAATGATAAAATCATATCAAGATCTGATATGAGAGAAAAAAAATCATAATTCTTTAGGATTAATGAGAAATTGTTTTGAAAGGGATGTTCCTATTAGCACTTATTTCATCTACCTGCTTATCTTGTTTTGTGTGATTCCATTCTTTTAGGCTTGATCTGCCTTCAGAGTTGAAGGGGTGGATGGGAAAAGTATTTCCAGTGGTGAATTATTGTAACCAATAACGTGAGCTGTGTATGATGCTCTCTAACGTAAAGGTTCCGGTTTCTAAGCTAGTTTTACTGCCATAAGGTGGGGTTTTAAACAGTGGAGACACATATGCATGTGATAAAAGTTCTGCTAGTGTAATTAATATCAGAATTTGGCTGACAGACTCCGTGAAGACTCTGTGGCCATGTTTTGCATGAAAAATACGCATGTGATGGTTGTGGTTTTATACTGATGTGTCAGGGATCAGCACCTACTCAAAGAATCGGGAAAATTATAACTGCATTATGAACACTGAGGTGTAATGCATGTAGTTTCTTACACATCCTTCATATTCCTAGTGCAAACTTAGCTTGAGTATCTGTTGCCAGTTCATAATGTAGCAGATGTTGCATATTCTGTTCTTTTCCTTACTGCTAAACAAGGCCGTTACCTCCCCCAGGTTCCAAATAAAAATGATCCAAAAAAATGTGAATCCAATTCTACTACCCGCACTGTAACATCCAATATTTTTGAGTATTCTCAGGATTGAGGAGGAAAGAAACAAGCCATAAGTTATGGAGTTAGAGGACAATCTAAACAAAATGACCTTTGGTATCATGCTTGCCATATTCTGATGAATAAATTGAGTTCATGTTTAACATTCAGATAATACTCCAGGCAGAGCCAAACATTGCCACGTTAAATGTTCAGATCAAAAATGTTAAATGCAGACTAAATTAAGTTGGATCTTAGGACAGCAAACTTAAAATGAGTAACATGTGGCAATATTTGATTTAACAAAGAAATGTTTCTTTTTTTCTTTTTCTTTTTTTTTTTTCCTTTCTGTTTTACTGTATGCTTAAAAGTATAAAGATACACATGCCACAATGCAGTGCCAGGAACGTTAACTGCTTTTGATCTCTCCCTTCAGATATTAATGTCTCCCCCCGAACACACCCCTTGTTTGGCGTCTTAAGAGTTTTCATACCAATAAAGATGCAGAGAACAGCAGTCTTTGCTTCTGTTTCTTAAGCTTGTTTTCTTAGTGTTGCGTGATCTGTGCCCTGGGGAGATCAATTTTAATCAGCCCCCAGGCACTGCTTAACGTTTAGGGCCAAATTTTCAAAGAAGGCCTCAGTTGGATTTTGATTAGTGAGTGTATGATCGTTTCTTGCACTGTTGAGCCTCTCAAACACATGTATGGTTTTGCCTGCCAAAGTACAGTTCTAAATGCTTTGAAGTGAAGATGTGGTCGTCCACGCTACTGACATGTGCGTTCTTTGTTTGCAAGTCGGGTAGTTGCACATCTGTGTGTATCCTGCATTGATTGTGGCTGTACAGCTGCACCTGTGTTTGATTGTGGGTATGAAATGGTAGGTATGGTGCTGGAATTTTATTTTTGGAAAGGCAGTACCATTTTTCCATGAGATTAGTATGATTCTCAGTCATTTCTGGTCTGTTGTTTTTTGCAATTTAATCTTCTGGGAAGCATTATACTCTGCAGAAACGTTCTTTTTTTTTTTTTTTTTTTTTTCTGGTATTGCAAGTAAAAAGTAATGGTACTGCCAGTATTTTAATAAAAGGTTCCATAGTTTCATGGGAGCATCTAGTTTGCAGGGAAGTAATGTAGATCTAGTCATCCCTGAAAAAGTCCATTAGTCATTCGGGCTTAAGTAGTGTTTAAGGCAGCTGGAGCTTCATGCACAAGCCCATTTAGATATCTATGACAATTTCTCACCATTATAATTCTAGTAGGAATGCAAAGCATAAGTGCAGAAAATGCCTTTTGCAAGCCACAAATGTTGGTGCTGACACAGAGACTTGTGTCCAAAGTAATTATTTGTCTAAGTATTGTGGAGTAACCATATCCAGTACTTTGATGCCATTCCTATGTGCTTTCTGCTGAGGGTGGGGGAACTGCTAAAACATATTTACCAGTTACTATTTCTGCATGTGGTTATATTCTGAATGATTCAAAGTATTCTAGTCAAGATCAGGGCTCCGTGTCCCTTATAAAAAAGAAATTGATGCTTGCCTTAAGAATCTCATCACTGTTTATAAAGATCTAAAGTGTGGGAGTTGGGACAATGAGGGCAGACTCTTTTCATTGGTGAGCAGCAGTAGAACAAGTGGCAGTAATTGGAGCACAGGAAGCTTCATACCAATGCAAGGAAGGAATTCTTCACTGTCAGAGTGGTGGAGCACTGGCACAGGCTGCCTGGAGGAGTCATGGAGTCTCCTTCTCTGGAGATCCTCAAGGCCCACCTGGATGCTGCTCTGTGCAGGGAGCTGCTTTAGCAGGGGGTTGGGCTCGATCGCTAGAGGTCCTTCACAATACCTGCAATGCTGTGATTATTTCAGTTGCATACGTTGGTGCTAGAAAAAGACAGTCAGTGCTGTCCAAGTATGAACCTCAAGGTTGAAGAAGTGGATTTCCAGCATTATGCTGACTCTGTGGAACTTGTACCGTTGCAACCAGCTCAGATGTAGCTGGACTTTTTAATTCTTTTTTTATTATTTTTGATCCCTTGCAAAATCCCTTTGTAGTTCCAGACAAGTCACTCAGGAAATATATTAGGATGCAGGGCACGGAAACCAAGAATATCTTAGGTGCAGGCTTTTCAAGAGGAGCCTCAAGGCCCTTTTCTTTGGAGGCTTTTCCTCTGCTTGTAGCGTATGCAGTGGGTTACTGTCCTGCCCTGCGTAGCAGAAGCAGTTGGAGCATAGCTTTGGCTTTGCTGCAAGAGGAAACAGGCCTGAGATGATTTAAAAAAATGGGCAGGCTGGAATGGAGCAATCCTCTAGTAAAAGTTCATAACCATGCAATTACAGCATAGTGGCTGGGCAAGCATACCAGCCTCTGAGAAATCCTGTACTTAGTTTTAATGCATGTCAGTCTTACTTGAAGGTTCAGCTTTTGGTATGTGTAACTACAGCGTAGAGTTTCACAGAGCGCACAGCCAGAAATGTTATGGAGTTGCCCAAGACTTCCTCTATGTGTTTTCATGTATATGTATGCAAATTCATGCAGGACATGTGCTGCAACTTTCTAAATTCATTTATTTGAAAAACTCTGGTTTAGCATGTAACAGCCTGGAACATAAGTAACATGAGCAAAAGAAATGCACAGTCACGAACAACACAGCCACAAACTGATTCAACTTCTGTTCACTTTTGGCAGCTGAAAATAATATGCAAGGAATTTTTAGCTTTGGAAAATGTAGAAATAGCGTCTTGTGTCCTAGCAGAGGCTGAAAGTGTCTTTTTAAACTGCAGTCAGCTTTGAAAATTGTCTTGTTGCTTGTAACAGAAAGGAACTTAGGAACAGAGAAAAAGAATTCTAACAAATGTGAGCAGGAAAAGGCATTCCTTGTGTCTGCTTTGCTTCTCCACCTTTCAGGTTTGTACAGCAGAAAGGCTCTGCACTACACCGCATGCTGCATTTCTTTAAACTTTCTGAAACTATACAGCAGTTTTGATTGATCTTTGAGATGCAGAATGGCCATAGAGATCCTGACAAAACAGTTTGTTTTACGAACTGGAATGTGAAACAGAAAAAAACCTTCAGAGAACCTTATTGACCTTTTGGGGGGGGGAGGAGGATAATATTTTTTTTTGTCATTTTTTAATGCTGCTTATCCTTAGCAGCACCCTGTACTGTCTGAGCTGCAGAATCAAAGGATGCTGCTAATAGGTGCTGGCTTGTGTGGCTTCAGCTGAGCACCACGCTGCTCGGGCTGCACGGCCCGCTGAGTGCAGGATGCATGGGAGTAGCTGTCATTTAAGGTTACTGTTACATTCACGTTTGTAGAAAGAGAGTAGGAAGGCTGAAACGTTTCTGTCACGTTTTTTGATGTTTGGTACCAAAACACAGCTCAGCCACAACAAAACTGTACTGGTAATGAATAATGCCTACTGTACAATGGAGGGAAAATGTGCTTATTTTAGAGGCCCTGAAGTTATTCTGTTTGGTTAGTGTGAGATACCCCAAATTCTCAGTAAATTTTTTTCATCGTCATTTGTTCTGACTCTCAAGTTCTAGCTTTGGTACTAAAGAAAGCAGGCAGCCTTCCTTCACTCTGGCAATTGGGATATGTACTGTGGAAAACAGTTCTTCTGATATGGAAGGTAATGAAAAGTCTCCCAACACCAAAACAAAAGTGTGTTACTAGAAACAGTGACAGCTTGTCAGACTGAAAAGTAGAATAACTTTCAGAGATGTGAAAGAACGAATACCATGTGAATTGAAATATATATGACTTGACTAGAAGGACTTGACTTGGTGCTAGAAAATATAGTAGCTTGGTTTTTCATTTTGCTACTTTGTTCCTATCAGGAATTTTATGAGAAATGTATTCAAATGTATGAATCAGCTGATAGATGACCATGGGTTTGATTGTTTTATAGAAAGCCCTTCTCAGTACTTCTGACACTGGAGAACAGTTGGAAACTTTGATGGAACAGGACGGATCTCATTAACTATGCATCTTTGCTAGAGGAGTTGTTACGGGTGTTGTTTCTTTTTGTCTGTTTTGTTTTAAGATAGGACAGAGATGACTTTAAAGCCTCCATTTACTTGAACCTTGAAGCTCACAAAGCAAGAATTGGCCTTTGTCCAGTTACCTGACTGTGAGCAAGGCATGCAGCACACAAGCCCATCCAAGCCTTCTTCCAAAAGTCCTGCTGATAAGAAGAAAAGGTATCATCAGATATTACCTCAAACATCTCAGTTGCCCTATGGCAGCTCTTCTGATATAAAATAATTATTACTGTCACCCGTTGCATTGTAAGAGTCCTGGTGTGTGTTGTTCTGCTTCTCAGGGCTTTTGGGATTGAACCATCAATCAACAGACTCTGTCACAGCCTTAGCATGGCAATGAGCCTTGGGCTCTTTCAACCTGTTAACATAAGTCCTGACATCCCAGCATCTCAAACGCACTTTGTTGCCTGCCTCCCTGAAGCATCTTTGCTGTCTTCAGGCAAGGACTGTGGCAATACTGAAAGCAAGGCTTAGGAAGTAAAACAAACAAACGTGTAATAGGTAGCATTTGATCACTGTAGGAATAAAGATTAAGCTTTAGAGTTAACCAGCATGGATTCTCTACCTTGACAGGTTGGCACAGTCTCAGGAAAAGAAGTAACAGCCAGATATGTTTTCAAAATTATGATAAGGCACGTGTTCTCCTCCCATCTCCAGAAGGGCCCCTAAGAGCCCCCAAGGCCAAATCCCTTTTCATATCTATTCCTCATCAGTTCTGCAGCATCTGTGGCTGGCATCCTTCTTCGCCCCTTCTTCTACTGCGTGGCTGTGCACTGATGATATTAGACACATAGCCACAGTGTTCAGATAAGCAACCTATTTGACCACTGATTGTTTTGGAAAGGTAAATTCAAATAATAATTGACGTCACTATAAACGCATTACACTTTCACGTGTCATGCTAATAACCTTCTCTGTGTCCTCCTCTTATGAGGAATCAATAAGCTAGTGAAAAAACTCCAGGTTATTGTGAACTGAAATATCTTTTAATACTGCTTACCTACTTCTTTGTTCTTGAAAGACAGCTTTTTGAGTTGGTGATGGCTTTGATTCTATCACTCATTCTTTCCCATTTTCTGTTGAAAGCAACCATCTCAATGCTGAACCCATTAAAATGAATGGCAGATGAGGCTAGAGAAGATTTCTCAGATGCTTGTTTATGTAAGGGTGTTTTTCTCTCATCCGCCAAGCCTTGCAGTAGATGGTGTTCTCACGTCGGCTCTGAGCTCTGCAGCAGGTGACCTGCTAAGCCTGAAGCCATTGTAATAAAGCTGTCAAAATGTGCAGCAAACTTGGACTCTCTACAAGTAGAATTTGAGAGCTGTCATCATACAGAAACCTTTGGTTCTGTAAGTCACATTCTATAATGTACAGTTCAATGAACAACATGTTAATGTTCTGTTTTCTAAATGTTGTTTTGACATTTAAATGTTCAAAACCATCTTGAGTTAATTAAATGTAGAAGCTTCTAAGTGAATGGAGTGTGCTGACAACTCATCATCTAATTACCCATAATTAGGAGTAAAGCAACATTAGCTAATAGAAATAATAAATAATTGTGATAGGAAAGAAAATTCAAATGTTCCATCCAGCAGCATGGCAATTTTTCTTCCAAGTGGAATTCATACATGAAAGCCCTGAATACAGTTCCATTTAATCACAGCCTGTATGTGCGTAGGTATTTTTCTCTGAATGGTTTAGGTTAATAAGACCTGGTCTGAGGAGAGAAAATACTAAATGATGGTTTAGGCTGATGAATTCCAGGTGCTAGGGCATATTTTTGGAACAAAATAATAAAGGCAAAACAGATCAACCAGGGGTTTGAGGAGACAAAGATATTTTTGCGTTGTCTGTTAATGTTGTCAACACCATTAAAAAGGGAAAGCAGGAATCGAAGGAACTACAAAGTCAGTTTGGCTTGATTTTATCAGTGTTCCTTGCCAGTTGTTAGCAGACAGATTTTAAACATGGAGAAATCAAGTGTGGGCAAGTTCCTGTTGTTCATTTATCTCCAGATCAATTAAGGAGACAGTGTTCTAAGTCATTTTCCCTGTGTTTATCAACACGAGCAGTTTTATTTACTTACAGAAATGCTAAATGAAAAACAGCTACTTCTTGATGACCTAGAAAAATAATGCTTTGCTCTACTTGAAACCCAGTTTTCTTTTTGGATAGAAAACTGGGGATAGACTTCAAATTTTTTTATGCTTTCTTCAGATCTGCAGCTCACAGGATTTGTCTGAGATACAGGCTCTGCAGGAATGGTTTCCTTACCACAGCCATCTCTATTGCTGCCGGGTTTTTTTTTTTTCCCTGTACTTAAATTGTTAAAAGAAATGAATTCTTTATCTATTTCTGTGGTGAGGTGACACTAATCCTTCTCAACTGATTATTGCTTTTTATATTTTTATTGCTATATGTGTCATTTTTCATGTATGTGTTACCTGAGAGACATCATCATGTCTAATGTGTGTGCATTATATTATTAAAAATTGAAAAAAGTATCCTAAAGAATCCTATTTTTAAAGAGATAACAGTTATGTGTTTCTTTATTGCTCTTATTGTGTGCTTAATGTGCTGGTATTGACCATAATCACTTAGAGAATTGGGAAGATAAATGCAAACAAAAAGCAACTAATTTAGTTATGGCTAATGGCCCATTTGAGATTTGGCCTAAATGATGCTATGAGACTTGTTCAGCAGGATGTACAGATAGAGAACACAGGATAATGGGATGGGAAGATACGTTCTGTAGGAGCATATCTAACAGACCTACTACATTGAGAAGCAGGCCACAGAGCTCCTACAGAATAACTGCACAGTGAAATCTAAGGAAGTGAGGAATTTCAGCTTTTCTTATACTTAAAGCTGGCCTTAACAAAGGAATGAGATCTAAATTAGTGCTTTATGTCCTTAATTATTCTGCCTCTTGGGTTTCTGGGTTTGTTTTTTTGTGTGTGTGTTTTTGTTGTTTTAGTTTTTTAGAAAAAATAAAAGAGAAAAAAGATGATTATGAAGTACTTCACTTGAAAGACTTGAAGACAGCCTTTCATAATTATGTTCCTATTTCTGTTACAACTTTTCATTTTCCAAGATCAATTTTTGCTTCGAGGAGTGATCCATAGATACTAACATGAATATTTATATTTAGAGAATGAAGCAGGAGCATTTGTAAATCCTTACCCTCTTAATTAATGCCAGTCTTCAAGGTTGTGTTTCCCAGTGATTGATAATAAAAAGGTTTCAGTGTGGCACGGTATCCTTTGCAGCATGAATCATACAAGACCATAAAATTGTTAGCTACATCATTATGGCTGAGTGTATTGTACTAAACGAGCGCGTACCAGAAAATGAAATGAATGTTTTATGTGTTCTCTCAGCTAGATTCACATAGTGTACCTCTATGAACAAATCGTATCCTTAAATGTGTTTTTTAAAGTTTGCATAATTAATTTGAGTTACTTTTTACTGATGGAACACAATGAATTTAATTCTATACATCTTTATTTTATATGCTGACTGGTTGAGAGCTCGATGCAGCACTTGTGTGAATAGAGATGGAACATGTGCATGCTGTGCTGATTTCAGTGGCATTATTTACACGTAAGGATCTATATAAGCATGGATTTGGCAAGAAATTTTCTAGACTAGCTATAATTAGATCTTAAATAGTTGAAGGTCTATGTTTATTTTGTTTTTAAAACAAGCCAGCTTTCTACGGGTGGTGGTGTGGAGGAGGATCCAGAAACACTTAGAAAAGCTGCAGTAATATCTCACAGGAGTTATTTTCTGATTTTATGCTCAGTGAGTAAACCTCATGGTTGTATGTCTCGCATGATGCTTTACTTTTAATCCCTGTATTATGGGACTCAGATGCAACACGGAGATGTAGTCTAGGTGGAAAGATGTATAGCAGAAAGCATACAAGGTACCTGACATAACGTTTTCCATCAAATTTATCAGCGCCAATGAGCCAAGGAGAGTCTTAATGCCTTCAGCAGCACTTCCTTTGGATTCAGAACTGCCCTTTGGAATCTGTATGATACAAGTAGGAATAATCTTGCTAAGATAAAGGAAGGCTCAGATGACCAACAAGGATCCTTAAGCCTGCTACTAGTGTCTGATCAAGTAAAAATCACTGCACGCAGTTATTACCAATGTGTCCTTCAGTAAAGTGTGGCTTTGCTGATCCCAAATTGCTCTTGCATTAGCTGCCACTTTCTCCTACTGTTTTCTTCACTTCTGTATCATACAGAATCTTTGATGTTATGATAGTGAGAACTGGGCTCATCTTTTTTAAGACTAAGTGAAAATGTTTCTCTGTGCTAAAATTGATGGAGGCTTGCAGGAGGGTTTTTCTCACCTTTATGTCATTGAATAGATGTGAATAGGGCAGCAGATCCAACATTTCTTGACTTAATCCACTGTGGTGTTTGTTCAGAGAGCCACTCCTTCCATCAGAATTTCCAACATAAGAAACTCAGAGTTCTTGCAGGACTGAAGGATTTGCTCTTCTTTTCCGTGGGAGGTAAAAGGTCTAAAGATACTTTCTCTCTGCACTTCAACTCTAGTATGAAGAATCCACCCCAAATCAAGAGTTATACACTATGAAACCAGTAACCTGCCTTGGAATCCATCCTGTGCCATGTATACCAGGCTAAAAATATTTCTGACACTGCAGTGTCACCTTCTGTCTGCCATCAGCCACCTTTGTACTCTGAGCAGTAACACATGCTGATGAACAGTATTCCGTTTTATCCAAGCTGAGAATGAAACCACTTGATTCTGTTTGCACAGTTATGGTATGTTTTGTAAGGGAACAAGCAAAATCCAGGAAAGTCTGAACACATAGAGAAGAGGGAGTCATGTTTAAAGTAAACTCAGAAGGTCAGTTTTCTCTAATTTACTGTGTTTGTCCTGTAGTCAATATGGGTACTGGTGAATACTTCTAGAAATACTTGTTCTGAGTATCTGGAAACAGGTATTTAAAAAAAAATCCCTCAGATCACCTGCTTGCAACCTTACATAAGACTCACTGTTTATCTGTCAAAAGTGCTGAGGTTTACTTCTACTGAGAGTACCATGGGTTTGGATTCTTCCCCTCCTAAATTATCATGATGTAAAAAAATTGCCATGACTTAAAACATTCTTAATCTTGACAGGGATAAATAAAGAATTGGAGAACTGCATTGGAGACTATTTTTTGTGGTGTAATCCTGTCTGCTGTAGCAGAATCTTCTGGGTAGAAATTAACTTTCCCATTTCTATAAATGGCTTTTAATAGTTTTCATTTGGTATCCAGCAGTTTGTAATTGATGCATTCACAAGAGCTGTACAATATTAATTCCCTTGTATTTGTCTTGAATTTGCAAGGAGCACATTAGTACAGAAGGGCTGTTTGTCTCTTTAAAACAGAGAGAATGTAATTGCCGTACTGTTTTCTTTCTTCCTGACTTTTGTTTTGCCAAATAGAAGCTGAGGCTGTTTGGTGCTGGAGTTTGGTGAGAAAAGGGCATCTGCAGATTGATATAGGCTTTATGAATTGCAGGGAATTATAGGTGCAGCCAGGCTGGTACAGGATTTTGTAACCAGAGGTGGGAGATTGTTGTAGTTTTCTTTTTTTTTTCCCCCTCTTTTGCCTGAACCACCTAATTAATTCCTGACAAGCTTGCTGACTTTTTTGTCAAATTAAGACAAAGAAACTCCCAAGGGAGCAGTCTGTTAGAGCAATTGTCAGGAAAAACCCCAAACTTTGGATGCACAAGGTCACCTAAAGAGAGATTTATGCATTCAAGAGCTTGTCTGTTTTTCCAGCTATATTTGCGTGATAAAATATTTCACATCTGCCCTCATGCTTTGCTTTGTTTGACCCTAGGCAACTGCAGACAAGGTAGCGGTAGTGCTGAAAAAAATCCAAATGTTCATTATTCATAATTTCAGGAAAGCTTTTCAGAGTGAGGAATTCCTCCAGCAGGATCCCAAGCAGGGGGAGAGCAGCAGGTGGTGCAGGGCTGTGCTCGTGGCACGAGGGCTGGTGGAGCTGCTGGGTACCAACCCTATGGTCCTCCCTGCTGGGAGATGGGAAGATGGGAAGCTTTTCTGTGTGGGGGGAGAAAAGAGCATAGAAAAGGGATATTGAGCAGGAATAAAACAAACAAAAAAACCCACAACTTTTCTTCAGTAGGAGGACTTTAAGGAAATGCCATCAAGGCTTTTGGAGTGGTGAAGAGGCAGCTCTGGTGCTGTTGGTTTTTGATTCCTGGCTGGAGGAGAGGATAGCTGGAAATCTTTCCAGAACAAGTTAGAAGAGATGTGGGACTGGTTCCCCTGGCCCCAACTCTCTCAGGGAAGAGACAGAAGATGTTTTAACAGAAAAAATGTAGAGCTCTGAGAAAATAAAGATTTTTCCTTTGCAAATTCTCAGATGCTCCAGCTTCACACTGGTGTTTTACTCTGTAGCTACCCCTAAGCAAATTTGTCTTAAGTCCTTTTGTAATGAGAGAAGAAAAAGCAGCTCCCATGGAAAGGCTGAAGAGGCTCTCCTCAACAGGCTCTCATAGAGTCCAGCCCAGTGCAGCGATCATCTTTGTCTTTATAACTTCAGTGGAAATATTTAAAGCCAATATTTATTTTTTAAATGAAATGTGCATGCTTCAATCCTAATCCTAGCCTTTAAGTAATAACACCCAAACTGGGCTTAGCACTTGGCAAATGTCCAGGCACTTCCTTTTTCTGACTGCATTTCTTGAATATTTCTAGTTCTGCCTTGCACATGTTTCATGCTTAAAATAAGGGAGGTTTCCTTGTGGCAGTCGTGCAGAGGTGCCTTTCACAAAGTGACTTACCTTCTGCTGGGGACGTTCTCAGTGAGGCAAATTGAATTAGGAGGAGGGATCCTAGCTGACTGAAGACCGAACTGTGAATTTGAAAATTAAGAAATTTATTGCCTTGCTAATACATGAGAAGAATTCTCATTGGGAGCAAAGGAAGCTGTGCACACAAAGAAGGAAAACAAGTGCAAAACCTGGCTAGAGTGATGTTGTTTTCAAGTATTTACACAGAGTTAATAATATTCTATAGGCAGCTGTGCAAATCAGTTACATTTAGTAGTGTGCAGTTTTATGTATATGAAATGATAATTTCTTCCTTCTGTTTGTTCAGTATGTATTTTTCTCACACTAAAGAATGCTCACATTGCTGCTGTCAACCTTGCACTCTGGAGCACGGCCAGGCTGGGCAGAGATGCTCCTGTTGTGACCGCTGGGTGGATGCTGGTGGGTCGCTGCTCTGCCCACACTGCCCTCTGGGGCCCAAGGAGCTGCCTGGTGCCACTCCTGGACAAGGAGGTGGATTGCTGCGTAGCACAGCAACAGGCTCAACTCTGTTAATTCTGGCTTTATTTGGGGTCTCATTATATTTGGTGAAGCTCCTTGGAATGAAGTGAATGTGACAATTAAAATTTATTTTTTCTTTTTACTGGGAAGGCAGGGAGAGAGGAGTGGAGGTAAATGACAGTTCCTTACGATCCTGACTCCAGCGAAGATTCAACAGAGGAGGGCAGAAAGATATTCCTCTTTAAGATAACTCCTCTAATTTAAGCTTTCAGATTTTTTCTCAGTAGTAATATAAAGGCAGAGAGAAAGTTTCTGACAATTTTTTTTCCTTCCCTCTGGGCAATGAGGAGTTCTAATTACACTAAAACCCCCTAGTATTGACTTTATAATAGCTTCCCTCTGCCGCATGGCTGCTGTGTATGGTAGGCTGAACCACCTCAAATCATTACAGTGGGAATAGGCTGTTCTTCACAGGAACATCCATGGTTTCCCAGCTTTGACCAGAATGCAAGTTCTATGAGAATGACTGTATTTTGTTTGAGTTAATTTCTCTGCTGCTCTTTTCTGTGTTGCCAGCAGAGTGAATACTATTACAGCACTTTCTTAACAGGAATGCTGTGCCAAAGGTTTTAAAGTGTTTTATTTTAATGTCACAGATGATTAAATGCTTTAGTGTGACTGACAAGCTTTAGTAAATTTGTACAAATTAGATATACTAGCTCTTAGTAAAATAGATTTTGTAAACCTGTTTTGTGTGAGAGAAGAACAAGTAGCTAATGATAGTAAAATACATTAAGATGCTGGCAAATGAAAGAAAGCCACTTGCAGCTTAACAGTAGCAATGTGACAGCATTCTCTGTGAGCTTGAGGTCGCAGCCCACCAACGCAGCACAAATACCCATAGGTTGGAATGAAGTAGCATTGCTGTTGTTGAGCAAGCTGAGCAAGTGCTTCCTGAGGATGACCTCCTTTGTGCCAGTAGGAGCAAACGCCTTGTCCCTTCTGAGGGTGCTGATGCCACTTCAGACACCAGCTGCCTGTAATCCCAGTGCCCACACTGGTATAAATGTTGCAGTGAAGCATCTATATTGGTGCTCTTTACTCAGGTGAACTTAGATCTGCTGCTGAAGATGAGTGAAGGAGAGGTTCTGTTTGAGGCCCACATAAAGTTTTTTGGTACGACTTGGAGGTATGGTGGAGAGAGGATGTGGGACATCCCTGAAGTAATGCCAGAAGCTGTGCTCATGTTTAGATACCTTGGTAGTAGATGACATATAGTTGATAAAGCTTGCATGCCTATGTTCTGCCTGTTAACACGTGAAGCATGAATGGATTCGGGTTTTCTGAGCTCCTAACTGGCCATTTTTGTACGGAATGACAGAAATTCACCATCTTTCAAGAGAACTGAAGCCAGCTTGTGGCCTATAGCTGCACTCTGTGATTTTCTCCAGGAAAAGAGGTGGTCTAGAGGATTTGCTGCCGTGATTCTGAGGTAGTTTGGTGTCATTGTAATTGCATGTGTGTGTGAAGGAGTATTTAAAATCCTCATGATATGAGTCCTGCAGAGCCATGGAGGAGCTAGAGGAAGCAATTGTCTGTGTTGGCAGCAAGTGGCAGCTCAGCTCTGCAGAACAGTGGCTCCATCCCAGGTGCCCATCACCCCCAGACAAAGTAGCCCCTGGGAATGTGGCACCTAGGGCTCACCAGGCGGCACAGGCAGCAGACCCCGTGTCCCACTGTGTGCTGGATGCTGCCGTTTGCCCCAGGAGGAAATGTGCCAGCAGCTCACCAACCTCTGCATTCCTAACAACATGATGTGGCTGTTATGTTTGGCAGAAGGCTGAATCTCGCTGTTGGATGCCACGCAACCTGACTGAGGGTCAGGGGAGATGGGCTGAGGAGATACCTCTATTGAACAGAGACTTTTTTTTTTCAAGAAAGATATCAAATGAGTCATGTCTATTCTGTACTTGTTTCCCTTCTTGGTGTGTAAGAGGTGAAACAGAAGCTCCTTGCAGAGGAAGCTTTTTATTAGGTGTTTGCAGTGCATCAAGTCTTAACAGTGTTCCTATCTGCAGCCACAACTGCAGTACCAATAATAACATGTGGTAGATATGTTTCAGGCCTGAACATTAATAATGGCAGTGTTACCATTTTGTGTTTGCACATCATTATAATATCAGTCATTTATATTTGTGTTTAATGATAAGCATTTTCCTTCAAAATAATATGTTTTAAAGAAACATTTCAGAGTTAACAGGGTCTCTGAATCTCCCTTCAGGATGAAAGGAATGGAATACATTTTATCATTAAATTATGATCTAATAATAAGAATAAAGGAATCTTAAGAAAAAAAGCGTTATTAACAACATTGTCTTTTTTGATCTATGGAAAGATAAGTGTCCTCTAGTGGAGATAGTACCCTACTCCTCTTCTCTTATAAACCTTTGTTCTCTTCTGATGCATATTAAGCACCAGATGAAAAATTCTGTTTGTCTGTGGTCTAACAATGAAATACCTTGTAGGAAATGAAAAGGTCAAGCTTTCCCTGTCAGTGATTTATTATAAACAGTGCCTCCTTCTTTTATTTCCTGATACTTTGCATTTGGATTAGCGATGATACATCACCAGCTGCTAGATAAAATATGAAGTTGGGAAACTATGGTCAAACATTTCTGCTGAGGAATGACCCTGTAATCAGCTCCCAGCACACACAGGTCTCACTTGATTTATCAACCCAAACCTGGGATTCTAGAGAGGGATGAATTAGTTTAAAAATATCTAAGGGATAATAGCTAAAGCCAAAAGCGCTGTAGGAAAACCGTTTGTCACTGGGCTGCCCTGCCCTCCTTAATTGCAGAAAAATTGAGAGCGGATACGTTAGGCACCTGATATAAATCATTGGTCAAGCAACCAGCGATGTATCAAGGGGGGGAGTTGCAGGCCTTTTTCTGCTGTCTGCAGGCAGGATGCTTGCCGTTTTGACACCAAGAGGCTGTTGGACCTATAACATTTAATGTACATCTGTTCCCATGCTGACTTCCTTCACCTTGGCCTTCTGTGTGACTTCATGCATGGTGTTGTTCCTTTTAGTTTCTGGTGTAGGGATATTTTAGTTGTTGCTTTCTGTAGATTTGCATTTGGAGACCACTTGTCCTGTCTTTTTTTAGCTGTAGGTGTAATAAGAAAGGAATGTGCAATTGTCCAACATATGTTGTAAATACTTCCTTATTGCAGTACATATTTGAAAGTTCAGTATCATGGAATCATAGAATGGCCTGGGTTGAAAAGGACCACAATGCTCATTTAGTTCCAACCCTCTGCTATGTGCAGGGCCACCAACCAGCAGACCAGGCTGCCCAGAGCCACATCCAGCCTGGCCTTGAATGCCTCCAGGGATGGGGCATCCACAGCCTCCTTGGGCAACCTGTTCCAGTGCATCACCACCTTCTGTGTGAAAAACTTCCTCCTAAGTAGTTCCCACTCCTCTCCTTGTGGGAACAGCATTACCAAATGAAAGAAAGATCTGTATTGCACATTCGTATTCTTCTCATTCTCCATTTCTCATTTAACTACGCTTACCTCCCACTCCAAATTAATGCACATGCCTAAATTTACCAGCTTTACACACAGTTTAGGTAGTGCTTAATGATATATGATTTCCAGAATTATGTCTATAGTCAAAGAAACCAGGCATGTGTATGTACAGCTCTTCAGGACTGAGGAACGTTATTCTATGAGCATATCAACTAGAAATTCATTCAGTCCCTGTAATCTGTGCCTTTGAAAAAGCTGAGAGAAAACAGCACATTTCTTTCTCTCCTTCGATCTAACTATAGTTGTGAGACTTTTTTGGAACTATGGTTCAAATTATTTTTCTTCCACACGACTGTGCCTGTACCTCCTTTTTCCTATGTAACAATCTTTTCTAAAATAAGTGTTGCAGCCTAAGTGAAAATCCAATTGATTGCTTCTCTGTTCAGTTATCTGCTACTTGGATAAGGTGACAGTGAGCAAGGTGCAAAATCTGTTGTAGTCCAGTAGTAGGATCAGCGTACTGCAAATTCCTTCAGAGGAGCAGTGAGGAGAGCACGTGGAATCTGGGGTCACTGCAGGTCCCACCCCCTTCTCCTCAACCTGTTTTGCTCTCAGCATATGTTTTATGTGCCATTGGCTAGAAACTGCAAAAATACTAAAGCAGTCAGGCACTTGATTTTTTGCCCTCTTTTAATGAGGCTGAGTCACTTAACTCCCTTATATTGTTGTTTTTCTGCTTTTATATTTCATCATTCTAGTGAAAGATTGGATGTGCTTAAGGACATTGCTGATTATGGATCAAAATGTCTTTAGAATTGGGCTTTAGTGAATAAAACATTAAAAAATATTACTTGCTCAATGTAAGTGCCATTTTTCAAGGCTAAGTTATGTTAACAGAATTTATTATTAAATTTTGTTGTAATTCTTTTAAGCTAATGCATGAAAATGACCTCAAAATCAGATCAAATCTAGTTAGGAAGGTGATTATCTAAGTCTCTAAATGTCTTTCATCCAGAAGCTCTATAAGAAAGAACAAGTCTTTATCCAGCCTGGAGAATGTTCGCATCGTAATTTTAACCCCAAAGAAAATCAATGTGAGAAAAAAGAGGAAAAACCAACAACAAACATTTGTCTATGTTAAGTGACTTGTCCATTATTATTAGCATATGTTTTATGGTGTATTGAGTACTTATTTCCCTGCATGAACATGAAGCACTACTGCAGATTGTTATACCAGAAGGAGAGTCATTTAAGATTGAATCACGGAGACACTGTGAAATTTTTGGTTGAAAATGATTGTTGGCATGCTGTAAAGGATAATGGAATTTGATTTCACAAAGCATATTTCATACTCAAGGTGTCCCAAGCCACTCTTACAGATGAATGAGTTAAATGCTGGAGAAGCAGTGACTGTGTAGGTAAATGTGGTGCTATTATGTACTGCGCGATAGCTTACATGCAGCTGTGGACAATGGAAACAGGTTTTCTCTTTTATTATTGAGGGTCACCCAGGTTAGCCCCTGTACTTTCTGAAAAGCACTCTGGGATTTCTAATTTCCACCTGGATGAGCACCAGAGACAGACAGAAAGGGCCACAGTTTAATGCTTCACCGAAAGGCTGGATGAATGATTGTTGGATGATTAATGGCTGCTCTGTGCTGAAAGATGACAGCCTGCTATAATGGAGATAGCTAACATGTAATTTTCTGCATAGTGCAGTTTCACAGCCTCAGCATTCCCACATATTGGGCATTTCATGTTGGTAAAAGATGCCCCAGCAAAGACATGGCTTTTATTTAGCACTTGTCCCCTTACCAGAGAGTGGCAATGCTGTGAACCACCACTGCTTGCTGCCTGTGTTCTGCATAGGGGCTGGCTAATGCCTTGAGGAGAAAGGTACTGCTGTCCCTTCTGAAATCTTTTGTCATGCATCCGAATTCTGGCACGCTGTGCATGGTGGCATTGAGTTTTGCTGGCATTGAGTGCAGCTGGTTCTGGCCAGAAAGCTGGGGCTGACACCGTCCCCCTTTGCATCCTAGAACCAGGCCCTGAAGTTTGGGTAACTAAGTTGGATGTTGTATTACCATGTCATCGCTCATTGCACAGTGGTTATTTATGGAGAAGCAACCATCAAACATCACAGGTGCTTTGCTTAATTTGAATTTGTTCTCTTTCCCGCTTGAAAATGTTCATTCTGTTTTGTTGATGCAGAACATGTTTATGGTTCAATTCTACTACTGCACTTGTTTACAGCAGCACAATCTCAGTTGCACCTAAAACTGTTTTACAGCCAAACTCTTAAGTTCACACTGTGCATGCTATTGCAGGAGGTGTTCTGTGAGCAGGGGCACAGGATTAGTTCATGGTGGCTTTGAGGCCATTATTAAAGTTCATAACACCAAATGCTCACAGGTCCTGCCTGACATGGTGTAGCACAAGCAGGTTTCTGCCCGGTTAGTCAAATCACGTTACGTGGGCTTTGTCCCAGCTGTGTGCTTTTATGGTGCCCACAGAAGGACAGGTGGCACTGTACCTGGCATCAGGAGTGGTACCCACAGGTGATACCTGATGCAAGATGCAGTTTGCTGGTTCGGAGTTAACCCATCAAAACCTTCTGGTCAAATCCAAACTGGCAGACTGAGGCTAAGCCTGACCAGTGCTCTGTGTCATGTGGCTGCAGACTGCTTTAGCTGGTACGAGAAGTATTAAAGGCAACTTTACCATATTGATTAATTGTGACTTTAGAAATCATTTATAGAATTTTGAAACATTCTGATTAGAAATCTTTAATGTGGAATTTCATCTTTATTAGAGAATGGAATTGCTTTTATCTCTCTCAGATCTTGTGTAATTCATGTTTTCCTTAAATTATCTTCTGTATTCCATACAATATAAAAGCTGCTGAAAAAGATAAAGATGTTTTTTTCTCTAGAAGTAACCAAGTTTTTCAACAAGAAAGAATAAAAAAAGTAAGTTGTCCGTTTAACATTACTGAAAAAATCTAAGCATTTTTTCTAGCTTACTTTGTAACAGTAAGTAAAGTCCAGAAAGCTTTATGGATCTTTATACAAATCAAATTATCTTTTTAATGAAAAGTACTCGCAACTGCTTGGATATTTTATAAGCAAAGCAAGCATGCAGATTAGATATTTTGATGTAAAAGGTTAATTGTATGCAAGTATATCAAAATCCAAAGGCCAGATTAATGGGAGGTGTAATGAAGACATGATAATAGAGCTGTGATGATTTGTAGTGCTTACACTTGGTTAGTTAGCCATCAAAAATGGTTGTGTTGAAAACAGCAGCAAAGTTTTTGAATGTACCTACATTTACACATCTACATATAATCTGCTAAACTTAGAAAATCCTTTTGTGTGCCTTTATCTTACCTAGGAAATCTTTTTCAGTGATAGAAGACTTAATTGAATTTTATTTGATTTTATTGATTAAAAATAATTGATTATTCGGTTATGTTGATTATTGCTATTTCTGGGTGTTAAAATTAAAGAGTAGCAGAACAGATCCTGCAGTCTGAGCTGTTTGGAGTTCAGTGACTTTGTGGCAGTGCAAATAAAGGACAACCATTATTAACCAAATTCTGAAGTGCTACTATGAGGCCGAGTCTGAGCAAACTTTCAGCTGCTTCACATCCTAGGTGAGATCTTAGTGTGAAGAAGTGAGGCGTCATTCGTATTCCCTTGGTAAAAAGATTAGATCTCAGTATTGACAAATTGAGTGCTTTCTTATTGGCCTCTCTTGGCATTTTACAGTGGTATTCATAATGGATAAGGGCAAAAATAGGTATATTTTCTTCCTTTATTTATTGAATTGTGCTATGAATTTGATCAAAACAGATCTAGGATTTGAGAGAATTTTCTGACTTTTTCTTTTGTACCTTTCTACATATCCTTATTGACTAATAAGGACACGTGGCATTTTCATTTAATGCTTTGGCATTGTAAACTGCTTTGTATGCTTAATGATACGCTTTAAAATCACTCCCTGTGATTTAGCTTGTCTGCTCAGAAAAATGGAGGTCTGGGGCTAGAAACAAGCAGTACGTAGTGTTATTGCATTGTACATCATTAGAATGGAAAGTTGACATCTGGCAGAGGCTCTGAGTTAACTTCCCAAATGTTCCTAGAGCACTGGAAGGCGTATCAGGTCTTTAACATAGCGACATACTGCCACCTAACATCACATAAGGCATAAATTCAGTTTGTCTACACCAGAGATTCAGTCTGGAATACTGCCAATGTTTTAGACTATCCATCCAGGCTGTATAAACATATTTGGTGGAGATTATATGTTGGAGTTATTTTTGCACTGGCTGGAACCATGCAGACCATTTGGGAAGTGACAGTGTTTCTGAGGATGGATGAGTCCTCCTGAAGCTGATGAAACTGTCTCACAAGGAGTCTCAGTTCGTTACACCGTGAGACTTGCTGCCCTCCACCCTGCAAGCACCCAAACACCCAGCAAGGATGAGGGTACCAAGGGTGCTGCTGGGCTACAGGATGCTTCTTGTCTGGGGGGCAGCCACAAAGCCTTTGCCTTCCTGCTGTTACTCTTCGCATTCATTCTGGTAGCAGTTACTGGTAGGATCATTTCCTACTGTATCTTAGCCTTGACAATGCTTGTTGGTTCGATTAGTTCAGAAAAAAGGTCTTTGAGATACCTCATCCTGATGGAAAAGGAACGTAAGCTGCTTACCTAGTTGGGTATGAGGGAGGATAGTGATCTTCAGAAGTATGACCTGATGAAGAATTAAGGGACACCAGAAGAGTGAGTGGAGGAAGTCGCATGCTGTAGCCCTCCATGAGTAGATGTGTGTGGTAAGGCATCTTGCACTGTTGGTAATGTCAGGGGAATGTTTAGGCCAAGCAGACATCACATAGAGAAAGCCCCCAAAAGAGGATGCTCACAAACTATGGCTTTGCAGGGATAAGCACCTCTTCCTTCACACATTTAGAGGTTGTTTGACAGCCTCCCATTTGTATATTGACACATCCTGACCCTGTTTACTTGTAGGATCTGACATGATCATGGTGCTAATGCGACAGGCTGCAATACATTTAAGATAGAAATAGATTCACATTTCTACTTCAGTGCTCAGGTCAATGGAGTCACTTCAGAATTACATTTATGTGGCTGAGAGAAGAATTTGGCCAGTCGCCCACTCTCTCCAGCACATTACATTTAAAAATAATTTAGCTAGCAGTTGTGAATACCCATTTCCTGCCAATAATTTTAGAATATCCTATTGCCAGGAGATTTCTCTGACCTCACTTTGTGAGTCACATCATAGTGGTACAGCAAGCGTTTCATTGTTAGTGCTGGAATAAGCCATCTCCAACGTGTGCTGCTTATAAAAAGTGAGTCTGGTTGCATGAATGGAGTATTCTCATGTTCTCCATTTTTTGTGTGTGTGGGTTTTTTTTTATTTTAATAAATTTTACATATGCTTACATCTTAAAAGTATATAGGAAAATGGCATCTAACTGATTTCAGAAAAGACTGTCTGGTAAATAACTTGCCCCAAACCATATCAGATTATAAATACTTCACCTTCCAGATCAATGGCAAAACTCACTTTTGAAGTAGGCTGAATTAGAACTGGATCACTGTGAATTTCTATCTGAGGGTGATTGATCTCTCTTTGATTTAAGAATATATTTAAAAAATAGAGTAAAATGTTGCTCTTATGCTTTGTTTTTTTTTGTTGTTGTTGTTTTTTGTTTTTAATGAAAAAGATCAGAATTTTCCATTTTTTTGGTAACATTTCTGTTTACGGATTAGTTGGATTTTGTATTTAAAACCATGCAACCATTGCAACATTGATGCAACATCTTTCCTGTTTGTTGTTCCCTATGGATTTAGTAGTGTGTCAGTCTGTATGCTGGAAGCCAATTCTTTTGTCTACAGTGCAGTGCTCAACAGAAGCCCTGACTGGACTCGCATCAGCACTTCAGGTGCTACAGCCCTCAGTAGGATTTGTGTCACTTCCACCCCAAACTGAACAGATTGAATATCTGAGCTTCCTGTTTCAACCTGATTTGTGTAAGAAGGGTGTTCTCTTCAGATAGAGGTCCAATACAATGTTATTCATGTACTATAGCCAACAGTTGGGCTCATACACCAAAAATATCTTCTGACATCTTCAAGCAATGTGTTAGGCTTCTCTGTGTTCTTCTGTACTTGCAGATTTCAGGTTTGGGAGATGACAGTGCTTTTACATGCTGAGCAAACTGCTAACATGTCATTTGTTCAAGGCAAACAGTCTGTGACAGTATACCTGAGCTAGCAAGAGATCTGTCTATGGAGGTCAGACTGAAGTCCCTTGGCTGTGCAGAGTACAAGGGTCTTCACCTAGCAGACAAAATGCTCTTTACTGCAGAGGGAAAAAGCACCATGATGAGAGCTCAAACTTAGGTAAGTGGGATCTTCATAGGCACAATGGCCTAGGAGACTTAGGCAGAAAATGGAACCAGTCCCCATTGAGTTTGACATTTCTTCAGTGGGCAAATTGCAATAATCTGGTTTTGTGTTTTTCCTCGAAATCCTTCTCAGTCACTTCTTGAGCTGCCTGACAGCACAAAGCTGCTATGTGCTATCAAGTAACTTGACAACTCTTTTTGTTTTCCTGATGTTACATCTGTTTAACCCTTGATCATCGTAACTCTTGAGGCATGGATGTCCCAGAACGCTTATTACAATTTTATTTTCTCTTTCATTAAAGCTATAAGCAGGAATGTTAACGCACCATTTTTCCCAACAAAACTTTCTGTTTAATAAGAATACCATGAAGCCAGTCCTTGTTCTTAGACTTTGGTTTTGGGTCTGACCAGGGGATCTCACAGCTCTGCAAATACATGAGCAGAAGTCTATTTACCCTGAGGTAAACCCAGTCCCATTAATACTACTAGGACAAGTTCACTGTCTACAGCCAGGAAGTGAACAGGATTGTTAAATTCCCGTAACTTGCTCACTAACTAACTAAGCTGTTTAGGGGATGCTGTATATATATGGATATTCTACTGTTTGTCAAGCAACTGAAACTACACAAAGTAAGCAAAGTATCAAACTCCTGAGAAGCAATACTATGGTTAGATGTTACTGGTTTGGGAATTTCTCAACCTGTGCCAATAAGACAGATATCTTCCTTAGCCACTCAGCACACACAGTTACAGTGGTAGCAAATATTCTTTGACTGCAGACTACTTTTGTCTATTCTACTTTCTTTTACTTATTTGAGAGAATGGAATGAGTGGATTGGTTGTTCTTGTCCTGAGATTGACAATGTGGATAAAATAAAAATTGTGTTTAGAAGAGGAGGCAATGCCTGTGGTACACAAGCTTTTATTTAATGACAGAAAAATGGTTGGGTTGTAGTGATCAGAAGTGTCTGCCTGGGGCTGGATATCAGAAATTCAACAATTTTCTAACGAGATGTGGAATTCTCTTTCACGTTATCCAGCACTCAAATTCTGCCTGAAAGGTTTGTATTGGTTGGGTTAATTTTTCTTAAAGGTTTACAAAGTTGTTCTAATTTAAAAATCCCTATGTATTAATAGTATAATACAGAACGTATGTTTTGCCACAGTAGAGAGCTCTCTTTTTATATTCTTAATTATACATTTTCCAGGTCTACATTTTTTTTCTGCAAATTGTTCATGCCATGTTAAAATGGATGTGAATTAAGTATACTTCATTCTGCATGGAAAATATACTACATTCCCCATCCAGATGCAACATGAATTCTTTTAATTTGCAATTTACCAGCCAGTTCAGTGGGAACTAAAGCTTTAAAATCAAATTAAAATATACTGTCATTGAATTAGAGTTCAGAAATGCAGTAGCAATAGGTTTACACTTCATAGGTGTTCTCACCTCAGGTGATCCTGTATTTCCAATTTTGTCATAAATATTTCATACAACTGTTTTCAGTGTCTTCATCTTACTATTAATGATTTACAAGCTCATTATTTAAAAGAAAATGCAAAACAAAGAGACATTATAAACTGCCTTAGAATTATTGTGGCTTTTATGCTTAACGGTGAGATTCTGTTACATTACAAAATTTCAATCAGCTTGTCTAAGGAAAGTGTTCTTTTGAAGTCTGCTTTCCCGAAGTCAAAGATTATATGTTGCTTGTGAATTTCAAACCTAAGCATTGAGTGAATCAACTATTATAAAGATTAGATAAAGAGCTGACCATCACCCACATTGCTTCTGACACCAATTTTACTTCCCACAGGGCATCTTACTAGGTGTTAGCCAGACTGGTTTCTTTCCTCCCTAAAGTAACTGAAGATTGGACCCTTCCTTTGATGAGCACAGGCAGATTATGTATTATACATTCAAGCTCATGGCTGACCTTTGGAGATGCATAAATGAAAAAAGCAGCTGTTTGAATTGCACTTTCCAGTCTCTTGGGATCCAAAATTGGGATGCTATTTAATACGTGCTTATTTGGTGGCTGAGATTTTTTTTAGGCCCTTTCTAAATATTGAAGAAGAAAGAATCCTGACCAGAGCATCTTACAGGCTATAAGAAGAAAAAGTAGGTGGTGGTTAAGAACCAGGAAAAAGCAATGGAAGCAATCAGATATGGTTGTCTTTCTTTAAGACAGTAATGGTGTTGCGAACAAATCATGAATTTGTATGCAGAAACTTCAAATGCTTCTAGCTAAATCTTGTGCTCCGTAATTCTGAAAGATTCTGTCTTACAGGGCATTACAGGGCTTCTGTGTGTGTGTGTGTGTGTGTGTCTGTGTGTACATATATATATGTATATGTAATTACTTGTCAATATTTCATTAGGAAAAGCCACTTCTGTGGTGTGTTGTGCCATTTCTGAATTCCTGCAGATGTTTGTGAGCTAACCTGGGTAGGCCCTGCGTGGCAGGGTGCAGCAGTGCCACGTGGTAGCTCTGCACTTGTGCCCTTCCCATGTCCTCAGGGCTATGGAGCACCCAGGGCTCCCTGTTGTGAGGAGACATGCCCAAGGCTTGGGACCTTGTAGAAATAAATGCTGTGGGAATAATTCAGGTTCAGCATCCTTTGATCAGAGGGGGTCAGAACAGCACAGGCTGAAATGGTTAGAAAAACATAGCTGTAGAAAATTCAAAGTGAAGAAAATAGTTCTGAATTTGTTCGCATCTACAAAGGGCCCATTGATAGCCTGCTGTGTTAGGGAACGTTGCTCAATAGTCCTCCTTGCTGTCCTGAGCAAGTGTTCGTGGTGACCTGCGGTCTGATTGCTGGATTTGCTCATCCTGGAAAGAAACACAGCAGGATGCTGTCTGGCTTTTATTTCCCAGTGGCATGGAATAAATATTTATTTAAATGCCGTTTTTATGCTGAAAATAGGATAACTAACTTGTTATGATGGAACAGGTAAAGTTAGCCTTGCCCACGTAGTGCGTGCATAATAGGGATGTGTTAAGCAAACAGGGCTGGAGGCGCTGGTGATGAACAGTCATGTAAGTGTCTGCTACACCTCTGCAATGAAAGTGGGCTCTATTTTTTTAGTCTCACACAGTAACATTCTCAGCGGATCATCTTACTGAAGTGCAAAGGTTAGAAACCCAGTAAAACCATTTGACTTTTCCAAAGGTATATTACAGAGCTTCCTAAGCTATAATAATAGGAATCCGAAAACATGGGAGGGTGACCAATTATACTTAAATCTGGTCAGTGTTTCATTTTATGTGGTTATACTCTGGCTATTTTTTGACTTGTTTGGACCATGCTGGCTAAGTGTTCCTGTCCAGTAATACTCATTTTACCCCAACCAGCTATTTAAACCAAGTGTATGCTGTTTTTGCTATTGAATAGAAGAACAAGCACTTCCATTATGGTTAGTTGTTTTGTGGATTTTGGTACCCACCCATTTATTTTGGTTTGTTCTAATCTATATTTATCTATGGATGACAAGATGAACTTGAAAAAAGAACATGTTTAAAGTTGAATACCAGCTCCCAGGATATAAATCACACTGGACTTTCAGCTCTTTTAAGCTTTCATAAACAGCGAGACTGCAAGACTGAATCCTATTTTTCTGTGACTGTAGTTCATGTCAAACATTTAATTTCTAACAACAGCGGTCAGTTTCCTAATGTGAACACATGATGCTGGCCCCAGACTCCAGCTTTCTTTAGCTGTCATCATAACAATTTTTCTTTTTAAAGATATGCTCACTGCAAAATTAGAACTGGGTTAAAGGCTTTGAAAATAGTTCAGACCACAGTGGTCCTGGAGAAATGGTCCACTTGCAATAAGAGTGGAAACTGTGGACTGAGACCTGCTCGGCTTGCTTAAAAAGAAAATAAACCAACACAGTAGTGTTAGTTAAAGTCAGACCACTGTGGCAGAGGCAAAGGCTGACCTCCTTTACACCGTTTTGAGGAGCGGACTGTCACCTGTTTGTCTTAAAATGTGCTGTAGAGACATAACTGGTGAAGTGCATGCAGGGGGCAGTGCCTGATGGAGAAGCTGCAGCAGTGTTAGGGTTTCATTGCAGTCGTCCTACTGCTGCTCCCCATTGCAAAAAGCTCTAACAAACAGGAATTCTTTTGGACCAGACTTGCAGACCCTGTTGCATACGGAGATCAGACCTCATACTGAAATTTCCAAATGTGGGACTGTATTAAGCATGTTTGAGTCCTAGATTTGTATATTAATTCTTGGGCTCCCTTTCAAATTCCCTTTTGTTCCTTGCTTGTGTGGTTTTGATAATCCTTTCTAAAACTCTCCCCTCTCCCTTTCCTAATTTATGCAGCTGGGAGGGCAATGGCACTTTTCCCCTTCACATGCCCCAGGCCTGGTCTCCATCCAGGGAGAAGGGGAAGATTCTATAGTGGCAGGGGACCCTTCTTGTTCCTCATCTCTTTCTGAATCTTACGGCAGGGATGAAGTCTGTGTGTGCACAAGTAATCCACTTGTAGATATTTAGCAAACAGAATTTTAGTGCTCTACTACATGTAGTTATAGTAAGATGTTAGTGAACCAAAAATGAGCAGGTATTCATTAGGCTGTGTCTAGCTCTTTAATAAGTCTTCCTGAGAAATGCTGTGTACATCTCTAATGCTGTAAGCTTTTCTCTCAATTTTGTGCAAGACAAAGGTTGACTGTCTGTAATGCAGTTTTGAAAATGAAAGTAAACAAAATAGAAATGGATGGCAGACATTGATTTGGAGGACTTAGTAGTCAAACTCATTGCTTTTGTTCTATCTGAGTCACCAAGATGGCAAATAATAGACTTTGCCATGAGCTTGGTACAAAATCTCTTGAAATCGATCAAAAGATGCTCAATAGCTCCAATATCACGCCTCAGTTAAGTACAGAATCAAAGCAGTTCACCTTCGAAATAAAAAAGCAAAGCCCAAACAAACTAGCTGGATATTAGTATAGACATTTTAACTTTTTGTGCATTCAGTGTGATTGGATTCACTGTAATTGTTTAGGACTTGCGTGGTTTTTTTTGAGAAGAAATAAATCTTATAAGCGTATATAAATGACAGTAATTTTTGTAGCGTGTCTGACTCAAGACTTTAGCAAATGTCATTGTTTCTCTGCGGGTGAGAAGAAAATTCAAGCATAATTTTGCATTATTATGTTTTCATGATTACTTCCTTGGCAAGCTGGAAGAATGAAACCCCGGTTCCTGTGCACAGATTTCTCTAATCTTACGCTTTTCACTCATAATTCAGATTACTCAGTCTGATTTCATGCTAAGTTAGACTTCCAACTTTCTATATTTTGTCACCATTGAAGACATTACTGTAAATGACATGGAGCCAGATTTACCCTCTCACAATTCCAAAGTGACTTCAGTAAATCACTGGATTTATTTTGGTGCTTATGCAGGAACAGTTTAGCTTATAATATATGGTTTTCAGTTTTAGAGCTATCATAATAGTAACTAATCTACCTCATGAGAAGGTAGATTTATTTTGAGCGGGTGAAAGGACACTAGTACAGAAAAGAGCTTTTGGCTAACATATAAATAGAGCTAGCCTGACAATGTAACAATAGCTCTGGATTTCCAGAAAAAAGACCAAGTTCCTCCAATGCACTCATTTAGTACTCAGACATTCATATAAAGACATCTTGCTTTGTTTTGAAGTCATGTCCTCTTTTTTTTTTTTTTTGCCTGTTTTGAGCATTTTATTCAAAAGTTTTGCGGACTTGTCAGAGACAGCTCCTTCTGATCTTGACTTCTACGCTGTATTTGGCACTTAGAAGTATCAGTGTTGGGTTGGTTTGGGTCTTTTTTCAAACTGTGCAGCTGAAGTTATGATGGTGGCATTCTGAAGGTTTGGAAATGCTATTTCACAGTGTGGTGAATTCACAGAAATAATTCTAGCACTCAGACATTGAATGTGTTAGTCTTTTTTAATTAATATTATTCTTTCTTCTTGAGATAAAAGCAACAGTTAGAAAATTGTCCTAGATGTCACTCCGAGTGAATACTAGAAAAATTGGACTTTGTGTTGCTTTCTGACATAAGACTTCTTTTATTTTGATGGTTTGAAGCTAAACTTCCCAAAACAGTATTTTGGTACTTTGACACTCCTTATTCAGCCGTATGTGATATTTCTCCACCACCCTGGAGATCTGTGAGAACAGGGAGCCCAAGTTCACCATGGACTTAAAGTCCTTTCCTCCACCTGAGATGTTGTTTCTGCTTCTTCTCTGAGCCTCTGCAAGGCTCTGTAAACCGTATGGGACCCTGCTTGAACAGGTGGTGTGGAAATGCTTAGTTTCAGGAATGTGAGAGTAAGCTCATTGCAGCATGGTGGGACTTGCAGCTGTAAGGCACGGGCCACAGGCTTTGGTCCAAGCCCTGATGGCTCAGGAACAGGGCTGCCATGGAGTGAGAAATTGTGCAGAACTGTGGGGCTGCAAATGGACAAGGCAGGAAAGCCAGAGAACATCTGAGGTTTCCGCTGGAAACCAGATGGTCAAATTGGATCATTCACTGTTGTCTAAATTAATGTGCATATTGAGTACTGTGTCCAGTTCTGGGCCCCTCACTGCAAGAAAGACGTTGAAGCCCTGGAGCGTGTTCAAAGAAGGGCAACAAAGCTGGTGAGGGGTCTGGAGCACAGGCCTTATGAGGAGCGGCTGAGGGAGCTGGGATTGTTCAGTCTGGAGAAGAGGAGGCTCAGGGGAGACCTTATTGCTCTCTTTAACTACCTGAAGGGAAGTTGTAGCGAGCTGGGGGTTGGCCTCTTCTCCCGTATAACTGGTGATAGGACTAGAGGGAATGGTTTCAAGCTGCGCCAGGGAAGATTCAGGCTGGATATTAGGAAATACTACTTCTCTGAAAGGGTGGTCAGGCACTGGAATGGGCTGCCCAGGGAGGTGGTGGAATCCCCTTCCCTGCAGGTGTTCAAGGAACGTTTGGATGTTGTGTTGAGGGATATGGTTTAGCGAGAACCATTGGTGATAGGTGGATGGTTGGACTGGATGATCTTATAGGTCTCTTCCAACCTTAGTGATTCTGTGATTCCTCATGACATTTTGGTATTTTCTTACAAAAACATGTTTGACTAACATTTCTGAGCAACTACCACTGATTTATAAAGCTCTCAGGCCTGCCCACGCAGGAGACCAAGCTTGGATTTATGCTACAAATGAGATGAATGAAAACATCCGAGCTGCTCAGCCCTCAGCACTCCATCTTTCCCTGCACCGCTGTTCCCAGAAGGCCATCAGCCCTCAGGGCCTGTTGTGTGCTTGAATGAACTGTTGGGAGCTGGAGGGAATACCTGGGATCCAAGGATTTGAGCTATAGTGCTTTCCTGGGTGGAGATTAAATGAAATGGGGGACAGTAGGCTGAGGAGTTGTCCTGTTGTACAAGTAGTGTGCGACTGGTGGCATTGTGCTTTTCAGTGTGAAACAAGGCTATCATTTGATTAGAAAGCTAGATGTCTACCTGCGTAAAAATGCTCAAAGGTACACAGAATTCATTTAGTGTGGTGTAATATCTTACATTGGAAGTGATTTTTCCTTAGCAAAAATGTTTTAATGTGATCATAGAACAAATACACCCATTTGCCTATAGGGCTGGTAGGCATCAGGGAGAAGCTCCTTTGGCTTCAGTGGGGTCTGAACATACAGGGAGCAGAGCTGTTCAGGAAGAATGCATCTCTTCTCTCATGTCAGCTTTCATGTCGTGAGACAAAATAAACAGAAATACCACAAATTGGTCAGTCTGTCTCTCAGCTTAATTTTGTTGAGGTAATACTTTCTCTGTCCTTCCCAGCCAGTCACTTTCCTATTGTTTTGTTTTTTTTTTTTCTTGCACTTCCTTCTACTTTTGATCCTCTTCCAGTTAACATCCAGTTTCTATATGGAAAAATAATCCTTCTCTATAGGTGGGCACCTACAGCTTGCTGTAGACAGGCCAGCAGAACTAGTCATGCTGCTGTGCTCAGTGTCCCACCTCTAGGGGATGGAGCAGCAGTTCAGTACCGAGTGGTTTGAACCTAACACATGAACAGTCATTGGAAGCTATGGTTATGATGCTGTACATGATTACAATGTTGAGGTATTTTTCTTTGTGGAAAAACATCAGAAGACCTTTAACAGCTGGAAGCGGCCGGTGCTGGGGTGAGATCTGCACCGAAGTTGCCTCTAATTACAGAGTGCCCCCTGCTGAGCTCCTGCTCGCCGCTAAGCAGAGCGGAGAGTGCCATCTGCTGCTCCTAAGTATATAATAAACTGTTTGCCACTTGTGATTGAAGTGCTGCAGTGCTGCTATTGCCTGTGCTAGAGTTTGGGATCACTTCTGGATGGCGTGCTTGCCAACCTGGCCTCTCCCTGAAGCTTAAGCCACTGCTGAAGGTGATCGATGTGTCTGGTGGTGTGGGAGACTCCACAAATGACTCAGCAGTGCTCTGCAGGAGTGGGAAAGCTGATGCCCTCCATAAAATAGCATTGTCATCTGCCATTATATTCCTTGTAATTTTTATTGGCATTGGTGGCAGTTCTTCAACCTGTTTTCCTGCAGAAGTCAATGTGCTGTGGATGTTCAGAAAGGCTTGTGGGGATAAATGCTGGTGAAAGAACCAGAGAAACTGGGAGGAAGATTGTAGGTTCAGGGTTGAGCAGAAAAGAAAATACAAGGCTAGAGCCTCATAGGCTACTCTGATGGTTGCTATTCATGCATCTGCATTGCAGAAGAAGCTGCTCTGATATTGTGATCACCTCAGGATGCATATTCCTCAATTATATCCTTTTCAGAGATGTATCATGAATTCTTATATTTTCTTAATCACACAGAAAAGATTAGTTTTTTCCTAATGCTTTTCTTGCCAAAAATACATATCCCTCACCTCTTGCAATTCCATCTTTAGTCCATTTGGAATGGAATTGCAATGCCAGCAGCACACAGCACCTTGTAACATCTTTCTCACCTTTTCCAATCAGGGAGATTTATCTTCTTGCCTGCCACCTGAGGACTTCAGCTGCTTAAATGGGCTACTCTTCAAAGGCAGCTTCACTGCATGCAGGAATATTGCGTACAGTAACTAAAAAGTATTGCTTTGGTGGAATTCAAGTTGCATATCACATTATATATCTGTCAGTATTCATGTGGGATTGCAACATTATGGAGAGAAAGTGCTTTGTCTCAGCTTATCCAAGTCGAGAAATTAAATGTAGGAAAATCTTGGGTGGATATTAACTAGCATTCATTGGTAGGAGTGTTTCTGATATACAGTTTTACTTACTTTGTCTTATCTTTTTACTCTTCCTCATAGCCTTAGTCTTTTCTTTTAAGTGGGAAATAGCAATACATTAATTTCCATGGCAGGAAAACACTGTTCTGTTACTTAAACAATGGTTTTTTCCAAGACCAAGGAAGAGTGAGAGCGGTGACTGTAAATTGCAGTAAGTGGTTTTGCACCATAAATCAAACAATCAATGAAATTGAGTTATTGGCTCAAAAAGCCAGAAGGAGGGCTCGCTTTCCTGAAAAGCATTGCTACAGACTCCAGGGGTGTAAATCTTCATTGCACTGAATTGCAGCGGAGCCAATGGGACGTGGGGTATGAGAAAAGAGATGGCTATCAGGAGAAGGATAATAAGTACCTTTTTTGAAGCAAAGCAAACCAAACGTGTTGTGGTCCAAATGCTGGGATGTTGGTGTGTGGAAGCTGAGGGAGAGTCTAGCCCAGAGAAGCACTGGGAACTTCAGCCAGATACTAGGAGCACAGGGCCACGGGTGTTGCCTTCAAGTCAGAGGAGGACTATGTTGTAAATGTGACCTGTCAGTTATTTTAGATGGGTAAATTATACACTTCACATGGTGCATGGACATAGGAGTACAGAGGAGGTAGTAAAAACTGCTTTTCCTTGGCTGGAGCAGCCAGGGAGCACCTGTAAGGGAGCTTTCACCCTTAGTGGTATAAGAAGAGAATATCCTCCCTGCAGAGAACAAGAAATGTTATTTCTGCGTGGTTTGAAGCTGCATCCACGTTTGTTGTTCAGTACTGTTAGTAAGACTGCTTCAGGTTTTCTGCATCATTTTGATCTCTCAAATTCTTCTCGCAAAGTACAACTCCTTTTAGAGTGAAGTTAGAGGTAATTGACTACTTGTTCTGTATTTTGGGTGAAAGAGGTTGATTTTATTACTACATGACTGCTAAGAAATCCAAATGGTATACATTATAAAGCAGTAGAGATCCACATGATTGACTGTAAGATAAATTAAAGAAAGCATTTAAAGGATGCACAGAAAGTGTGCTTCTAATTAGATCTTTGCATAAGCAGTAAAACCAATAGTTATGCTCTGTTGCTGTATCACTGCAGAGCAGCTGATACTTAAACTTCTATTTTGCCTAAATATAAATGAATTCAAAAGGCTTTTTAAATCATCACAAAGGCTGCAGAGGAATTGCAATGTGTGTAACTCTTACTTTCTGCTATTTGCAGTCATAGAGTGTTGTGCTTTAAAACTGCCCCTTCTGTCTCTGGATTCTTTTAAGCATTTGTGTTTTATTGGGGAAAAAAAAAAATAGAATAAGCAAGCTAGAATGGCAGCCTAGTCCAGTGAGCAGAGCACAAGGAAACCCAAGTTCAGTTCCTTATGTCAAATTATGCAGAGACTGGAGTGTTTCTTGCAGGAGTGTCCTAAGCACTGGGCTACTGGTTGGCTTGGGACTCTCTTCACTCGTGCATGCATGTCCCATGAGTGTGCATCACTTCCAGATAGAAGGCTGTGTGTGCAAGCATTTCCTCAACAGTATTTTTTGATGGAGGAAAAAGAATTCCGTTGTGTTCTTGAACACTTCTAATAAGACATAGGATTTATTGTGCTAGCTTATCGTTGCTTGCACTGTACATTGGTGTTAGTCAAACTTAAGATAAATACAATGAAATAACTTACAGGAATAGTAGAACTTGAGAATTAAATTTGCTAGACTAGGATATCATACCAACTATTTCCTACAGCTGCTTAGTTTCTAAATTTGATATCTTAAAACTGTTGGAGTTGGTATAATTTCCGATAAAATGTCTTCCCACAGGCAAAAGATAATTTTTCATAAGCTTTTAAAAAACTAATAAAGTCGTAATCTACAGTATTTTATTATTTAGAACCCCAGCCTTGGGGATATGATTTGCAAGGATTTTTTTATATCTCAATTCAGGATGTAGTTGCGAGCAGCCGGGGTGAATATATCTGTCAGTCTTTTCTATAGGTTTTTTCTTTCTACCAAAAGCTGTCTACATTCAGTCCATAGAAACACTACCACCTCTTTAAGTGGTAATGCTCCCTGCAGAGTTTTTAGCCTGTAGGAGATATGATTAGGGGGTGATAGTGTTAAGCACTCCTCCTGTATCTGCTGGCCCACTATGATAACCTTAGGGTTACAATGCATGTCTGACAAATACAATTCCATTGTGACTAGCGCCTTATGGCAATTTAGGAGGCTTATTCATCATTTTACAACAGACTTCTGTCAGGGATTTTGCTTATTTGCCCTTCACTGGTGTACAGTAGTTGTAGGTTTATCTCTAGGAGTCCAGCCCTAATAACCAATAACAAAGTGCTTAAGCTCTAAGCTTGTGAGAAATGGACTTGCATTATACTCCAACTGCACCTTAGCTCTCGACTGATAAGACAATGTGTCTTTGAGAGAGGGAAGGATTTGTATGAACTGATCCCTTACAGTGCGGTGTATGCATCGGTAGAAGATATGGGGAAGTACATTGTATTCTAACCTTCCAGATCCTATTCTTACACATAAAGTACGTTCTTGCCGTCATTAGAAATATTTCCTTTAAAATATGAAAGTGCAGAGATATCTTGCCTCAGAAAATGCACTACAAAGTTGTTTGTAACGATGATGTGGGATTTGGAAGAATTGAGTTACTTTTGATGAAATCCCCATGATTATGGTTTAAATTACACAGATTTATTCAAGGAACAACAAAAGTTTTCTTTATTATTATTCAGATTCCTGCTGGGTTCTGGATATTAATTAGGTAGTGGCTCCAGATGAAATCCAGGAGAGAGAAAAAAAAATGCTGCTCACATTTTAATAACCTAGAGAATTTTAAGTGGCTAACCATATTGTTTATTATATATCAGTCTGAAGAATAAAGAATAAAAGCGCATGAATAGACAGGCACACAGCATGGAAGAATAGCGCCATACACCCTAGCTAAAGTGCATTGTATATTCAAGGTTTAGATCTTCAGCCCAGCAGATTTAGAGCGTGAGGGGGCAACATTTGAGAAGTGTGTACTGAACAAACACAAACATGAGGATTGCCTTTTTTCAGTTGTAAGTGTGAAAACATTAGCTCTCCCTCTATGCCTTTGAAGTCTTCTCTTTCTAGCGAAGCTCTGGCAGGAGGGAGGTCTTTCAATTAGTTTCTCACCCATAATGATTTCTTTGAGAAATTTTAATCAGGTTTTCCATCACGGAGTGCATTTGTTGCTGGTACTTGATCTCTTGGCCAGCTGAAGCTTCTGTGCTCCTTTGTCTCTTGAGCAGTTGGGGCTTTTATAAACTTTCTGGAGTCGTTATTAATCATGGAACTTTTCTACCTTTTTTTTTTTTTTTGAGGCACAAATCCGCGCGTGAAGTAAAATAGCGATGTAGTGACACGAGTTAATTATCTGCAGTGTTATCAAGCTCAGCGATAGCGTGTTAGCAGTAATGCGGACAACTGCGTAATTACTCTCGGTTTCCATTATTTTGTAGCAACCACATAATTAGCTGACTGTACCAGACGCTGTCTGCTTTGTATGGCAGCCTGTCCTGCTAATCACTAGAAATGTGTGTGTGAGTGACCCGCAGCCTTTGCACCCACGGAGCAGCGGTGGGCGATGCGAGGGGCAGCTGGGTGCTGGCTGAAGGCACAGGTAGAGATTGGAGACTGGAGGAGGACCAGGACCTTTGCTGCAGCTTCACAAGGGTGCCCAGTAAAGTGTTACCTGCTTCCTACTGTTTCTGCTAGTTTAAAAAATATGCTTGTCCTTTTTCTCTTGAATCTAGTCTCCATTAAAGAATTTTGCAGGATTAAGTAAGCATTGATTCCCTTAAACAATATAATTTATTCTGACTCTCTGATCTTCAAAGGAGATGCTTTCTTATAAAAGCAGAACTTCAGGAAGGAAAGGGCTCAGCAGGGCCAGAATATTCGTTATGAAAGAGACATTCTTCCATGGGGCATTTTTCAGGGCTGCTGTCCTCAGGAGGAGTTCACATCCAGAGCCGGGGAGGTGAATTCTGACCAGTTACCACCCATTGCAGCAGGCAGGTTGTGCGTGCAGCAGAGGCCTCAGTGATGGGGGCAGGAGGGAGGGCAGAATGAGGCTGGGCAGCCCACAGCGAGCTGTGCCACCTGGGGACGTGTGCTGCTGCCCTGCAGTGCAGGCAGCCCAGGACATTGCCACTGCAGGCCATGGGGCAAATCACATTCTGCTCTATTATACTAAATTATTTCTGCCATCGCTCTCCATGAAAGCTGGCTTTTGTGGATACGAGTGAATTCTCCCCTGTGCACTGTGCTTTAGACTAGCAGGAAAGAAAAAACATGAGTGTTGTACGCATTTAGAAGCTGGATTGGGAATTTTTTTTTTGGTACTGTTTTATTTCTTTTCCCCCAAGCCTCAATTTAAGTACAAATTCACTAAATTTGGGTGATAAAGAGCATGTTTTTTATCACCATTCCCTTCTACTTAATTCCATTCCTGTTGTTGGTTAATTATAGATGCTACTTTTTCAGATAACATTGCATAATTCAACAGAAAACAAAAAAGCTCTGTAAAAAGTGGTTATTAAATTCAGCTTTAGATATTTGATATGGTTTCCAAGTACCTCTTTATTTATTTGAAAAAATGAAACTCTCTTGAAATGTGCTCTTTTTTCTTCCCCTCTGTGGCCTTGGAGATGGTCCCTCTGAGCACTGCTTGTACATTAATTATTATGGTAAGTAGGGAAGATCAGGTGATAACATGAATAGTCTTAAAGCACGCCACCAAGACTGTAAGGTAGGCAGCAGTGCTATGACTGTAAGCTGTGTGCTGCCTGATTTATTTATTGCCAAAATGTACCAGTGGTATTTAGGTCCCCCTCGATCCTCTATCGCAGTGCTTGCTGGCAGCTGCCAGTCCTCATGCTCCGTGAATTGCCCTGTCATGTGCAGGAGACAGCAGAATCAGGGCATTGAGCAAATGAGCTCCTCCATTCTGCTCGACTGGTTGTGCCCAAAGCCACCTCAGTTTCGTAGCCTCAGGATAGTTTGCATTGGAAGGAACCCTAAAGATCGTCTTGTTCCAACGCCCTGCCATGGCCAGGGACACCTTCTGCTGTTTGTTTTTGCACTGCAATCAGTGAATAATAAGCATGATAAACTGTTGTGTTCCTTGCAGCTTCATGGTGTTTGCCATATGTTTTTGTCCCCTGGGAGATGTGTTATTTCAGCAGGAGCTCTGAGTGCAGGGGTGGGAGACTCCAGCCATCAGCTGCTCGGAGATATTCGTCCCTCCCAGTGCTGGTAGTAAGGCAGTCTGCCTTCACAAGCAGAAGGGATGCAGCACAACCTAATGACCCTGTTGCTGGAACCAAGGGGAAATGCAAAACTACTAATATTCTGTACATTTTAGAGTGTTACAAAATTTCAGCAGATTCTATATACAGGATATATCTTTTTCACTGGCAACATAAAATCTAGTTGATTGTCAGAAGATCCAGTCATGCACCAACAGCAACCAACCCTTCCTCATCAGCCATTGGTTAGGAGAGATTCCTTTTGGCTGGAGGGGTCAGGTTATAGTTTGTGGTGTGAAACATCCAAACTGTCTTAGCCGAGTTTCAGACCTCTGGTTTTTGTGGTTTTTTTTTTGTTTTGCAATCTTTTTTACCATAATTCCAGCATAGTAAAATCTCTTGTTGATTGAAATAAGGGGTATTTGGCTTTTAAATTTTCACCTGAGTTTCTCTATCTCAGTATAGCTCTGCAGATCAGGTGCTGTTCTCATCCCCATCTGTTTATGATCTGGTAGTATTGCATAGGTAAAAAAAAAACCAAACCAAACAATTCTGTAATTTCCCCCATGCTAGGCTTGGGGAGTGTCAGGTAGGTACCTATGTGGCTGCTTGTCTGTCTCCTTACCTACTTTCTAGATACAATATTGTGCAAAAGGAAAAAAAGACAAGATAAAATACTGTAAAACTTTCATGAAATGCTCTTTCTACTGGGTGCTCCAGGTAGTGCTGTGGTTTTGTGATACTCATCAGCTGTAGACCTTTCACTGATACTCATGTTGCTGTGCCACTTCATTGGGATCTTATTCGGCAGATACAGGCAAAACAATAGAAAACTGCAACTGAAACAAAATCTGCAGATTTTAAAAGGTAAAATATTTACAAACCATTTGTAGATGTTGACTTGAATATTGCAAATATTTACTCTTCTTGCAAATTGGCTGCATGAGTACTCTGTAAAATCACATGGAGTTACATAAGACGTGGAAGACTGCAGTACAGTTTGTTGTATGTTGTCGTAGCTATAAACTGACAACTATTTTGGATAGCAGAAATATCTGAAGCAATGAATAGCTGTCCTTACTCACATTACAACAGCCTGAGAGCCAAATTTAGGAGAACTGGGTGTGCTGGTCTATATATAGAGCTGTATTAGCCTTCATGTACTCAAGTGCTGAGTGCCAGACATGTGCCTGTCCACGACTGCTGCGTTGCAGAAATCTTCACAAGGTGAGGTGAGAAAGGTGTTTCAGTGGGTTTTGAACCACCTGTAAAAGAATTATGGCACCTACCATGTGTTTAGTCAGCAAAACAAAAGAACAGGTGTACTTCAAGCAATCAAATGTGCCACAAAAAAGGTTGAGTCATGTCCAATTTATCTTTGTATTAACTTTATATGGCTGGATTAATGCTGATGGAACAATACATTTGAGTTTCCGGTACCATTTTAAGCTAACAGGGCCCATGGATGATGTGGATGGCCTAATGTTGCTGAAGTGCTTCATCCAGTTCTTATGTCATAGAATTATAGAATTCTTGAATTGGAAGAGACCTTAAAGATCATTCTAGCTCCAATCCCCTGCATGAGCAAGGCTGCCATCCACAAGATCAGGCTGCTTGGAGCCCCATCTAGGTTAGAAAATCTTGAACACCCCCAGGAGTGGGGCATCCATAACATCTTTGGGCAACTTGTGCCAATGACTCACCATCCTCTGAGTCAAGAATTTTGTCCTGATATCAAAATAAAGTGGGGAGATTTTGGTTAAAAACCATTCCTCCTTGTCCTATCACTATCTGCCCATATGAAAAATTGCTCTCCCTTCTGCCCTGATAGGCAGGGGGATGTATTGCCCACCCCTCCTCCAAAAAAGCTAGTTTGTCACTTGAATGCTCTGCAGGAGGGCATCTAGGGAAATGAGAGAGAGTGGTGAGATAGGATGCAGACCTTGTTGGGGTGTAATTCACCCCACGCTGCTGGGCACAAAGAAAGGCAGGAGGGTCCTGGAGGCTGCCTTGAGTGTTGGAGTCTCTGTCACCCCACAAGGGCAGGGGGCAACAGCAGCCTGCACTGGGCCACTGCAGGTTGGTACTGGTGGAGGTCCTCCCTGTAACCGCTCTCATTAAGTGGCTTTTGGGGGTATATCTGTTCCATATGGGAGTTGAGCTAATAGGGGGCGACAACCCTGTGCCTCGTGTTGCTTTTCTTATCAGAGTATGTTATATAAAAGCCTTCCCCACCATCACTCAGACTGAAGATCCTTTGCTGTCCTGCTAGACCAAGTAAATATGGATTTAGCAGAGACTCTGACTGTTGGTGATATGTGATGTCAGTGCAATTGTTTGGTACTGCTTTCACTGAAACTGTAGCATCAGCCTTGTGGAGAGCAGGATTTGTTCAGTACCGTGACAAATCACCTGTGGGGCACCCACAGCTTTCGTTGCTGTGTCCTAATTAATAAAAACTGCAATGTGAGGGTTTCAGTAGTTCTTCAACAGTTATCTTGTTTAGGACCTAAAACAAATAAACATCTGTGCTGGAGGCAGCGTGGCTTCAAAACCTGTCTTGTTCTTAGCTGTGGATGCAAGCAAAAACAGAAGTATATCGAGTAATGTAGCTATGTATGTGTTCCACTTGTATAATACACCCAATGGTGTACGTGCATATTACCACAGACTCCATAGCGTAGGGTGGAAACAGTACAGAAATCTTTTGAGAAATCATGGAATTTCCTGTGAGAAACTCCCTCAAAAGTAAGAAGAGAAAAAAGGGTTAACCCCAAACTTTTCCTAGAAGATGTCTCAAAGAAGATTACACAAAACACTTTTATCACTGGGAATCCTTCTAATATGCAAATGTGTTTGGAATAAATATTGTTCAGAAGAAAAGTAGTTTGATTAATGGAACATGTCCTTTATAGTTCTCATGGAACGTGTAAGGCTCTGTGTTGAGTCTGTGTGTTTGTGTGTGTTTCAGCAGTAGCACGAGCATGCTGGCAAAAGCCACTGCCAAGTCTCATTAATTGCAGCTCCCGCAGACTTATTCAGCCATAGAACTCTTATTTGTGGTGTAGTTTTACATTAATTTGGGACTTGGGTTTCCTTTAAATTTCAAACTGCATAGAGCAAAGTGTATCCTGTTTAAAGAAAGGAAAGCTAAGGAAAAAAAAACAAAAAAAAAAACCCTAGATCTGAGGAGCAAAGCAAAAAGATTTGCACCTTAAATTCATTAGGACTACTAAATGGTCTCGTTTTTGTTGACAAGTACACTCCAAACCCCCCAATAAGTGAGAAATTTCCTATCTAGTGTACTGTTTCAGCCAAAGCTGTATAATTGCCCAATATCATAGGCATAAACGGCAGGAGGGCAAAGGAGTTCAGTCAGGACCCCCCAGTGTTTGTGTTTGGTATGAAACACTCCATACAAAAATAATGATTTTGGCTCCTTGAGCCTCCCCCAGTAGTATTTTCAAAAACTTTGCCAGTTGCTGCTGTACTTTGTTCTCCAGGAGTACACCATAGAAAATGCAGCTTCACTAAAGAGTGGCCAAAGGTTAGATGTTTGTGAAGAAATAAAGGGTGTTTTTTTTTTTAATATATCAAAGATTTGTGCAAGTAAATGAAGATTTGTTTTGGATAATGTTTGGTGCATTTCCAACAAGGCTGAGCTGTCCACAACTTCTAAAATTGTCATAATTGCTGTCTGGCTTTAATTTTTGCAACCATCTGAATAGCAACAGCTCTTTAAGACCTGTGTTGAAAGTCATTAATGCTAACTTTACATGTGGGAAAAAAATACCTACTTGAGCACTTCTGTAGATTCTTACCATTAAGTTAATATTATGGACTTTTAACTGATGTTTTAATTAAGCTTTCCTATTAATTGCAAGATTTCTCACATTAAAACCAGATCCTTAGTGGCCAGTATTTCCTTTTGCACTTATAATTTAAAACTTGGAAATGTTAACTGATGATGGACGAGTCATAAATGATGGCAAGAAAAAGCTTCACTTTTTATGCTGGTGTCACTCGGAGATGAGCTGTTCTGGAGGAGAAAGTCCCCTAAGTGCACTGGGGGAGAGGAAACAAAAGGCTTATGTGGTAGGAAAAAAGTGTGTATTTATTGATCCTTCTGTCTGTCATATATGTATGCTGTATATCAAATCAGCAGTCTCCCAGGAATTTCAGTATCCTGGATCTGGACACCAAAGTGCCTTTAATTAAAATACTTCTCTGAGTGTATTTTGCTTCTGTAGTTCTCTGTTTATTTTTGAACTATTAAAATACGGCAGAAATGGAACCAATGGGCATCAAAGTAGTTCAAGCGTTCTGTCATTTCTCAAGTTGGCAACATAAATTTTTATTTTATTTTATATAAGAGGAAAGCAAGACAAAGGTCTTTTTTTTTTTACTATCTTATCTGCAGGTTTGGGAACAGAACTTGACTCAGTCCCCTGAGCTAACCACTAAAAGCACACACTTCCTAAGAAAACCAAAAGCAGAAAATTCAAGCAAGTGGGGGAAAGAAAGGGGGACTGGAGCTGTGATGTGGCTTTGAACTTTCAGGTCCCTCTAATTGCAGCTCAGTCTGTTGTCAAAATAACTGCACAAAAACTAGCTGGGAAGGTGTTGGGAAGGTTTGGGATGGCAGTTTGTATTTACCAGTTCTGAGGTCTGTATTTGAATTTTATATATCTATATCATGTATATTTTATATCACATATATATGGTATATAAATATGTATACATATGTGAGATTAGGAAAATAAGAACTGTCATCTGTGGTCAGCCCACTAGCCTGTGTAGGCAGATGTCCTGTTTCAAACAGAGGCCACTATCTGATGATCCAAAAAGTGTTTATCCTACTTAATGGAAAATGATGTAATTACGAGATGATGCAGGAAATTTTTCTAACCCCATGGAGACAGTTGCTGGCCTACATCCTGACACATGGGGACTGATACTCTGTGTGTTTGTTTACCTTGCTGGGTGTTTCTTAGAGCTTTGAGAAACGAAAAAACTCCAAAGATCTTGAGCTGAATTCATCCCAGCTGTAACTTGACTAGGGATTAATCTTCCTCCAGAGATTAATATGACCTTATATATTCAAGAGGGACTTCAGCATACGCTAAGTATCTTTCTGTGCGATTTCAACCCAAGTTTTTTCAGCTTTGGCATGGGAACTTCCACACCCTATGGAGCAGCTCCAGGAGCTCTTCCTTAGGCAGACTCCTCAGTCACTGCAGGTTTGGGGATATCAGCTGGAGGCTGAGGAACTCACAAGGTTACAGCCTTGTCCTGGCACACAGAAGGGGTAACCAGGGCTTTTGGTCAGCCTGGCTGCTCTGCAGGGCACCAGGTGCTGGGGCTTCCTCTGCAGAGGGCTGCAGGGTGGGTGCACACCCAAGTGGAAAAGATGGCACAGCCACTGAAGTCAGCAGGTCTGAGCCTGTGCGTTTTTGTCTTTTAGGTATCAGTGCCTGGAAGAGCAGATTTATTATTATTCTAATGGGCTCAGTAACTTGGTAAAATAGGATCATTATCACACAAAAGATCAAACTTTCAACCTCTTGATCTTTTTTGATCTTGAAAAAGGTCAGAAGACTAAAGGTCTTAGTGGGGATAAAAGTCCAAGAAGTTCTTTAGCAGCAATTTTCAGTGTTACTATCTCTTTTCTGCCATTGTAGTACAACTCACACATGGAGAAGAATATTGTAGTTAGTTGTGCAGTGGGGATTTTTTGTTTGTTTGTTTGTTCTCAGTAGCCTTATACTTGGGAGCAAACCTGCAAGCAAAGTGTGCTTTCTTCCAGCTGTGTGTTTCTGCAGAGGTCCCAGCTCAAGTGAGTGATATCTTTGTGGCTGCAAAACCCTTAGGGGGACCCCTGCATACACTCAGAAATACAATTGCAAAAAGCTCATTCCTTTATACAGCGGATTACTTTTAAATTTACTTCGATGTGATCTGTGCAGATTCCCTTCATCTAAGGGGAGGTCTGATTCTCTTAGCTGACTTACGCAGCCACACACCAAGAGGGTCTTATTTTGTGGAAGCCAAATCTCATTAATGGCAATCTGCTGCCCATCTTTTAATTAGCCACAGAATCAGTGACATTTCACAACCACTGCAGTGGCAATAAAGCAGCATTGGAATTTAAAACAAGGGAAAGCGTCCACCGGAATTGAAAGCCTCCATTTATCTACATTAGTCTACTGACTGGATTCTCATTTTATATTGGAAATTGATATATCTATTTTTATTATACCTTAAGCACACAGAAAGCTAATCTTTTTAACTTCTGAAATATCTTCAGAGTAAGCTAACGTGGGGAGTTGGAAATGGGACAGAGCTTAAAATGCCCTTATTCTACAATCTGCATTCCTCCTGTATGATGTAAATACTGGTGTTTTAATGAAGATATAAACCTGAAGTTTCATCAAAATAGTCCCAAAATTTCCAGTTTGAAGCTTCTCCTTTTTTGTCAGAATTGTTCAGGACTACGCACTGTGGGTATTCATGGCTTGCCTATTAACTTTGTTACAAATGTTGTGGCATGTTCTTCATAGTTGTCTGTTGATTTAATCGAGAACAGGAAAGACTGTATTATTTAGATGGTATACGGCTGGATGTAAGGAGATTGTGTGTTTTATAACACTTTGTTCTAGAGGGATTCATAAAGAACTTGTGTTGCAATCATTTCTACTCATTTTAGAACACCTTTTATGCTGCAATTTCATCATATGTCTTCACGATTCGAAAGACTTACCTAGTCCAGAATTAGTACTTTTCCCTTCCCTGTAATAGTAAAAAGCATATAAAATGCATGAGACAAAATAAGCTCTTTCTAGAAATGTGGATTAAAATTGAAACTGTGCTTGGAAATATGAAAACCTGAATGAAGAGTGTAGAGTTTGGGACACCTTTCTGTGATACAGAGGAAGACTGTCAGTATCAGAGCAGTGTGGTAGCTGCAGTAACCAGCACCACCTCCCTCCTTGTTCACAATCAATTGCTACCAAAGCAGCTGTTATGGTGCCCATCCTTAGACTGAGAAGTCTTGCACTGTCAGCTGCTCAGAATAAAATTTACAGCAGAGGAGAAATAAAAGTCCGTGGCAAGTGTTCTTATTCTCAGATGGGAAATATGAGCAACGCTGTCCTGGTTCACGGGTGGTTTCTGTGAACCATCAACAAATGTGGTGCAGAGGGCTCTAAGACTAATCCAGTGCTAACAGCATCTCAGTGTGATGGTAATTCACACTGCCTGGTTCACCTGTGTTTACAGCTCAGGTAGAATTAGTTAGCTTCTTGAGTTTTTGGCTCACCCTAAATACCAATAATGAAGAGAGGCCTTGGTTTTAGAAAGCTATGAAAGTAATCTGTTGATTGAAGGCATGCATTTCTTTCAAAAAAGTTTCAAGGCAACCTGTATGGTGAAATCTCTGAATCTCTCCTGATCTGCTTCTCTAATAAGTACTCACAAAAAGATAGGTATGGCCGTGGCAGTTGGATATCCTGGGATACTACCCTGTAAAGGAACTTCTACATCTTTCTTTCGAATTTTACTGCATAACCAATCAAAAAATAAGAAGTTAGATGACAAAACTATATACATTGCAACCTAAATAAAATATAGTGGGGCAAAATTTTTGGCTATAAGCATTGTATTTTGAAGGTGTGTGTGATAGCAAACTGATAGCCATGGCAGTTCTCAGCTGTGTTACAGCACTCCTCTGACAGGGAAATGAAAGGAAGCCGAGGCTACTTGAGAACAGCTGTAGGCAGAGTTGGGTGGCTGTAGTGACCTAGTCCTAGGGAGCGGCCAGGCCAGAGGCTGCTGACTGAAACTGCTGGGGAGGCAGCATGCAGCTGTATGCTGTTACTTCAGAATATCATCTGGCTATAGCTGTGCTTGTATTTTTAATGTGTGAGAGCGATAAAGGAGAAACTGTGTGGAAAGGGAACTAAAACTGTGTTCAGCTGACTTGGTCTGTGACAAAGACCACTGCTGGGCTAAAGGCTCATACGCTGCTGTAATCCAGACTTCAGTCCCCAGACCTAGCGCTGTTCCATTAACAGTCAAAACCAAAGAAATCCTAGAATGGCAGTCATCGTCTGTAATTGAATCCTGTAGTTTGCAACAACAAAGTCATTGAAGAAATAACTTTTCTGGTGTATGACTGTGCTCAAAATCTCATTTTTATTTCTCAGATGTACGCATAGTCAACCATTAATTCTGTCTGTATCAACCTCTCTCCAGTGTGATTAAAGCAGCCGGCCGATAGCTTCAAGCAGAGACCAGTTACTCACGATAATTCCTTTAAGCCATCATCATAACGTGTGTTCTTGCTTTTGTAAAGTTCAAACCTAAGCAGACGTGTTCTCGCAACGAAGCGCACGCTGCTTTGCCATGTCCTATGCACTATGGTGTGGTATCGTCTTCCAGAGTTACCTCTGATGGACGGGATTAGGGGAAATCCTTGTTTCTTTGGTGATTTTCAAACACTATCAGACAATGATGCCAAGTAAGAGTGAATTAATGAGATATTGGAGCCTGGCAAGTAGAAAGTGGCTTTAAATAACCCTGATTAGCCTTTTCTCAGTTCCTCAGAGCGCAGGCAAGGCTTGAACAACAACAAAGACCCCACACTCACACTTTTTATTAGTTTGGTGGAAAAAGAGTGTGCTTTTCAGAGGGTGTTAATTAAAAGATTTAGGTTCCATTCACGCTGCCCATATCCCTTGTTTCATCTTTCCCTCCTTTTTGTGTAGATTGTTTGCAATGGGAGAGGTAGAACTGCTGTTATGACAGATAATGTTGACTTTTGAAGAGTTTGCTCAGATCTTATCTGTGAGAAAAATATAAGCCCTAATTGAGCATACAAGTTCCACTTTTTATGCAATGGCTCCATTAGGCATGAACTTTTATTTTAAGTCATTTAAAATGTCTTTCACTCTTCTCAAAACAAGATTTCACCTTTTTTCTGTCTTTCTCAGGGGAACTCTTCTGTACATCTTTGTAGTTGCTACATTTTGCCTTTTGAATGAATAAATAAAATAAAAATCTTCTGTCCCTTTAATCATAAAGTTGTGCTTTTATAAACCTTCAGCATATTAAATTCATTGCATTGGTCTCCTCTAGTTACATGGCATTCATAATGTACAAACCGTGGCATCAGCCAAGAAATCAGCATTTCAAACTCTGACAAATACATATGAAAGTATTTTAAGTAGCTAAAAACTTCAGTAAATGATTTAATCCCAAAGTTAGCTCTGTATTCCAGGAACATTTTACATAATGTTTACGTGTGCCATCCTGTAACTTTTCCCCAAACATATTTGTCTGCTTCAGCCAAAAAAAAAACCTTTTGAAACGTATTTCAAATAAAAATATGCTAAGTGGAAAAAAACTCAGATTATTTGTGGTGATGGCCAAATTCTGAACCTCAACAGAGGTCAATATATGAATGAAAAATAGTTTGGCTCTCACCCTGATTTCTGACTAACAGATTAGTTTCTTTTACAGCCGCTTTGTGTGCAGCATCCCCTGTTCACCTGTGGAACTCATCATACGTTTGCAGGGCGTGACTTGTAACTGAGAAAAATCCTTTGTACTTACTTTTAAAATGATATTATACAAAATCAAATGTAAAAAGCTAAACGAGGGCTTGTTCTTCTATAGGAAGTATATTTACTGGGTTTCTGTTGCTCTACCATAGTGAAATGGGTCTGGCAGCTTTGAAATAGGAATCAGAAAATTGTTTGATCTCACCTCTCAGCATGGGGAGCTGAAGGTACTGCTGGGGCACTTGGACGGGAGAGAGGGAATCCTGTGTTTTGGGTTTGGATTTTTTGTTGTTGTTTTTTAATGAAAATCTAATAGTTAATGATACTGCTGCATGCTTTCATTGGCAGCCATCTACAGCCCGCTGTAGAAGAAATAGGGATTTGCTGCTTTGTTAATGGACTCTGGTATTTTACAGCGCTGTAGTCGAGCAGCCACCTACAGTTCGTCCGTATGTTAATACTAACGTTACCAATTTTAACATTATATGCCTCTTTCCACCAGCCCCTGTTGGAACCAACAGCCTACGGCAAGTGCTGTACTGCCTTTTACTTAATTGCTTCTTAAAGCTAACAGTGAATTACATTAAGTGTAATTTCATTGTCGTTGGATCTTGGCGAGTTTGAGGTGGCACGTTTGCCATGGGAGTTCTTTTTCTCTGGTTCAGTGGCTATATCCGGGTGGGATGCATTTCTCCTGGAGTAATCCAGGAGAATCTTTCCTTTGAAGAGGAACAGATGTAGATTTACATATCTGGAGGTCTCTGGCCTCTGATGAGATTAGTTGGTGTTTTTAAACCCTACTGGAAGGTGCATATTTAATAAATGCCTAAAGCAAGCCTGTGTGAAATGGCTGGGCCCTGGGAGACTTTGAATGAGAGGAGAGGAGGAGATGTCAAGTTGCACATTGTGGTACCATCATAATCACTGCTGAAAGTAGGCCAACACTTGAAACAGCAAATGGATTCAGATTCTGCTGTAAAAGGAGGAAAGCAAAAATGGACGGAGGGACTGCCTCAGAAATACTGAGGTTTAACATTCAGCCGATCAGTTTGTTTCTAATTTCTTAATAATCAGAAAGAGATGAAAAGGGGAAGATTTAAAAGCTGACAACCCGGCTACACCCCCACCAAACAATCTGTGCTTTTCTAGCGTGCTTGTTTGATGTAGCTGCATGCCCTGCAATAGGAACTGATAGTTCTGCTTTTCTAAAGGAGTGTATTTTGAGATGGAGGGGTAGGGCTTGTTGTAAAATTAGAGATTAAACAAACTTCCCCGAGAAACACTACGCCTTTTTGACAGCAGCCTTTCTTTTCTTCTAAACGGAAAATAAGTGTGAAACAGAAGTTAAAAATTGTACATCAAACACTTCTTTTTGTGCACTGTTCCTCTTGCTATGGCTCTGGCGTACACGATCTGATAACGCTGTAGTGAATGCCTTCTTGTCATTGCTGTTTTGGATCCAGATCCTGCCGTGATTTTTGTATTGCACTCGCAGCATCTGAAATTTTGCAGGGACTTGTGAGCGCGTCGTAATTGCATCTCCCTTCCTTTCCTCACACCTCCTTTCAGTTTGTCACAGGGATTTTATTTCCCTTAGTCCCTCAGCGCTCAGCAGGCTGCCTGCCCCATCCGTGTCACCCAGCAGCCAGGCTGAGGCTGGCCGCCTTCACCTCTTGGGCACCAGGTGGGCTCAGGCCACCATGTCATGCAGGGAGGCCCCAGACCCAGTTTTGCAGTGTCAGGGCAGCATCTCCAGCCCCGTGCCTGCAGCTCCGTGCCACAGCTCAGCGGCACTGCTGGTCCCTCCCGGGAAGGGGCAAAAAGCCGAGACCGCCAGGCTCTGCTGAGATTAGTGGAGAAACAAACAGGGGCCAGCCCAACAAAGGAAGGTGCTCTGGCCAGGAGATAAGGAGCTTTACGAGGCCATGGAGCAAGGGCCCTGTTTAACATCCTGCTGAGCGATGAAGAGATGAAATGGCAGCACGTGAGCCCAGCGGCTTTCCCCTACCCTCTGCTTTTTCCACCTTCTAGCCAGATTTTGTGCACAGTTCCAACCAGTTCCTGCCCTGGACCTGGTTTAATTTCATTTGGAAACGCTGCTGCCTACTATGCAAACATGCTATTATTTCTTTCCGGCCTCTAGTGATAATTGCGCAGAAGGATACAAACATTGTTTTATTGTTGCTTTTATTTGGTTGCAGTTAGGAGCAGGAGTGCTTGCCATCAGGCTCTGAGCAGGAAAGTGGTTTGTAGTGTTAGTAAGCGGGATCTCGGTCAGTGATGATGAAAGCAATGTAAAATTGCTTTTGGGGCAAAACTTAGCCTTGGGTTTAGGCTCAGCCCAAGACCTATGTATCACTTACGTCCTTTTAAGCCTTATTTTTAAGGCCTACGCGAGACTAATGGTGCAGTGCTTTGGACTTCATGCAGTGGAAAACGTTGCTGTGGGGGCTCAGTCCTTGGCCATTTGTCAGGCAAAACTCTCAATTGTTTTCAATGCACAAATACCACAAAGGCTCTATTTTGAGTTCTCTCTCATTAGATTGCAAAACTGTTTCAATTACATCCTATGGATTTCACAGGCATGCAACTTCCTGAACACACACATTGAGCAAAGAAAGGTTTTGTGTTTGGATCTCTGCTTTGCTAACGTAGCAGCAAACAAAACCCCCCAGGACCACATAGGATAGCTACAGTATGAGTATTATTCTGAGAAACAGTCAACATTTGTCAGCCCTGACCACATGGTGACATCTGAATTTAGCGCTCTGTTCCCTGTCCTTGGAATGAAAGGAGACCTAGGGAAAGCAGCTAGCGGGTGACTGTTGCTTTTGCCTTCTATCTAAACTTCCTTAATGTGGGACAGCTTACCAGGCAGAAAAAAACTGGGACAAAAGTAAACACAAAGTTATAGTAACTAAAAGATGAAAATAAAAAGCCTCTCGTCAGCTTGGTAGTACTAGATCCTTAGCTGGAAAAACGGCATACATAAAAACTGGATTGGAAAACAGTGGTATTGACAGTACCTGGAAGTGGGCAGTGCTGCAGTGGGTACACAGAATGGTTAAAAAAACTACTAATAATGTTATCCACGGCTGTTCTAACCATTTGCTATAGTACTGCTTAAACTCCTCTTGGGAAATAGAACCAGTATCTCTCCCCCTTCTTACCTAGGACGCTTCACACACACAGTCTCATGTTAACGTTTTTCTTTTTTACTGTCTTTTCCTCCCTTAACCCAGCTTTGAGCACCTACTCATTCTCCTTGCTGACTGCCATGGGACCAGCAGCCACGCAGGAGCTGCTTTCCACAAGTTATACTCCCCAACTTTTCTGCCTTTTTGTCAGTACTGTTACCTCATCAAACCAAATAAATCTTCCATAACTCATCTCTCTAAATGTGCTGAGGCTAGTTTCTAGCAATCCTTTGATATGTAGTCCATAGTTATTTGGGGTCATTTTGTCCTGTTCCATCTTTTTTTGGGGATCTAACCTTCACAGAGGCCTTTTCAGGTTCTTTAGTAGGTTTTGTCACTCTAAGAGTCAGTGTTACAGACGGTCCCAGATTTTCCCTCTCCTGTAAGCAGTTTGGTGGTTGAGCTGTTCTTCCTTTGCTCTGGCAGAAGAGCAGTGTTATTTCCTATCCCTGTTTCAGCAAAGTATAGTTTTCCCAGATTCCCAGGAATTGGAAGAGTTCAACCCCCCTGCTAAAGCAGTTCCCTGCAATAGGTTGCCCAGGTAGGTGTCCAGATGGGTGCTGAATATCTCCATAGAAGGAGACTCCATGACCTCTCTGGAGATATTTAAATCTTTCTGGATGCCTTTTATCACGGTCCTTTTTATTCCTGCAGTTAGATTACTCTTTTTTGATGACACTGAAAAGAAAAATCGATATCTGACAGGATTTTCTTCCAAAGCGTTATTTCTTAAGACAGCAGAGAATTAAATGCTAATACTACACTTAAGTCTCAAAACTTGGTATTCATAAACTTCTGAATTGCAGTATTTAGACATTTTTAGCTAATTAATTCTGGCCTTGTTTCTCATCTATGGTATTTGTAAGTCTTTTATTATTTTTTTATTTTTTGTTATGTGTGAGCAATACTGATTTGTTTTCATTAGTAACATGAACTACATAGCAGCAGAATGATGTGACTGAGCTAATTTTAGCAGCGAAACATTTTTTTTTTTTCCCTTGTCTATCTTTAAATTTTTACTAAGCTGTGACAATTGCATTTCCTATTTTCATGTTGAGAATGCTTTCTCAGTACCAGCTCTGGAGCAAACACAATCTGAATTGCCATGAGGAAGCAGCAGAGCTGTAGATTCCTGCTTCTTCACCACTTGGAAGCACACTGCCTTCAGCCTGGCTTGCTCTCTTGCATGGGACCCAGATAGGTCTGATTTGTTATGAGTTAGGGACAAAGGGTGTGATTTGATAATTATTCTACCTAGCTGTAGTTATGCAGTCTGGTCCGTTATTTTCTTGCTTACAAAATGATGGTGATCTTGTCCTGTATCCATATAGTAATGAATTATGTCTATTTGTTGCATTTACACTGTTGGCTTTCTTTGTCCTCAAAATGGGATGGACAGCAAAGAAACAGTGGCTGGGTGCTTGGTCTTCTTTCTAGTTCTTAGAATGATACCTCTTGCAGACATCACCCGTTTGTTTGTTTGCCATTAGGTTCTTTATGAAAAGGAAAAAAAAAAGTGAACTTTCACTTAAAAAGATAAAGAAGCAAATAAAAAAAAAAAAAACACCATCAATAACAAAAGCCCTTTGTTTAATTCTTGCCTTAAATAAATAAATGAAATGTAAAGAAAACATTTCATGGAGTTTCCAAAATACTTTGCGCTACCCATGAAACAAACTGGGAGGCAGTATTTTGGCAAAGTCATTTATCCCCTTTTTGCTGAGGAGCAGCCTCTCTTCCTAGCATCAGCTGGCTCTGTCATCAAGGGGAGCAGCGTGTCACCTTGGTGTCAGTGCTTTGTTCTTGGTTCTTCGTCCTCCAGAAATTGCTGTAAAAATGGACACGAATGTATGGGAACTCTCTTCAGCTGTCTCATTTTGTTCTGCCTGCATTCCTTCTTTTCTGTCAGACTCCTTCTGAAGTACCTATTTGGCTATGTCGAGTCATTAAGCTTTTATTTTTTTAACATTTTGCTCTGAAAGATACTATGAGAATTATCTGAAGTTTCTAATTAAAAAGCACCGTGTTTTGTGTTTACTGAAATCACATACAAATAGTGATTAGCTCCCTAAAGTCAGTGGCAAAAGGCTCATCAGGCAGAGCTACACAGAGAATTTGTACAGCAGCTGTCAAAAATAACTGCAACTTCGGTCGGGGAATATAGAAGAGCTATTTGTTCTTTCTCTAAATCAGTTAAAGTTTATTCTCTAATTATAGGGAGAGGGCCAGCACTGGGCCTGCAGATGACAAACTGAGATCATTATCCCAGAAATCTGTGCTGAATCGAGCTGTCGAGGCACGTGAGCCCCGTTCCATCGGCCCTGCTGGAGGTCTGCCCCTCAGGGCTGTCCCTGCGGCCACCATTGCTGCAGCCGCCCTGTCCTGCACAGGCCTGCATCGTGTGAGTTAGCAAAAACATCTGGAAATAATGTGTCAGCATCGGTGATTCAGAGCTAACCCTGAGTGCAGAATGAACGGGAGAAAAGTGATAGGACAAGGGGAAATGACTTCAAACTAAAGGAACGGAGATTTAGATTGGATATAAGGAAGTTTTTTTACAAGAAGGGCGGTGAGGCCCTGGTGCAGGTTGTCCAGAGAGGCGGTGGGTGCCTCATCCCTGGAGGCATGGAAGGTCAGGCTGGATGTGGCTCTGACTGAGCTGGAGGTGTCCCTGTATTCCCTGTTCATTGCAAGAGTTGGACTAGGAGGTCTTCAAGGGTCCGCTCCGACACAAACAATTCTATGATTCTGTGAAAGTGACAGCGTGGCAAGAGAAGTGATGATAGTCCTGAGGGACAGTGGCAGTGCCTGCCTGGTGCACAGGTCTCGAGGTATCCCAGTTTTGGGACACACCTGAATTTGCTTTGTGGTGATAGTTTGAAAGATGAACTCCCTGCCGATTCGCTTTTGAAGTGTATCTGTTAACAAGAAGTTTAGTTAAAATGGTAAAGCAGGAGTGTTTGGGTCAGTTAATAAGGTCACAAATACTTGAACGAAAATTCCTAAATAAACTTGAATAAAAAACTTTCCCGAGACAATGAATCTTTTAAGTACTCGAAATAGGTCTTGAGCTCCATTACGTACGTCTTTGTAGCAAATACGAAGTTCTGCGTGATTACCAGCTGCACTAGGCAAAGTGCGCCCAAATAAATGTTATGTGAGAAGTGGCACTAATGCCATCTTCCTAGCAAAGCATCTGCAATGTTGATCCAATCCAGACATCTTGGATTCATGGAGGGTAATCCTGCATTCAGAGTAAATGCAGCTTAACTGTGTTTGCACTGAATTCATTCAAATGTCCAGATACCTTTGCTGCTCAAAGGAAGAGCAGTGCTGGCTATTCACAGGCTTGGAGTCAGGAGTCCATTGCTTAACTTGAAGATACAGGCATCTGAGTGGAGCTGTCCTGAGGAGCGTATACATAACTGCTTCTCATGATTCCCATCTTGTTTTTAATATTTACAAGCAACTTTCACTGGTTTGACCTTCAAGAACGAACCGTAGGAAGGGCACTGAGAATCAACGTGCAGATTTTATGAAGATGTTTTTTTTGTTTTTTTCTTTTTCCTTCTCCTTTTTGGAAACTCCTTCTATAAGTTTTAACCTATGTGTCCTTGCTATAGTATGAGATAGAGATTGGCTTTGGATGCAGCTTGGAAGCCCATCTGTATCAATCTTCAGTCACTTGGAAGTTCACAGTGGGAAGATGTGTTAGTTAAAGAACAAGTGCTGTGTGGACTGTGGTTTTGTTGAATTGTCCTGCAACAAGATAAGTATTAGCACTCACTTAAAGGAAAGGAAATAAAGCAAGCTATATTTTTATAGCTTATATTTTGTTTTCATGCCTGGCTGTGTAAACAATTCTAAGTGCAGTGTCTTTTAGATATGGAGGTAGCTAAACTGTATCAGTCTGTTTACCTGTGAATGGATGGGCACTATGTTCTAATTGTATGCTAAATAGTACATATAATTGAAACCCTGAGCACCTCTATTGTGCCATTGCTAAAAAGCTCCATTTAGTAATTTTTCTGCTGTTGTATTCTTCAGTGTTATTCTGGTGTGGTGTGTCAGTGATTCCACCTAGGCTGTAATTCAGATAGAGAATTTAGTCATGGAACCTGGGATCTTTCCTCCGTCAGCCATCACTTCAGCACCTTGTGCCTGTGTGAGTTGTGCTGTTGTTACATTCTAGGAATGAATGAGTTAAAGGCAGTATTTGGATCAGTATTGTGAAACTATATATTATCTATTGTATTTCCTTGGCCTTAAGTGGATTCTAGCATGGGATGAATTAGGTTGGCTAGATATTTTCTGCTGACTGTGATATCCCTGTTGAGCAGCTTTCCCAGTACGAATATATTTGGCCCTTCTTTTTTCCCCACAAGCTATATCCCTGTATAAAAACAGCTTTATCTCTAAAGAGCAAATAACACCCAGTGCTCATAACAGATGCCAAGAAATGTTTCTGTTTTGATTTTTGAAAATAAAAATTCAACTGTGTTCAATAAAATTCAGAAGCCGTTTTCCTCTGTGGAAATTAAAGGAATCCAAGGAAGTCTAGGAAGATAGCGACCTTCCTAATTAAAGCAGTAGCAACTGCAGGAATCCGGTTTTTACAACCACCTCTATCTCACTGTGCTGAGAACAAAGCAGTCCTCCATTAATATTTTATTTTCTCTTTTCTTCCACTATAACAATGCTCTATGTTCTGTGAGAGCCCTGGAAAGACATGCAGAGCTATGTTAATTATGGTTTAAATAATTGACACTCTGATTGTGTTGTACTTTCCGAATTGTATGTGGCATGTCACTGGTTCTACATATAATTACATCTATTCACTGCCATCATTTTTCTCCACTTACATCGCTGTATACAGTAGGCTACATTGCAAAATTGTACTCAGTAACTAATAATGTCTTCACCAAATGACCTTTTGTTTTTAAACACATGGAGAACGTGTAGCAGTGGAGGTCTGATTGCCATCAGAGCTAATGCATGCATCCAGGAAGATCTATTATGAAACAGTTAATGTCAGGGGAGTTGGGAGTCTGCATCAGAAGCACACTGCAAGTCTAAAGTGTGGGTATTAGGAAATTTCCAGTGTGGTCTGTTGGTAATTCCTTATTTAACACTGCATCTAGCTTTGCAGCTTCTGGGAACCCAAATATTTATTGTTTGCTATTTTATAGGTTTGTGCACTAACTGCTGGGATTATTAAGTACATCCAGCTATAGGATGTGCAGTACCATGCAGTAACATAAACAAACTTTCAAGATTCATCTTCAGGTGTTGACTGAATCATTCTGAAATCTTGAGTGTGTGTACATGTTCAGAGAGTGAGCAACCAGCCACTTCTTGGAGCAGCTCGTTAGTCAGCCTGGCTGCCTCACAGCAGTTTCCAGATCAATGTTTGACCAGTAAGCAGCTAACTTAAAAAATTAAATCCTGTCTTTTACGGTGCTGCCTCAATGAACTACAAATATTAATGGTGTGATTGCAGCGTGTGTGCATTTGCTTGGAAATATTGTAACACTCAGCTAAAATGCACACACTTTGGAGTTCCTTGGGCAACTCCTGTATGCTTTGCACGGTTCTTTCTGACATACGCAGGAAAGCTTGCACCCAAGATAGGGAAGAGGGGTACATTTGGAAACGCTACAAGCACAGGCTGTCCTCAGGTGATGTGGGACTCTGCAACAAGTGCACTTCTGGATCCTTGCTTCCTGGGACAATGGGTCCTCCGGAATTTTGAGTCTTCAGCAGCAGCTGCTTGGTATTCAATTACTGTGAGTGGGTAGAAGGTCAAGGTGGTAGAATCGTGGAGTATCCCAAGTTGAAAGGGATCCACTAGAATCTTTGAGCCCTACACCTGTCTCCACTCAGGACCACCCAAGCCCTCTGGCTGAGGGCACAGTCCAGATGCTCCCTGAGCTCTGGCAGCTCAAAGCTATGCCCATCACCCTGGGGATGGGCCTTTCTGGGGCAGAGTCTTTCTCTAACCCCCACCTGACCCTCCTCTGGCACAGCTCCGTACCGGAGCCCTCTGTGCCTCTCATACAGCATGTCCTCGGACCTCTCCCCATCTTGTAGTACTGGTAGTGCCTTCAGAACAGTGTGGAACTATTGGGTATTCCTCACAATGTATGTATGCATGTATGTACATATGTATATATATGCATACACACGTATATATTTAACAACAACAAAATTAAAACTACTAAGGCTCATGGCATATACAACAAATGTGAAGTCCTGGAAGTAGTGCAGGAAGGAAACATTTGCAGTAGAAATAGCCATTTGTATTATATTGAAAGCAAACACACAAAAAGCCCCAGTTATTGCTTCTTTTATCTTGTAACAACATTTGATGTGTAGGGCAACCAGAACCTGTGTCCATTCAGTGTAGGGCAGTAGAATGTTGAATGCTATTGGGATAAAAGCTTTGTGTGATGGAGAACACTGGAAGCAGCATCTCAGAGTGCTTTGGAAGGTGAATCTCACATGGTGTTAGGCTAGATATGTGATACATCCCAGGAACCTGAAAATCTTACCAGATGAGAGAAGGAAAACGAGAAAGGTCTTGTGCACGTTGGCCTGCCAGAGAGAAATGGAATAAGAAAAGCATTCTCCAGAGATGTCAGATGGGATTTTCAGAAGTACTTAGCAATTGTGTGTGTCTGGCCCAACTCAGAAAGCTGTCCCTACTTAGAACATGGTTCAAACATGTGGTTCCTTGCCGGGGATGCTGATGGAGCACAAGTGTTACACGAAGCTGAGCATCCCGCATATGGACATGCTTAGGGCTGTGCGGAAGTCCTTTGTCTGAATTAAGGGCCCTGTTTAGAGGCTTCTATGCATTGGCAGAGGTTGAAAAGGGTCGTCTTGAAAATAAGGAATGTGTATGTTATACAGTGATTTATCTTTTCTAAAGTAATGCTAGTCATGTTAGCAACTGTTGAATATTAAAAAAGCAGAGATACAAACTCCTCTCCTTATTTTCCTGTGCTGTGTTAGAGTTCAGCAGCTTTTCTCTGAAAATGTCTGCTTTATCGAGGTACATGTAGGTTTGTGCTTCTGAAAACAAGGAATGCTTTTCATCAACATAGGCACTTGTGTGGAGGCGCAGCAAATGATACTGGGTTGAAACACAGAACAGTTGTTTGGATTTTAGAAGTTTAGTGCACGTGGTAAAACATTTTAGAATGATAGCTTGTCAGGGCTTTCTCATATCATAGATCAATGTAAAATTGCACTGCAAAGTAAAAAATATATATATATACATCTTGTTTGCATATCAGGGATAAGTTTAAGCCTTGTCTTCATCTTGTTTTCCTATATTCCTCGGTGTCATCACCAAAACGTGTATTTCAGTGCATTAGAAAAAGTAATTTGAGTCAACTGATACCTGAATCAGTTCTGAGATGTATGTAATTTCCTGTGGCATTGCATGGGGAGAATTGATTTCAAATGTATATTTTAGGATTAAGGTGAAGAGATCAAATAGAAACCAAACTCTTATGTCTGATGATAGAATTTGACCTGCTATACTAGCAGACCAGAATCCTTTAGGATGGTACCCGTGGCACGTAAGGCTGGATCTGTGCATTAATTTTGTCCCATCAAGGAGAGCCAGGTAGAAAAGTGGTGAATCAGTAACAATCAATATTTATGATATATCTGAAAGCATATCAGAAATCTCTGAGAAACTACTTCTCTATATGCTTTCCCATATTTTGTACAGATGGAGATAACAACTCTTAGTATACGATGCGAGCTAAGTATTGGGCAGAGAAGGAGCTTTGTGCTCACTGAGGACTGCTGATGGGCAGATAGGTGACAGAAGTTTTGCACCAAAAATGACAGCAGTGAGACCTAGTGCTCAGAAATGTGCACACCATGGAAATCAGATTGCAAAACAAATTCATACATGGCAAAAATAGTTTAGTGAAAAGTCTGAACTTGGGCAAAAGCACAGTTCTGTATGTGGCTGTTCTCTGGGTCCTGAGAGAAAAAGTTATATGTGGTAGGATCTAACTCCCGTAGCTATTTCTGTATTCAGATTAGACTTGCAAGTAGTTTGGAGCTTATGGATGGTCTGGACATGTGAACATGTAGTTCTCTACTGTTAGAATGCATGTGTATATTTACTTATTGTTCGTATTATGTTCGTATATTTTGCATTCCACATGGAAATACTGTACAAGCATAGTTTCCTATTTGCTGTGCATCTTAAGTCTGTAAATGTATCATAAGTATTCTCCATCTGGATTCCATTATTTCAATATTGCCTTCAGAATTACTTATTTTAGGGGGAAAATACTTGTCTTTCTCCTTTCCACTCTTCCACCACATCCTTCCCAACCTAGATAACACCAGTCATGATTCAGAAAGCACTCAAGCAGCACAGTCCTCTCCAGAATTATCAGTTCACCACAAATGTTCTTTGATGTGTCTTTACTGTGCAGTATTTTCGGAAGAAACTAATGATATCGTGAGACCCCGGGCTGGATACTTGAAAGAAGCATGGTCTCTATTTAGTAAGCAACCTTGGTTCTGTGAAAATCAGGCTGTAGAGCAAAGTGAGGTCTATGGGTTGCTGAATAGTTGTGCCTGAGTAGTTGCTTTAAGAACAACAAAGCAAAAACAAAGCAACCATAAAAAAAAAAGAAAAAAGTCTATAATCTGTTGATTATGAAATAATAATTGTATTAATATTTTAGCATCCACTGTAGTTGTATCACTCTCTTAAGTTGCATCAGTGAATACTTTAGAATACATTTTCTGTGCATATTTTCTGAACACTGAATTTCCTGAGCTTAGTCATCCCCTCCTTTTAAAGGACTGACTTTTATTAAAGTTGAAATGAGTAACCAATGCACTCTCATTTGCCCGGGTGTTAAATGGAATGCCTTTCAGGCATTGGTATCTCTACAAATCCTGAAAAGGTTTCTTTCTGTACACTCAGAGGTATTTTTCAGCATTTATTGTGAACGTGCAACTGTTTTCCAGTTATATTGTTTTAATGAAGAAGCAGCCATGAGTGATGTAATTCTACATTGTCATTTTTGTTTTCCATGCAGCTGCTGCAAAATTAAAAAGCTGTAAAGTTACAAATGGCTTTATGTGAAGCAATACACAGCATGGAATTTCCTGCTGGTGGTTAAAATAATACAATTACTTATAACAGATGAAAACAGTTTAGAGTCCAAAGCAGGTCCCTATTTAGAAAAGAAAAACCTTTTCTTCTGAAAGTATCCTTCTAAAAACATTTACTAGAAAACAAGGGAAAAAACAGTCTGATCATAGAATATTTTTATTCTTTTGAGGTTTGGCGTATAGTACAGATCAAGAAGAATAAACACAGTGGCAGGCAGGTAGGAAAACTATGGCAGAAAAGTTTTATTTGGGCACAGTTCAGCAGGCATGGATCTCAGCTTATTCCTGTATTCATCTGCAGAGCGAAACAGCCATATGCTTGGAGACATCATTGTCTTTTCTTTTCTCCCTTGCACCAAAAAGAAAAGTCATTAGGTTTGACAAGAGCAGTACATTTCATAGTAATTACAAGGGAGCACAAAACAAAGCTGGGCCAGCTTCACAATGTCCACGAATGTCCTAATGCACCAAAGAATGGATTTACGTTCTGTTAGAGGGAAACTGATTAATTGCTTCTTTGTACCTCCAAATTGAACTCACAGTGTAACCTGGCTGTGCTCAGCACAGGAAGCCTTTGGGGATGCCAAAGTTTGGACAGGAGTCTGGGACACAGAGGAGTCCCAGAACTATTGTGTTCAGTGAGCTGTGAAAAGTCATTCAGAAGAGAAACACTCAGCATCCTTTATTTATTTGCATTGAAATATTTATCTGTGATGTGAGGCATTCATAATAGATTGTCAATCTCTTGTGCCTTGTGATGAATCTGGCTGCCTTGCGTTGAATTCTAAGTATTTCCTTCTGTGAATAATTTCATAATCGTCACATATCCAACCTATGAATGCTCCCTGACCTTATGATCCAAATTATCTTTTTTTTTTTTTTTCTTTTTCTAGGAAGGGAAATATCAAACTGTTAGTTTTCTGTTTAAAAAAACAACTCACTGTCCTAAATTATTAATTTTTGAACTTAGAGATTAAAACTCAATCAACTTGAAAATTCATGTCTTGCTGCTCTTTCCTGATAATTGAAGGAAATTATTTATGTAGCATAGATTAATATTGTTTCATGTTCTACCTGACATTCCATATTAAAGTATGACTTTGAAATAGAGATGGGTTGGGACTGAAAAACCCAATACAGCCACTCTAGTACTTGCAAAGCGATGTGTTAGGTTCTTAGTACAAAAGCTCACAAAGGAAGTCAATTTTCACTTCCATCTTGCTTGTGCTGGAGAGAGAAGTGAGCATGGAAAGGGAAAAAAAAGCGTAGAGAAGGAGAATGAGGGCATGTTCACAATGAACAGTGTGCTTCCTCCATCCTCAGAACAGGGGGAGGGATGTAGCAGAAACCCCGTCCTTAGTAGAAAGGCAGGAAGCTCTTTCTAAGCTGCATCTAATGATGTCGTAGCCCCCTTTGAGCTGTACATGGATATAGAGAAGGCTCTGTGCTTTTTTGCTGCTCTGGGACCGTCAAACTCCCAAGTAACATCTAGAGTAACACAGCATTTCTGCCATAACTACGGGCCTTTTTCTGCAGTAGAAGAAGCCATGCTGGCCTACCAGCCCAGGAGGGTTTCTTCTGTGTTTTTGAACGAGCTTCTCTCAGCCTCTTCTCTTTTCCCTTCTCTTCCTTTCATCTCTGAAAAAGGAGCTTGGAGAGAGGGGAAAAGAAGGGCCTTTAAAGGAGACTGAGCAGTGCTAACCCAGAACACAAAGGGTGGAGGTATATCTGTTCACTGCTGGCATGCAGCCATCATGGTTATCAGCTTAATAGCATAACTTAACAGGAAGAATTACGCTCGTGACCTTCTGCTCCAACAGCACAAGCTTCTATCGCTTGAGCTAAAGGAGAATCTCCATTAGTAGTTGCTCATTGTCACAGGGCACGTATCCCTCTCTTGGGCCAACCACTTATAACGACAAGATATCATAAACACTTGAACAGCTCTGATTTTGTCCAGTAGAGGGAAGTGGATAGACACAAACACTAACTCAATATGTTTGAGAGAGATATCATCAACATATTAACCGCATCACGCATGATTGGCAAAAGGCGTAACAATTGCAGGAGAAACCTGCAATTCTCACTGCTGCCAAAAACTCAGTATTGACTAAGAATTATTTCCACTAGACTTGCTGCTTTTTGCACCGTCACTGTTCTTTGAATTACAACACTGCTGGAAAAGAGTAATCTAGATCACAGATTAATCTACCTTATTGCTGAAAATAATGTGTTGCTTTCAGCAACACTCATTAAGTGCATTTTTTCTTAAATTATACTTGGAGGAAGAAAGATATTAAGAAATACCTTTAAGTGAAGCTGACGATAGATTGCATTTCAGAACTAAATGCCTTTTCCTTGGAAATAGGAATAGAATAGCAGGTCACATATTGCCACAGAACTCCCAAGTGAGAACTGCAAAGCATTTGTGTGCTGGGTTTCCAAATAACTTGGTCTTAATTGTTATTTCTTGGGTAGTATGACAGAAGCAAATAATTGCAGCTCTAGCTCTTTTTTAGACTTCTTTTTACTGGCTTACACTGGTCCACCCTACATTCCCTGGAGAAAAAGACAGCAGAACTGAAAATTGCCCCTTGACAGCATTAACATGCAGGTACTACCTACACAGTACTGAATAGAGGAAGATCGTCTGTTGTAGGGCCATGTGTTTGGACTGTGACTCCTTTTCTAAGAGGGCCTTTAAGGCAAAGATGTACTCCTCAATAGCAGTGATCACACTGCTGTACCATGGAAACATGACCATCCTTATCAAATATTCCCAAGCATGCTGACAGGCAATCATCAGTCTAAGCTTTCTTTGGAAAGCTTCCTCTGTCCCTTGAAGCAGTCCTCTCTTTCTCTTTTAATGCTACAGCTCTCCACAATGTCTACCAGCTCATTCCTCTCCATCAGGTTAGTTGGATTGTCCAAATTTTAAAGGATGCCAACTGGCTTGCAACCAGCCATGCTCCAGCAACAGGAGCAGCTCCTGTTCCAGAGCCATTTTTTTCCCACCAACTTTGGCTGTTTCTCATCTTCATCCTTTTCTGTACAGAACTCTGAAGTCCCAGTAGAGGTTTCCTAACATCCTGAAGCCTTCATCAAATGGTAAATTGGTATTCTGTTAGGCTGTCAAAAAGGATTAGAAGGAGGGATTTATTCTTTTTCTTATTCTCGTTCTTTAATGACAAGTTACATTGCCAGCCTGTCCACTAAATCACATTAGGCAAGGACTATTTTACCTCTTCGTACCAAAGTAGAGGGAAACCAGAAGTAAAATTCTCCCACTTCGGACATGCTTTGGGAATTCAGGTAATTCCTGTGCTACAGTAATTTTATTTTAAAAGAGTTAAGATTTTATTAGTGTGAATAAGGACCCCCCAGCTGTTGTTTTTTTCCTTCTGTTTTGGAAGTGTAAGTACACTCATTTTAAGTAATTGTGAAGCTTTAAAACAAACCACATTCGATAAATTAATCAAAATAGCGAGCAGTTTTGGTACGTGCACTTTCATAGAAAAAATTTCAGCTGTTTCTCTCAGAATCTTATTCACATTCTCTCCAAAGGAGTTTGAGTTGAGCTGGAATCGAAAGGCTGTAGTCACCTACACATGTGGGTGGGTCTCACGCTGTAGCCAATATTGCTACTCATGGCCATAAGCATTAAGATTGATGTCCACATTCCATAAGACACAGTCCTTGGACAAGGAAGAAATGCCCGTTGTAACTTCAGAAACCTGCTCCTAAAAGCGGTATTATCTGAGCACAGGCTGTTTCCCCGTGTGTAGGGGTGTGCTGGGACTCCAACCAAGGAAGGGGGAGATGCCTTGAAAAGAGGGAGACAAACGCTGTATCCACTCCTGGCTCGGCGCTCCCAAAATTCACATTACGTGCTTCCTGCTTCCGTGTTTGGAGTGCTGGCACAAAAGGCACGGTTAGTAATAGTGTTTGCATTGTGCCATAATGATGGTATATGTAATGATGGGATAGATTAGGTTAATTGTGAGCGTATGATTGGCAAATGTAACTGAGCAGTAGGCAGTTGTGATTGCACTATCCAAATACAGAGCTGAAAGAGTTCAATGAGTGTTAATGCCGTGCTGCATACTTCAAGACCAGAATGAATGCTGCACGTTTCCAAGTATAAGAAATTCTGCATAAATAGGACATTCAATTATTTATGAATAGGCTCTAAGTCAGTGATTAATTAGCATTTTAAATATGGTTGATTAACAAATTAACCCTATTTTATGAAATCTCTTTTAAAAGATACATATTACATGTGCTTCCATTTGATTTTCGCATTTCTGATGTCTTTCATCTGTTAGATTACTGTGTCCTATAAGACTTTCTAGAATGTTTAATTATTTACTTTACAAATGCAGGATGTTATAATGATATTTGTAAAGAAAAAGCTAGGATAATGAATATACAATACAGTATTAGCAGCTTCCCCAACTGTTGACAGGAGGCTAGGGGGGAATGGGTGGAGGAAGAAAGAAAATGAGAACAAGATAATAATGTTGCACTAGATGTATACAAGTGAATATGCAATAAGCTTTGGGAGTACCGTGCAAAAGCAATAACATAATTTACCATTCTGTATGAAAGAACTATCTGAGGTGCTTTCGTCTGTATTGAAAGCAGTGTTTGGAAGCCTTCACTGGAAAGCAGAATATAGCCTAGAAACCGTTTGCATTATCAGTTACAGAAGAAAACATTTACTTGTTTTAATAACTATTTATTTATTTCTGTTATTAATTATTCATCCATCTCCCAGCTATTACTAGCATACTGGCTTCTGTTGTAACAAGGGCTGGAAGTTTCCCTGCCAGACCTAGAAGTGAAGTTTCTAATGCACAAATACATTTAGACCTTACAAATAGAATGGAAAGGAAGGAGAGCCCCCCACAGTAGTACTTGGTTTGTTTTAAGCTATTTGTTTCTGTGTAGACTGATGAATTCAGATGTGTTGTTGTTGCTGTCATTATCTAAATGCCAGGCCATACCTCTCTCTGTATGTTTGGCCAGTAATCTACACACAGTTCTCATCAAAGAAAGGGAAATTATGCTGACAGTGAAGGTGTTGGAATGGGTGGTATTTTTGGAGGCCTCACCTTGTGCCACACTGAATGTGTTCAGCATTCAGAGCACTTGGTAGCTTGTAAGAGTCCATATATGAGCTCATGCCCACTCTTCTGAAGTTAAAACAATGATCCATATTCCCATGTGATGACATATGCTGGAATACCTTGTATAATTGTGTCTGTCCTCATTTCAACAAAATACAATAGCAATTGATAACATGAGAGTTGACTGTTTTCCCCCTGCATTGAAGGGGAAAAAAAGCCCTGCTTTTAAAGATCACTTCAAGCTGTGCTTGAAATTTTCCAAAGTTGAAGCCAGGTATTAAAAAAAAAAAAAAAAAATGGTACTGAAAGATGTGATACCAAAAGTCAGTCAACTGTTACTTCAGCTGAGAAAGCTTATAAGCAGGAGGTCATTAAGATATGCCATAGATGTATGGTAGCTGAAAGGTAATTGGAAAAGGATGCAATTGGCCGTTTTTTTTTTCCCATCTTCATCGTGTAGACTTGTTTGCAGTACACTTTTTGTAATGACCAAGCTCTTAATGTCATTGTCATGCCATTCAAATCTAAGGACCTGAATCTTCTCTAGAAATTTCTTCTTTTCAGTGATGTTATTTTGCCATCATAACTACCCTGACCTTCACAGCATTGTCTTTCTTGCCTGAAAAAGCAAGTACTTAAATTTTTAATTAGCTTACTTTTGCTTTATGCTTGGAAGTACAGACAGAACCATTTCAGTTCTTGCCTAGAAGCTTATATCCATGGAAAGATGTCCATAAAAAGGTAGGATTTTGAGTGTCTGGACAAGATACATGTGTTCCACGCCTTCGGGAACTACATTCAGGGTATGTGATTACCATATATCAGAAGACTCGTGGAGCAAGTGAAGTCATTATGATGATATCATTGCTGGGAGCTGTTACTTTACATTACTAGTGGCCATTACTGTAATCTAAATGGACGTTGGGAGGAGATTATGGTGGAAGGTGCTAATGGCTGGCCCATTAGAGGTCATTAACATATAGGCACCCAAGATGAGAGTCTTATGTACAAAGAGTTAAATAAATTGTGCCGCTGCTTCCCCCAGGGAGTCATTAAAGGTATTATGCAAGTTTAAGCACTCTTCTTTATCTGGGCTATTAGACCTCTCAAACTAGGAGGTCTGAAGGAAGAGCTCCTGAGTAGTGGTTCTCCCAGGTGTAAAATCAAGGCTGTGAGATGGGGCTGGGAGGTGGTGGGTGAGCTTGGGAGACAATGGATAGCTGAAGCAGGTAAATCTGTCAGAGTTGTCTAAATGCTGGGGGGAAAAAAAGCCTGTTAGATGTGTGCAGTTTTTGTGTTTGAGTAGTAGGTGCATCTTTTAGGGCTGTTCTTTGGAATACGGTCAAACTACCTGCCTTATCCAGAGCTGAAAGGTTTGCTGTATTATTGCAATATTTTGTTTCACTGTCATTTTATTTTTTTTCAAACCTAGTAGAATAGCAGTATGCAGAGTGCAAGTATTCTAGCAATGGAAGTATCTGCTGTCATAAAGATTTTCCGATACTATTAATGTAAAACATTAGGCATTGCCAAAATCCTACTGTTTTTGCTCCCTGGCTTGAATAAATAATAGAAGACAAGAATAAGTAGAAAAGGGAAATAAATTCTTCCTCTTAGCTGAGGCTCTCTTTGCAGAGATGTGTTTTCTTCCTCCAGCCTGTCTCCAGAGCTAGTAGTAAAAGTAATTCAGGAACTTCAGCTAGCGCTGGAGCAGCCTGGCTCTGCTGAGGAAAGGATCCACCATAGCACACAGGAGTGATGCTCCCTGCTTGTTATGACTCTCTGTAGGATGGAGCTTATTATCAGGCCTTTACATTCACGGCCAACCAAGGTATGCATGCATCAACTGTAGTATGTCTTACAGTATTTGATCAAACCAGGGTAAACCAAGAATAAGGAATTTTGTATGAATTATCTGTCTTAAGATACATGGCTGGGTCAAATATGTTTCTCTGCAGAAAGTTTTCCAACCCTTAGGCTTGTAAATTACATAAATAAGCCAATGTAGCCAAAGCAAAACCAGTGAGTGAGGTCACGGAGCAGTAAAACAGAGCACTGTAAGTAGGGCTGAGAAATAAATTCCATTTTAGGTTGACTGCATGAAAGTGAGTTAGGGTTAAGCTTACATTCGAGTACCTGCCACAGATATCCTGGATTCCTGGCCCCAGATTCTCCAGACCTTTCTTGGGGTACGTGGCCAGAGAGCACTCAGTTTCAGCCCTGCACAAGGCATTGGCTTTCCCTCCTAGAGGTGGAGTTTGTTTACACCAAGTCTGACGCTCAGATGATGAGGATGTAATCAAGTGCACACGTTGGTCCAGCAAGGTTTATCTCCCAGTTCAGGCAGAAACTTGCATGGTTTCATCCAACTACACAGTTAAGGCATAGACTGGAGATGAGGAGGACAGAAGGAGAATATTTCCACAGATGTTTTATCAAGGGCTCATAGTAGCAAATGAGAAATAATTTGGGTTTTGTCCTACAACCTCTTTTTGTCTTCAAAGGCTGCAAACCCTATAATGAATTGACAGGTAGAAAATAGGCTGAACAGAAGTTAATTCACTGGGAGCTACAATTGCTGCGCCTGTGCCCTCAGCGCCTGTTACAGTCCTGATCCAAAGTCAGTTGAAGCCAATCGATCAGGCCCTAATTGCACACTGATTAGTACCACTGAGCTTGGCAGCATAGTAAATCTTTGAGAATTAGGAGTCAGTGTATTTTTTGGAGTAGTTCTTTTCACCATTAGATGTGACTGATAACTTGCAGTGGGATTTAACACAAATACCATATTAGTCAGAGACAACACTGTATAATTGTTGCCAAGATAATAGATGAAACAGTTCAACTTCCATTGGAAAAGTTTCAAAGGTTGAAAAGTTTCAGACAGGCATTTTTTGCAGGTGTAATGAAAGGATCAGCGTGTATTTCCCCCAAAGGCTTTCATTTTTCATTTTTATCCTTAAGAGAAGGCAGTGTCACTTCCTGGGTATTGTCATTGACTAAGGCACAAAGAAAGAGAAAAAAGAAACAATTGATAAAAAAAAAAAAATGGGAAGAGAAAGTGAATCAAAACATGACTTCTTGTTTTCAAGAAGAAGGGCCAACTTTTACTTTATAGTAACAGCTTTGAGATCAGCAGCTGTGGGATTACATGGCAGAGGTTTGTAAAAAAAAAAAATCAATAACTGCTGCTGTTTGGAGAGAGGGAAAGAAAGGACAGCTAACTAGACCAGATTGTAACAGTTCTGCAAGCAGTCACAATGCTCACCTTACAACAGCGCAGCCCTGCAAATTATTAAATAATAAATCACAAAGTCGAACAGTCTTGGGTGGACAGAATGCGTTTGACTGTAAAGCAGACAGAGGCCTATGAATTATTCACATCTCAAGCAAAGATAAAACAAGCAGAGAAGAAATGAGAAGAATTCTTCCAAACAGGTTCTCCTGTACTGAAATATACCTTTTGATTACTGATACATATTTGGGGATTCAACCGGTCAAAGTCATGCCAGAACTAAGAAGAAGGAGACAACTGCAACCTAGGTTTAGTGCTATGGGAAAATCCTGGCATTAATAAGTAACTTCAGAAGTAATGTGCCTGTGAAATAACATTTTGCAGCATTAGTATGTTAGCAATTAAGGAGAAAAAATGGATCTCAGAGAATAATTGTCATAGAAGTGTCAAGATCTCAAGTATTTATCTTTAATTTAGTGAGTTAAAACTTTGTAAGAGCTTATTTTAATCAGAGCGGGAAGCTGAAAGCTGGAAATCTCCTTATGAAAAATGGTGGGAAACTTATGTTTTAATAATTTTAAGCATCTGACAGCTGAATTGGGAGGAAAAGAGTTAAAGGTGATCTCAGTATTAAGACAAGAAACGACAGAAAAAAAGGAATCTTCATTCGGACTGTGAGCTTTTATTACTGGTTTATAGCACTTATGTTATTTGAACATAGCTAATGTCTATAACTTACAGAGGAAACAAAATCAATCAAAACACTCATTTCCCTTTGAAGTTGTTTTGTTGTTTTTTTTTTCCCCCCAGCAGAATTTCAGGCTTGCTGCACTGATACACAGATATAGCAGGAGGAAAGAGGTAGGGCCAATGCTGCTGACACCCTCTGAGCCAGTGCGTAACGCTCCTGCTGGGGCTGTATTGCTGACATTGCTCCAGAGCCTGATCCATTCCATGCTCCTAAAGGGAAAAATGGCTCAGCAAAGGCTTTTCCACAGCAGATCTGCATGGTTTCAATGACAGCCTTTGTTTAGCAGACACTCTCTTCAGAATGGCTCTGTATGCAAAGACAGTAGAGATGCCTTGTTTATGATTAGCAGTGTGATTTCCTGAAGGATGGGAATATAACACAGATGAGTCCAACGCTGTCTTAAGCTGCAGAAAGCCACCTCTCCTTAATTCCTTGCTTCCTGATGACCGAGTCTGTGAACAATCTAATTTTGTGGGACCTTTCCCAGGGCTGACTTGCATTACCATGTTTAGTTGCAGTGGCAGAGTTGGTGTGCCCTGTTGTTCCATCTGAATGCTACTGACAGCTTAATTTTTGTACTGGAAAGCACAATGAGGAAAAAGGGAGGTGGACCTAACTTGAGGGAAAACAAATCTCATCCTGCTGAAGGCCCCTGTATGAGTGCACTTAGATCCCATCAGTTGAGTGGAAGCTTGAGTGTTCCATCTCAGCTGTAAGCAAAAGCTCTCAATTTTCCTAGCAGGAGCACCTCCAGCATCTGGGCCTGTGAGAATTTCCAATGAATGTGTGGCCTGATGAGGACCAGAGCTGCTTTGCCAGCATAGCTGCTGCAAAGTGTGAGCACAGATGAAATGCAGCCACGGTGGCTACTGAGGATGGGAAGTCTGGCTTGGGGCACTGAGCTGTGGCCCCCTCCCCACGCCTCCTTCGGAGCTGATCCCACCACGTGTGCCTGTTCCTACCCTGCAGCCAGTCCTGGCATCTGAAATAGGTGCAACTGTATGGGTTGGCCTGCCCAGCCTCCTGATCCCCCATTCTCCAGGCATGCCAATGCTTACCTGGCCATCCACATCCAGGTTCTGCTCACAAGCCTTGCTTCTTTCTTCCCAACCTTTTATCAGGCTTTGACCTGATAAAACAAATTTCAAACAACAAATAAAAGCAATTTAAATGACTGATGGAGCCAGGTGAGGGAAGACTTTACTACAGTGGCTTGTATAGTTTGCAGAAGAGGGATGAGTTGACGTGAGCAGCTTCAGCAGCTGAGACAAAGGGAGCCTTGAAGTGGTTGCAGGTGCCTAAAGTATCTCTTAGATACTTTACGTACCTAAGTGCAGGACACAGGGCACAACATGCTGAACTGAAGGATGCTGGTACAGCTGTGCAGCACCAGAAAATTCATTGGGCTGTACCAGTGCTAAGCAGGTATTTGCTGCTGTCCTCTTACAAGCAGCCAGGATGTTGCAATCACAGCTCCTTCAGTGAGCATCTATCTACTGTGTGGGTTCAATGTTTAGGAACAAATTTGTAGTTTTTGTAGTGAAACTTCCATTCTTATAAGCTATATATTCCTGAACAACAGACAGTCAGTGGAAAACATTAGATGGTCCAGAGGATAA